>NC_081836.1:25348126-25689864 GCF_030867095.1 Alligator mississippiensis | reverse complement strand
AGGATGATTTAGTTGGGGAGAGCCTGCTTTGACCAGGGGGTTGGACTAGATGTGACCTGCTGAGGTCCCTTCCAGCCCTAATTTTCTATTATTCTATAATTCCATAAAATAATAAGCCCTCTACCCAAGTGAGGAAATAAATGGCTGATCAGGAATGATCAGAGCAAGTTCTTGGCTTTCACATAATGAGCCTGGTAGGCCTTCTGTGACTTTTGGAGTACAGATGAGTCATGTCCAAGATCTGAGTGCCTGGTTCAAGGGCCTGGATTTCTCATATGAGCCCAGCTGATACTAATAGTTTATGCTGTCTTCCGATATAAAATGCATTAGATTCTCCAAGGAGAGGTCACGAGTTATCTGGTAGGGCTGATATCAGTACTGCTGGCGATACACCAGGGAGTATGGCTACTATCAAGATATGACACAGAAAATCCCTTCATAACTTGTTCTTCATTGAAAACAATTTTGCTTTTAAATGTATATTTTAATGCAAGCCTTTTAAATGTATACTACACTAATAACTCCAGTCATATTCATATAGGAGATTCATACACACAGCAGGAGTGAATGGTGTCAAGTCTGCTTGATGATTTCTAAATGAGCGACTGGCAATAGATGCCAGTGTCAAAATAAAGAGCTTGATTCAGTTGTAAGTCTAGACCAGGGGTGGGCAATTATTTCAACTGGTGGGCCACTTAATAAGTTTTGGCAAGCTGTCAAGGGCTGCACACATAAAATCTTTCAGAAGCTATCATTTTAACCAATGGTAGATAAAAACCCCAAGTCATGTATTAAAAGTCAAACACCTACTATAACATATTGTATTTAAAAAAAAAAATGTTGTTCTGATTTATGTTTTTTTGAGTAGTATATTTAGAGGTGATTGCATAATAACTCGAAGTCTTACTTTTGTGTGTTTGAGTGGTGTGAGAGCGGGTGGGAGTGTGTGGGGGGATGGGGAGTAGGTGTGTCGGGGGGTTGTGGAAGGGTGCATGGGTGTAAGGGTGTGTGTAGGGGTGTGGGGAGGATGTGTGTGTGGGGGGGCTGTCTGTGTGCTAGGTGCCAGGAGCTGGCCAGGGTTGAGGGGAGGGATGGAGGAGGGGGCAGGGTACATATGCAGTAGAGCTGACCTGGGTGGTGCAGTGTAGGTGAAGTTCGGCCTCCCAAATCCAGCCTATGGCTGCCCCCATGGTGTTCCACATGGGGCCAAGCCCTGTCTGCTTCTTCCCAAGGCAGCCTGCACTGTGCTCCTGTCTTGTGCCGGGTGGCTTCTGCCCAAGCACATGGGGCTCCAGCTGCAGCTTCCAGCTACCTTCCACCCACTTGGCCAGTCTCCAGTGGCTGCTCATTGTGCGGGATGATTGAGTGGGTGGAAGGCGGCCATGAACTGGAGCTGGAGCCCACGTACTGGGGCAGGAGCCTTCTGGATGCAGCTTCTCCCCTGCCTGGCTGGGAATGTGGTGCTTAGCATGCATCCACACAGCCGCTGTCACTTCCCTGCACCACCTGCTGCCTAGAGCAGCACAGCAGAGGCAGGAGGAGGAGCCGCTGGAGGAAGGGGGAGCCAAGCAGTAACTGGATGGCTGCAGCAACAGTGGGCGCAGCAGTGCTGGGGACCTGTGTGCTCTGGCTGGGGCCAGGCCTGGGTCTCGGCCTGGGCCAGGGCTAATGCCAGGGCCAGAGTCGGGGCTGCGGCCAGGACAGTGCATTGGTGGAAATGGGAGGGGCTCAGCCCCATGCAGAGCACCACACGGGCAGCCATGGCCTGGATACAATTAATTGGCAGGCTGGATTCAGCCTGCGGGCTGTCAAGACCCTGGTCTAGACCAGCGGTTCCCAAATTATGGGTCACAACTCCAAATGGGGATGCAAGATCAGCAGATGGGGTCATGGGGATAGGAGGCTTTGGGTTGGGAGTGAGGAGCCATGCTGAGGAAATGGAGCCATAAATGGAGTCATGCTGAGGAAAAGTTTGGGAAGCTCTTGGAAAGGGTTGCAGGTTTGGACTGAGGGGGATTGGCAACATTTTGGAATATCCCAGAATTCAACAGTAAAGGGTGAAACAGGTAGGATTAAAGTGAACTGGCGAAGCAATGTAGGGAATGCTTGTGCCAACTTGCTGCCATTGGGCACTTTTACACATGCTCTGGGGGTGGGGGTGCGGCACGTTAATTAGAGTGGCTCTGAAAGCCCCAATGTAAAGATCCAAAACGATTCAAAGCTCTCCGAATCTTTGGAAAACCCTTTCCAAGTGCTTCCCAAACTTTTCCTCAGCATGACCCCATTTATGGCTCCATTTCCTGAGCATAGCTCCTCACTCCCAACCTAAAGCCCCCTCTTTGGAAAAGATTCAGAGAGTTTTGATGATTCTGGCAGTCCTCGGTGGCTGCAGCAGGGAGCCACTGAGGACCCCCGTCAGCCCCCCTGCCTCCCCCCCTACCCCCGCCCGCTCCCCCAGACCCCAGCTCCTGGTGCTTTAAAGAAAAGCCCTGGTGCTCACCGGGTGCTGCTGGGCAGAGGGGGCAATCCCTGCTGCCCCCACTGCCCCATGCTGCATGGGGGGCTCTGCCATGAGCCCTCTGACCCCCTCCTCACTCCCCCAGCCCCCCCCCCCACAGATGTCCTGCCTGGCCTTTTAAGAAAAAAAATGGAGAAAAGCCCTGGTACTCACTGCTCCTACAGCGACCTCGGGGCTTCGGGGGGCTTGTGTAGAGCCTCCCATGTGGCACAGGGCAGCAGTGAGCAGTGGGGATCTCCCCCTGCTGGCAGGAGCGATTAGTCTGGGGGTTTTTCTTGTTCTTTTTTTCTGGAAGGGCCGGAGCTTGCCCAGGCGGGGCAGCTGTGAGGGGGCCGGAGGGGTGGGGTCTTGGGGGGCTCGTGCAGAGCCCTCATGCAGCATGGGGCAGTGGGGGGCAATGGGGATCCCCCCGCCCGGCAGCACTTGATGAGCCGGGGCGGGCGAGGTAGCCATTGCCAGGCTGTGGGGGTTGGGCCTGGCTGATTCGGAGATTCTGTCGAATCAATTTGGGACAGTGATTCAAATCACCAAATCGAATCATTGTCCCCTGAATTAGGCGAATCTGAAGCAAATACTAGCCGCTTCACACAGGCCTCATACTCAGAGCTGTGATAGTCATGGTAGGGTTTGCTAATTAATTTATAATCAGTGGTTCCAGCTATGATTAGAAGCCACTACTTTTCACATGAAATCTCTTCTGAAAAAGATTCTTCAAAATCCAAAGGAGCACTCTGCACTATGTTTGCTTGAGGCAACAATAAATGAAATGCAGCTGAGCCTGAAACTTTATTGACATCTAGGGCAGTATTTGCCTACTACTCATTTTGTCTCCTCTGTCATGTCTAACTTCTTCCTGGCCTCTATTGATACTGCTCTACAAAGGGATGTTATTGTCTATCAGCTATTACTTAATGGAATTTGTGGTTTAGATCGAGACAAATCACTGTAGATGTGTAGGAAACATATCACCAGCCTGTTATAATCCAAAACCCAGGTCTATAGCTGTGGAGTTTATCACAGAATTTATCCCTTGCCATAGAAATCTGCTGCAGATTTAGGTTTATTTAAAAAAAATATTATTTTAGCTTTTTAGTTATGGGGTAAAATCTCAAAAGCATGAACACAGTATGACTGACACTGTGTTTCCTGAGTCTGCACAGAGCCTGAAACAATGGCACCCTGGGTAAACTTTTATTTTGGTGCCCTTTCTTTGAGTTTAATAATGTAGTATTATTAGCAAAAGTTTAAGAAATATAGCCCCAGGGGGAGCTGCTGGGCTGGATTGGGAGATTTCCTTCCTTGCAGGCAAGCACCACTGCTGCTGTGTGGGAGCAAAGGAGGCATACTGAAGCAGATGCCACCTCACCTGCGTGTGCCCAGCCCTACTTCTCCTGAGCAGTGCCCGGAGGCAGGGGGAAGCTGGGCTGGGCACTGCACCTCCTTCGTTAGGGAGTCATGGGGGGGAGCAGATCAGCTGGGATGCGGGGTCGGGGGAGAGTGCTGCTGTGAGCACAGACTGCTCAGGAGGTGTGTGTGTGTGATGTCCCCCTGACCATGGTGCCCTGGGTGGTCACCCACGTTGCCTACCCATAAGGCCAACCCTGATTAGAGGTGGGAACTGTTAAATTTATCTCAGTCAAGGCACCATGGATAGCATTCTATTCTTTTCCTGGCTGTCTTAAGGTTTGGTCATCTCTGTGGCATTGCTTGTTGTCCGTGCCAGAAATGCTGATAAAAATTCTATTCCTAGATACATAAGCCTGTGCACATCCACAGCCTGGACACGCACACTAGCCACAAGATGGTGGAAGAGGAGGGCAGCATCTTTCCCATCTTTTTTCCCCTCCAGAGCTGAATAGCTAGGGCACTCACCTGGAAAGGAGGAGAACCTAGATTCTAGGCCCCCTTTGCTCAGAAGGCATTTGATTTACCAGTATAATGGTTGAACTACTACGCCACAGGTCAGGCAGTACCCAGACCTTTCTGAAAGTCTCCTTTTGAAGCTGAGCCACTCCCCCTTGTATTTACCAGACATGAGAAAAATGGATGGATAATGGTGCAAGGGGAAGCTTCTGCCTTACTCTGAGCAAGGCTCCAGGTTAGAACATAGGACCCCCTGCTACCTTGTTAGAGGAACAGTCACCTCACTGAGCTACACATCCTCTGACTGGCTCACTTTCTTCTGGCTCCACATATCTCCTACATACAGTACTTCCCTCCTGTGGCTGCCTATGGGGCCAGTTTCAAAAGAAGCACAAGAAGGTATAAATGGATACCTGACCTGTGGCTTAGTGTTTAGAGTGCTGTACTAAGAAGCCAGAGAGCTAAATTCAAACACTCTGGGCAAGGGGGCTAGAAATAGTCATGGGCTTCCCAGATGAGTGTCTTAACTACTCAGCTATTAGGGGCAAAAGAATCATAGAGAAGCGGGGCTTGATGGGGCATCCAGGTCATTTAGTGCAACACCCTGCCTGAGGCAGGATCATCCCTGAACAAACTACTCCATGCAAACCATGATCTAAACTCTACATAAGACCATCAACCCTGACACCACACAGACCTAACACCCTAACCTGCCACAGGTAAAGAAAGCAGGGGAACCATGGCAGCCACTGTCCTGCTTCTATGAAATGTTGTCAGTATGTTGTTACTAGATTTGCCCATCACTTTGGGGTGCGCCACTTACTAGTTACGTTTCTGGGGTCTCTGTAACTCTATCTGTAACCCTGAGCACGACACTACATGCGTCCTCACCTGAATAATGGGATCCTGGGTTACCCGGTAGCCAGTAGCCCTGCCCAGCCCCCCTGGGAAGCTGCTGCAGTACCCCGGAGCAGAGAGCCTCCCCTTACAATCAAGCACCCTCGCAGACAGTTCTCAAACTATTTACAAGATTTAATTATTTACATCATAACAAATAATCATTAAATAAGCACATGGATATACTGTCTAATAAACCCTCAAGAACTTATTTATACAGTCTCTCACTTGCACACAGTGTACTGGGGATCCCGTGTGCACTGCCCCTAGTGGGGTATCTCAGGGAGCGGGATTGTCTGTGTCCCTGCACGTGGTCTATGGACGCTCCCTGGCACTGGTGTCCGTCTCCGTGCTCCTGGGGTCTCTGAGCAGCAAGCAGCGGCTCCTCTGCAGTTCCTGCAAGACAGCCTTCCCCTGCCTTTGCCCCCTTCCCTGGTTCTGCTGTGAGCAGTGTCTGGGCTGCTGGCTATAGCAACCTGAGGGACAGGCTGGAGACCAGATTGAGAGTCTCAGCACAGTGGCCCCTTGGAGAGCCCCTGAGAGAGGCCTGCAGGAGTAGAGTGGAGAAGCTGCAGCGGCAGGAGCAGGCAGGGACTGCTGGTATGGAGAACCCAAGTCTGAAGAGACCTGACTGCGGCTGGTGTGGGTGGGTGGGTGAGCACAGCAAAGCCGGGGTGGGGACTGCCGGAGTATGCCCTAGTTTCCCTGAGTGGTGAGGGGCCCCAGGGGCAGGCAAAGCCCAGGGAGAGGCTGCATTTACCGGGGCTGTGTGGGCCAGGAGGCAGGCAGGCAGGCAGGCAGGCAGGCAGGCAGGCAGGCAGGCAGGCAGGCAGGCAGGCAGGCAGGCAGGCAGGCAGAGGCAGGCGCCGGCGCCGGCTCCCTCCCTCGGGAAAAACTGCTCCCCCTTTTATCCAAGCCTCTCAGCCAATCCCAGCGCAGGGCCCTTCCTGGGCTTTTCCTAAGGGCTCTCTTTCAAAACTGTGCTGGGGTTACATCACCCCTCCCACCCAACAGGGCTGCTTCCAAAACAGCTTCACTTGCCCTCAGAGCCTACAGTGTCCCCTCTGGGACAAACTCTGTCTCTCTGCCAGGCAGCTCTTCCCATTCTGTTCAGGTGGGTCCATTTTTTAAAGGCTGCTACATATCAATGTACTGCTTGTGTCATTTGTGTTTCTATACAGAGCTGTATTTCTCCTTTCTGCAAGTCCCCAACCCCCAATGGAGCTATCCTGCAGGACTTAAGTTTCAACAGGGGTGGGTTCCTCCAGTCACAGAATCAGTCAAACACACACACTAACAGAGCATGTCTGAGCAGGCAGGGTCAATCAGGACTTCCAAGCTGACACCCTCATATGCCATGGACTCAGCAATTGTCCTGGTAGTAACTTTCTTGATGAGCGGATCCCACAGAATTTTTGAGCATTACAGGGATCTTTGGCTTAGGTAAGACGAGCATTGCTGTAGAGCAAATGGGGAAGTCGAGGAAAAGAAAGAGTAAACAAGGTTCAGAGACAGTATGCCAACTTGGTGTGACCATAAATGTTATTTAATGCCAGGTATATGAAACTTATAATGACACTAGTAGCAATAGCTATACAAGGAGAGAGAACCAAACCAGTTACAATATTACATGGTTTCAATTGGGTATTTGGGAAATCTAGCTCAAGTTTGATCAACAAAAGTCAGGTTTAGAAAGCTATGCTTGGAGGAAGAGAGAAGGGGAGAGAGCGATTAAATCAGGTCTGAGGTTTAGAAGTAGGTTTAAACAAAGAGAGAGAGAGATGGGGTCTTATCACTCAGTGAAGCTTGAATTGGTTGAGGTTCCCAGGTGTATGTTGGCGCTTGTAGACAAGTTGTTTAGTTTAGGGTCCAGGGTGCTTGAGACAGGCAGAGCCCCCACCATGATCAGTGAAGGTATTCCAGGAAGAAAAAGGAGAAGGTGAAGTCCCAGTGGAACTGGTGCAGCTTTTGGATTCTAGCACCAGAACAGGAAGCTGAGTTTGGGTAGTGGTTCTTATAGAGAAACAACAATGGTTCAAAGGAGAACACTAGATTTGTTTATGGGTAGATGATAGCTCAAGGGAGTTTACCTGAGTTGTTTTGTTTATGCTGGACAATACGAAATGATCATTCCTGGCCATGGCCAGCATTACTCCGAGGGAGCTCACAATGCAATCAGGCAGATTCAGTATTTGCAGGCATGGGTTAATTGACATCTGCAGCAGAGATCCCCCATCATGCAGTGCTCCCCTGCTTCTCTGGTCCCAGAGTTCAGTCTGGTCCTTGCCTTGGAATCTCTTTTCTCTGCTCTTACTGCTAATGGAGGTGCCTCTCTGTCCCATCTTTGATGTAGATGAGACTAGGGGAGTTGCCTATCAACTTTGTCCAGAGGGGTTTAGGTGTCTCCCACTGCATCTTCATTGCTTTTTGTAAGTTCTTCTTCTGATCAGTTCTGGTTCAGGCACAAGTGGGAGGGGGGGAAGGGGGGGTTGTGTCCTTCGTGACTCATACAGGCTGGGTACTGCGCCATGGTTCCCCAGGAACACAGAGCACACACAGGTAACAATATGCTCGAGATCCTGGGTAGAGGGCTACACCCCTCACTAGAGAGGAAAGCAAAAACCCTAGCAGTTGATATCATGGAGTAAAATACCTTCCTGACCCCAAATATGGTAATCAGTCTGACCCTGAGTGGAGGAGCAAGCCTCTGTAGCCAGGAACCTCTGGCTTTGGTCCCAGCAGAAGCATTAGCACACCCCAGTCAAAGTTCCCAGCCTTGGCTGTAGCCAACACCCAATGCTTCTTGGAAGGCTTAAAAACACCCCGACACATGTAGCAGGAAAGGGGTGGGGGGCGGAGGTAACCAGCAAAGCCCAGAAGCATGAAAAACACCCATAAGAGGCATAGCTTTGCTTAGGTCATCCCTGACCCGTGGCTCTCCAACCTCTTCTTGAACACCTCCAGTTGATTCAATCAGCTATTAGATAAGAAGCCTCAAAAAACCCCACTAAAGCACCCTATCTTTACAGAGGTCAGGCAAGCCAGGTTGAAGTAACACACTGCCTCTTCTGGGCATGCACAGGGCTCCCCCACCCCATCCGGTCCTTGGTGCCACTTGCAGGGAGTGGTCTAGTCCACCCTGTCTGGTGCTCAGCCCAGCTTCAGAATCATGGCGGCACTCCCCCAGGCTTGGAGTACTCTGATTGGCTGTTTCTGCCAGCCAATCAGAATGTGAATAAAGCATTAGGGACCGACAGACAGACAGACTTAGGCTTTTATAATATTAGAATAAATCTATACACTGGTATATGCTGCGGTGGGATATTCATGTGAAGAAGTCCAACTGCCTCAGACAAGTTGCATTCATATTTCATATAATTTTATTTGATTGCTCTAGTTAACATACTAATATCATGCCTCACTGAAATCCAGTCATGAATCCAGGTATCACAAAAGCATGACAGATAAACCCCTTTTCCATTCCCTCTACCTGGCAGAAGTCAAGGAGCACCAATACCTAATCTATCTTATATATAAAGGCTGATGTGCTATAACCTTACAGGGCTAGAAATAGGAACTTTAATTGTGTTTTACTTGACCATGTCAGCTGCCAACTTTTTTTTAATATGTCTATACCTGTACAGAGATAAGGTGTTCTTTCCATTCCCTTGTTTTGTGAATGTCTCAGGCCCTTTGCCTTGGGGATCACACAGTGCTTGTATGTATTGAACTGGGCTGGTAGACGGTAGAAAAACAGGGATGTTTTGCAGTACTTCCTGAAACCTCCAAACATCAGAGCGACTGACATTTAGATTAGCTTCGGCTCATTCACACCGGGATGCAGATGCTGCTGCCAGCAGGAGCAGCAGCTGCCCCCAGCCTGTGAAGTCATCCAGTCAGGTCCCCCATTCCTGCAGGACGTTTGAAACCACAAAGTGTTAGCAGAAGTACCACCTTGTCCTCATGTAACATCAGCGTTACTCTCCCATCTCTCCCCGCCCAGGCTCAGGGGTCTGTAGGGACAACCTCGGTAGCTGCCAGCCTCACGTTATGAGACGGCGCTGACAGGATCAGTCAGCGCCACTGGAAGGAAGGAGAGGAGGATGAGGGCGGGGGAGGAGGACAGGGTAGCCTGGGGACGCGGCTTGTTTCCCGTTCGCGCTCGCACAGACGTCCAGGGACGGCCGAGGCCTCACAGAGCACAGGACAACACAGGGCTGAGCCTCAGTAACCGGGCAGCATCTGTGCTGCTGGGAGCCCGCCTCGGGTCCGCGAGACCAGCCCTAGTTACCGGGTCCTGGACGGGGCCTGAGCCCGAGCCGGTGCCGGCACACTGGGCACCAGAGCCAGGCCGCGCCCCGGCCCAGAGCACGTGCAGCCCGAGGCCCTGGCCGCACCTCCCAAACGCCGCCGTGCCAGCCCTGCGCCAAGGCCCGCCCCGCCCCTCCGAGCGCCCGTGGTTTGGGCCGGACGCCGCGCCGTAGGGCGGTTGCCATAGAGACGGAAGCGGCGCGGCCTGCTCCAGGAGCGGCGCCGGGAGAGCCTGCGTCCGCGGCAGAGCCGGAGCCACCATGTCATTCCGCGACCTCCGGAGTGAGGAAGCCGGGCGGGGCGGGGCGGGGCTTCGCGGCTGCTGCAGGTCCGGGGGCTACAGGCCGAGGGGCAACGTTGCCCCCGCCACGTGCCCGGGCCGCGCTGTCGTCCCGCCGCCTTCGGGCCCCGTGCGCCGTGCAGCGTCCTGCCCTCGCCCTTCGCTGGGGCTGCTCGCGCGCTCGCCCGGCCCTACCCGGCGCCTGGTGACACACCATGGCCTCATGGCGCTCGCCAGCCCCGAAGCACCGAGCCTGGCGCGTGGCAGCGGTGCCCCGTGCTTTCCCCCGCCTGGCGCCGCCCGGGGTGCGCTGTGCCCTCGCGCCCCGTGCCCCGTGCCGAGCCTGCCACCCGCCCTTGCCACGTGACCTCGGTCTGCCACGCTGGGCTTGGGGGAGTGCCTCTCCTTTCACGCCATGGGTCACAGCAACATCATGTAGTTTCGTGGCGGTGCTTGCACCACTGTAGTGGGAAGAGCATTTCAGCAGGGAGAGGGAATTGTTACTGTGAAAACTGAGATATCCTGCCAAATATGGGGCAGATGGTGACACTAAACTGGTATGACACACAGGTTGGAAAGGGTATCTGCGTATTTTGAGTACTTGTGCTTTGTATTGATTTTCTGACAACAGGGACTGTGTGAAGGACTGCCTGGGGATATGCATGTGTGACACTGACAGTTTTGGTCTCATGCTTTGTACCATCATTGTCTGGTTGTTGACCTACATTATGATGCTACTGGTACCTTGGATACTTTCTGGTATAGTGGTTGCTGTAATATGCTGGGGCTGGAGGATGCTCCTCTCCCTTTCCCTTGTTTGACATTGCACAATAGGACAGGTCATCTTTTCATTTTTTTGAAACTTTGCTTTGAAGCCTCAGGGGATGGTTCCTGTATTAGAGTAGATAGATATGGAAAGAGTTTGATTGCAGGATTTCCTTTGGATATCCCTTTCTTAACACCATCAGTGACACTTTTGAACATCATCAGTCTTCCTTGTAGAGTTTGGTGTAGGATGATGTAAGGTGTCCTTTCAGTGACTATCCACTCCATGCCAGGGGCTGAAACAACATTATTGTTATAGTGCCAAGTGGTGATATTTTATCAGTTATATTTAAGATTATACTTTTTAAAAAGTAAATCATTTAAAGTTTTTTTTAATTTCTACTAGGAACGTTTCTTATGTGAAAAGTCACTTTTTAAAAGTAAATTGGTATTATTTTTCTTCTTTGATCCCTTTGGGAGTTCTATGGAGGCTAATTCTATCAGTGTATTTATTGGCAACATAACCAGAACATTGTGGGACATGAGCTCTTTGGGATATCTGTGCTGGCTGTGGTGATTTTTGTGCTTGTTTTTCAGATTTCACTGAGATGATGAGGGCTTTGGGGTACCCCCGGCTTATCTCCATGGAGAATTTCCGCACTCCAAACTTCATGCTAATTTCAGAAATGCTTCTTTGGCTGGTGAAAAGGTTGGTGCTTTGTTCCACTGCAACAGTGCATACCAATTCAGACATAGAAACGTGACATTAATGAGACTTTCGGAGCTGATTCTTTGATATGGAACTGTATTAAGGGTTTTAAAGAGGGACTTGATGAAATTAGAAGTTTAGTCATTTTGAGAGAGATGTTGTTCTGAATAGGTAGGAACATATGGTTACTAAGTTTGCATTTTAAGTACCAAGTTTGTGCCTTCAGTGATCTGTGTGTGTCATGAATACAATAATATAACTTTTCCAGAGAGGCAAATAATGTGAGTAAAGGATGTTTTAGGTAGGGATGATTTCCTCGAGCAGTTTAGGTTAGGTGACTTCTTGAGGTCCCTTCCAGCCTTCTGTTTTTTTTCTCATTCTGTGCTTCCTAAGTCATCTGCTTTCTGCCTAGTTGAAGGTTTTTTTTCCTAGATCAGGGGTCAGCAATCTGCAGCGTGTGAGCCAAATCTTGCTCATAACACCACTGAAATTGGCTTGCAGAACTGGGTGGCAGGGAGGGTGTCTTTGGCAGTGGTTGTGATGGGAGGCCTTGCCAATGCCACAGCTAGGTGATGGGGAGCTTTGCCTGTGACATATCTGGGCAGCAGGGAGAAGCAGCAGCAGGGAGGAGCGATGGCTGGGACCTAGTGCTGACCTGCCTCGGACCCAAGCTGGGTCATCTCAGCTTGCTGCTAAACAAAGATTGCTGGTCTGTGCCAGAGATGAATTTTCTTGGGCTTGTGTGTTTTAAAGATAGACCCAAATTTGAGTCAGTTAGTTGAACTAAAAACAAGTTGCAGGTTGGTGGTGTTTTCCAAAAAGAAGATTCATGGTTTTTAATCTAGCTTTTATGTATTTTACGTACCGTATTCACCCAAATCCAAGGCAACTTTGAATTTAAGATGACCCTCTGAATAATTAGATTCCATATACTCCCAGCCACTGACCCTCTACTCCCCTCTGTAGCCTGCCCACCCACTCCTTCCCCACCAGCCCTTTACCTTCTGTTGCAGCTCTGTTTCTCTGGGGCCTTCAGTAGTAATGCAGCCCTGGCCTGGCCTCAGCCTGGCCAGGGAGAAGTGACAGGGGCAGGTTGGTGCTGGAGGGACTGGAACAGAAGGTAAGGGGGAAGAGGCAGCTCAAAGGAGGGGAGCAGAGGGTAGTGGGGGGCAGGCACAGGCACGGAGGGTGGTGGGTGGGAGCAGGCTGCAGGTTCCCTTCCACTTCGCAGTCTTTCTCATGTTCCCTTGGCTGTGAGCCCCTCCCCCTGCCAAACAAACCACTCTGGCCTGAGGAAGGTGGTGGTTCAACAGCGTGTGCTCTGGGCCAGTACTCAAATCTAAGATGAGCCCCTCTGCCCTCCACCCCATGGATCTTGGACTCAGGTAAATGTAGTATATTGAAAACAAAATATTTGTGACAAAAGAGGATGTGTTATACCAGGGGTTGGCAACCCCCAGCCATTTTGCTCGGCATGCCACAGCTGGCCCTGGCTTTTCTGAAACTAGCCTGAAGTTTGGAGCCTGGGCTGCTCACAGCAGGAGGTGGGGAGGTTGCAAGCCCTGCTGTGAGCAGCCCTGGCTCTGTGACAGGTAGCAGGGGTCTAGCCAGAGCCTGGACTGTTTGCAGCAGGCAGCTGCAAGCAGCTGCACTGGAGTCCCGAGACCGGGTCTGGCTCGTTGCCAGTGGTGGCTGCACACGCGCCTCAGGGAGCATGGCAGGGAAGGGGCCAGAGCTGCGGTGCTGCAGCAAAGATCAAACCCCTCGTGACTCTCCCCATACCCACCCCAGGACGCCAACGTGTTCCAAGTTGAGGTGGTGGGCTTTTTTTAGCACTCAGCCTGAAAGCGTTTCTTACCCCTGTGTTATACCAATACCGTATTCATTTAAAAATCTGGTACCAGTGCCTGCTCAAAATTATGCTCCTGATTTGCCCTTAAATTACTCCTCATTTATAATCCATAAATCTGCACTGAGTTCTAACATCTGTGAACCTGGTTTGGTAGATGAAGCCACCCATTCAGATACACACACATTGTCCCTTTATACATATGTATGAAAAGGGAACATTTGTTCTTATTCTATTACAACAGGTAGAAATTTAGCTGTGACCATTGTTGCTCTTTGTTTTTGTATTTTTATTTTCTCACCTTCAGTCATAGTTCATTTTAAGTACATTTCACTTGCAGTAATATTTGGGTTGTGGGTATTGTAGGGGTATATATAAACCATTTAAAAAAACCCGTTTTGATTAAATTTTGAAAAAAAAATTACATTTTTAAAAATTAAGATCAAGTCTTAAAGAATGTAATATTGTCTTTCTTTTTTCCCTACACACCTGTGATTTGAGCTTAATTTACTTGCCCTTTTCCATTCAAGATCAGAAAGTTTGCCTCCAAGATTCAGTCAAAAGAACAGGTAGAATGACTCTTCATTACACCAGAGAACACTTTTTTTTTAAAAAGGTGTAAGAAATATTAATCCAATTAAACTGAACAGCTTCAGGTGCTTTAACTTGGATATTATAATGAGATTGGAAGTATTGTGCTTGTAACTGAAGTGCCTCATTTACATCCTAGGCAGTTGGAAAGCTATTGGGATTTATTTGGTGGGTTATACCAGCCAAAATTACACAAGGCAACCAATAAGTCAGCTTTTCTTGCTTCCAAGAGCCTTATAATTGCATTGCAAAGCAGAGAGGTTAATTTAGACTTGACTTGTTTTGAATTTGAAATGATATTTAAAAGAGGGGACACTGTTCCATCTGAACATTAAAAGATCTCATTGCACTTTTTGAGAGAGGTGGGACAGGTGATATTTCCCAGTTTCCTCTTCTTTGATGTGTCCTTGTGTATGATGTACAGTTTGCCAGTTATTTGGTGGTCACTGTCTAAAGGTGGCTCCATTTCAGTGTTCTGGTTTTTTTTGAACACTCACAAAGTGTTTTGGGGATCCTACAGGATGAAAGGTGCTATAAAATGTAAAATATTTATCTATTATTCAGGCATCAGGGAAGTTTTATTTTGGAGGCAGTGGTAAATGATAAGTGAAACTATTTTCCCCAATTCTGTGGTTACAGAATTTGTTGCAGAACACTCATTGGCAGTATAATGTGCTACAAAGTAGTGGTGTAATTAGGAGGGGTGACAAGGGCAACCACTGGGTTCCAAGTTGGAAGGGAGGCATGCAAAAACCCCCCCAAAAGCAGATGCTGCCAGTAACCACCTGTTCATATTTGTGATTGCGGCAGCAATCAAAAGTTGCGGCTCCCGTTTTGTCCTGGGTGTCCAGCTGCTTCCCTGCACTGCTGCTTTGAAGTCTAAACTTTCATTAATAAATGGTTTCTAGTGTTACAAAGATAACGCTTCATTAAGTTGTTTCATCTTTGAAAGAAGTTTGTGAATTGAGAATTGTGAGAGGGGTTAACTGTTTTGCTATTGATCATTTTAGTATACTGTCCTGTAGGTTAGGAATGTGTAGTTTACTGTCCTGTAGGTTAGGAATGTAGTTGATCACTGTTTTGTCTTTTTAAATCAGGTAGTTGAACGTAGTAGGAATCAGTTTAGTTTATCTGTGTAGTTTTGTTTAAAAAAAAAAAATAGTAAATAATCTCTCATCATAAATATTCTTTTGATCTAAAGCCTAAATCCAAGCCTTGAAATGGATTTAGCTAAGGGAGCTAAATATTTCTGTTCCTTCATAATAAGCCAAAAAGTAAGATTCAGGATCTGAGTTTGACATCCTCTTTGCAAAGATGCCCTAAGCTTTATGGTTCTTGCAATTTTTATGCTTCCCTAATTTACATATTCAGATAACATTTACATATACAGATCCTAGATGTTGATCTACTGTTTTTCCATCTGCATTAGAAGCTGAATACTTAGTTTGCAGGTGCTCATGCACATGATTCTTGACTTTTTCTTGCAAATGTATTGGTACCTGCTAATAAAAAAAGATGTTCTGCATGTTCCCTCCCACAGGTATGAACCACAGACCGATATTCCTTCTGATGTCGAGACAGAGCAGGACCGGGTCTTCTTCATTAAGGCAGTTGCTCAGATTATGGTGAGTCTATATAAGTAGTCTTCCATAGGATGTGATCCTAAACCTCACTGACCCATACTTCTGTTAAGACTCTGAATGGGCTTTTTTGGGGGGGGGCCCTGAAATTTTTCTTGTACTGCATGGCTAAATATGCCGTATATTCTTGTACAATTTGTTAGGTTCAAACCAATGCCTGTCTTCTCTCCAGACGTGTTGCCAAATGCAACCTGCCTACTACCCTCAGGGGAGATGAGCTTGATATTTGGTGTAAAAAGTCAAAAAACAATGAGAGGCTGAGAGAAGAGAAAGATACGATATTATTGAAAATTAGCACGTTTACATCGTAATTTAGGTCACAGCCCCAAATCCTGTAGACTTAGACCCATACTTAGTATAGTATTTACACAATGTAAGTAACTTCATTGAAGAAACGGAGTGAAACTGGCTTCACTGACATCAAATGAAAGTGGCTGTCTGTGGGCTGTAAACCGGGGTGGAAGCTGCCACCTTGCTCTTTGTTTGAACTCGGTGGACCCCGGTTTGATTCCCACTCCACCCAAAATTTAAAACCCTGGGAGTGGCAGCAGCATTTTTATTCAGGCAGCCATGAAGGACTTCATGGCTCATAATCTATTTGATCCTTTCTAAACTCTTCAATCCACAAGTGTTAATGACCCTCCCTTCTTTTTTAATGGTTTTAATATTCCTCTTATCAAGCTATTCTTTCTTCTGCAATTCTGCTATCTGTTAGGTGCTCCTGGTAATGTAGTTCCTGTTTCACAGCCCTACAGACAGTGTTTTTAACTGAAGTTAGAAACAAACTCAGGTGTGAAAACATTAAATCAGGTTTGGAAATAACTTTCTTTGAGGCATTGGATGTGCTGTCAAGATGCTCAAGAAGGCTAGATTTTGTTTTATGAATCAGAAAGAGATGTACGTTTAATTCTAATGACTACAGGACCAAAGAAACAACATCTTTTGACTATTTTTGCCTAGCTTGTCAAGTTTGTCATGTTTTTTAATACATAATGTATGGTATAGTAAATTATTGCAAATTCCAATAAAGTTACTTTTGTTTTTGCTTCTGTCTTAAATTGAGTGATATAGCCTTAGGCCCTTACTACATTATCAAAGCTTCTAGTTTGTTTTTACCTGTAGAAAAATGTGTTGTGTTATATGTGCCTATGCACCCCACTTTTCAAAATCCTAGATCTGCCTATGACTGGGGCAGTGGGATCCTGGTCTTTGACTGGACCATGTAGGTGAGATGGTAACCCAGGTTGTAAATAAAAACAGCAATGTTTACTTGAATAGAGACACAGTTTCAGTAGTAACTATAACAGAATTACTTGCATCACTTGAAGTTAAGTGTGTGTGTGTCTGTGTTGGGGGTTGTAGAATAGGGCTCTTAATGACTAACCCCATAAAAATTATCTAACACAGCCCTGTTTTTTCACACTTGATAAAACTAAAAAGTGTAAAAATCAAAAGTCCTAAGCAAAATGGATTTTTCAAAGAACTGAGTAATAAACACACCAGTATTGCTCCTAACATTGTATGCCTTTTTTTTTTTTTTTTTGTATAGTAGAGCATAATGTGTATATCAGTAGAGTTAAATAAGTCCTCTGTGAAATACAGGTCCTAACAATATTTTAGTTATGAAACAGTCATGTGGGTGTGTTGGCAGGACAGTGAAGATGTCTTACTATGACTCCTGAGGCATGAGTACAAGCCCTGTGTTGGACTCATGTCAAAGGTTGTCCCCAGCTGAATATAAGTACTTGGTCACTTGGGTTGGGGGTTAAATGTGATGTGAGCTACATTGCTCCCTTACGTGCTTTTGGCTACAAAAGCTGATGAGCCTTACCTTGCTAGTCAGTGAGCCATTAGGCTCTGGGGGGCCTTGGACTCAAGACAGCTATATAGTTTTGTATCTTATTGTATGATCCTTTTTCATTTCTTGTCTGAATCTATGCTTTCATTAGAACAAATGTATCCAGTTAGGACCTACTAAGAAGCAGATTGCAGGACATTAGACATTAAATACAATTTATGTCTTAAAGGAGAAGATGGGCAGGCAATCTGTGTAAGGACTGTATTGTATTATTTCTTGACTATAGGATTCTTCCCTGAAGTGCCATAGTATTCTGGGGGATTTGCCTGCAAGCGATTTGTATTCATCTTTCAGTTCTCTATCAATGTAGCCTTTTCTATAGTACTGAACTTTATTGTATCTACATACCTTTAAAATGTTTTGGGTAGTTTGCAAGTTACAACACCATCTTTATTTCCAGCTTTATTCTGATACCATCCAGAAGAGTTTTCTTTCCTTGTTTGTTCTATGCATTCTGTAGTCATTCTAAGCACGTTGTTGAAAGCTGATTGTAATTATCTTAAACAGTGATCGGTGTTAGCATTGATGTGGTATAAAGACATTAACAAAACCATGTTAATTTTGAAATGAAAAGCAAACATCACAGGTAGGTTAGGTAAGAAAGACTGGTCTCTATTTGACTTGTTCCATTTCCTCAGCTACTGTGTCCTTTGTGGATGAATGAGATTTACTTCTTGTTTTATTTTCTTTCCTTCTTGACTTAGTCTTGGGCATGAAGTATGATGTCATTTACTTATGGTTTATGTTCATAGCTACTAAGCCAATTTTTTACTTTCATAATACTGAGTCCTCTGGGAGGAAGTTTTTTGTAATGATCAGAATGGGGAGCCTAAAATGGTGACCAGAATGTAGTTCTTCCATGAACGTTCAGTTTTGCATTTTTTGGCACAGGAATGGACACTTGGGCTTTGGTATAGGAGTATCAGTTTAATGGTAAGAAGAATTGCTGACTAAACAGCAGGAAATAGACTCTGAGGGCATTAAAAAAAGGTCTCCATGATTAATTGTCAAGGGACTTCTCCTGCAGTCAGTTAATATTTATGCTTAGTTATCCTCTCCTCCCTTCTGCTAGTTAATTACATTTGTGCTATGTAATCTAGCATCTGTTTTAATTTGTAAAACAGTCATTCACAAAAGGTGCCTCACTAATCTGTTCCAAGTAAGTTTGTTTGTTTGTTTTTTTTAAATTTCTGAAGGGGGTATTGAAATGGTGTGAAATCACCTCTGTCTGTTCCTTCCTCTTGGGCTATACTTTTCTGTGTTGTGCCTGCTGGAAATTCAGCACAGTATTGGATCATGTATTCATGTCCTAGGACAGAGGCAAGAGCAGAGTTGCATAAAATACAGCTCATTTAAAAAACTCCAACAGTTCCAAAATGGAGCACTGGACTGATTTCATTCAGCACTGAAACATTGAGTTTCAACTAAGTGATTCTTGATCAGTTGCTTCAGAAGTACAGTGTAGTAACAGAGTGGGTGGAAGTTTTAGAGTTTGGCATGTCAGTCAGTGTGTTCATAATGTGTGTCTCAGACTTTGGACTGGAGGAAGTGAGTCATGTGTTAGCCTACTGTGAATAGATACTGTACAGTGTTGGATGTTCTCTGGGCCTGGTAATAATATCCTAGCAGCACAGGAGGAGGAGCATGTTTCATTGGCAGAAGAGGCAAGGCCAGGTCTCCCCAGGGTTGGGAAGATCGAGACCATTGCCATCAAGAGGAAGCAATAGGTGGTAGTGGTGGGAAATTCCTTTCTGCAGGGGATGGAGGTACCCATCTGCTGGCCTGACCTATTATTTCAGGAGGTCTGCTGCTTGCCTGTAACCCAGATCTGAGATGTCACAGAGGGATTACTGAGACTCATTTGGCCCTCTGATTACTATCCCATGCTGCTTATCTAAGTGGGTACCAAAGATATTTCCAGGGGTGACCCTGAGCAGGTCAAAAATGACTACAGTGCTCTGAGTGCAAGGGTGAAAAGCACAGGGCCTCAGGTGATGTTCTCAATCTTTCCAGTCAAGGGAAAGGGCTGGGGAAGGAGCGGACACATCCTGCAGATCAATGTGTTGGTGTGCATATGGGTCGCCAGCAGAGATCTGGCTTCTTTGCCCACGGGATGTTGTTCCAAGAAGAAGGATTACGAGGAAGAGATGGGATCCACCTGACAAAGGGAGGGAAGAACATCTTCTCAGACAGGCTCGCAAACCTAGTAAGGAAGATTTTTAAATAGGTTCACCCGGGGATGGAGACCAAAGACCCTGAGGTAAGTGAGGGAAATGGGTGACCTGGAAGAAGCACAAGCAGAAAGGGGCAACAGGGGAGGCTGCTTCATTCTTACTGAGAAAATAGGGCACTTGGCTCTGGTGTCTGTACACAAATGCATGGAGCCTGGGAAACAAGTAGAAGGAATTGGAAGTCCTCACATAGTCTCAAAACTATGTGGTTGGAATAACAGAGACTTGCTGAGATACCCATCCGTGAGCATAGTCATGCGAGCTATCAACTGTTCATGAAGGATGGGCAGGGGAGAAGAGGAGGAGTTGTGCTTTATGTAAAAGAGCTGTATGACTGCTCAGAGCTCCAGTATGAAACTGGAGTTAGGCCTGCTGAAAGTCTCTGGGTTTGGATCAGAGGGGAGAGCAATAAGGGTGATGTCATGGTAGGTGTCTGCTATAGACCATCAGACCAGGAGGATGAGATGGGTTAGGCTTTCTTCAGACAGCTAGCAGAAGTTTCCCAATCACAGAAGTCGAGCACCCTGACATCTGTTGGGAGAGCAATGCAGCAGTGCACAGGGAATCCAAGAAGTTTTTGGAGTGTTAGGGACAACTTCCTGGTGCAAGTGTTGGATAGGCCAGTTAGGGGCCATACATTTCTAGACCTGCTGCTCACAGACAGGGAAGAATTGGTGAGGAATATAGTGGTGGATGACAACATGGACAGCAATGACCACAAGATGATTGAGTTCAAGATCCTGAGGAAAGGAAGGAAGGAGAACAGCAGAGTAAGGACCCTGGTCTTCAAAAAGCAGACTTCAACAGAGAACTGATGGGCAGGATCCCCTGGGAGGCCAGTCTGGTGGGGAAAGGAGTTTAGGAGAGTTGGTTGCATTTTAAAGAAATCTTACTGAGGATGCAGGAGTGAACCATCCTGATGCACAGGAATACTAGCAAGTACAGCAGAAGATCAGCTTGGCTTAGCAGAGAACTCTTCAATGAGCGAAAACAGAGAAAGGAAGCTTAAAAGAAGTGGAAACTTGGACACACAACTAGGGAGGAGTATAAGAGTATTGCTCAGGCATGCAGGGATGAAGTCAGGAAGGCCAAAGTGCAATTGGAGTTACAGCTAGCAAGAGGCGTGAAGGGTAATGAGAGACATTTCTTGTTGGGGGAAGTGTGGGTCCCTGCTAAGCCAACTGTGCTTGGCAGCAATGTGGGAGGTAACCTATTGACAGAAAATATGGAAAAGGCTGAAGTAATTGATGCCTTTTTCACCTCAGTTTTCACAGGGAAGGTCAGCTCCCAGGCAACTGTGCTTGGCAGCACAGTTTGAGGAGAAGGTGAGAAACCAACTGGGGCAGAAGAACAGGTTAGGAACTATTTAGAAAAGCTGCATATGTACAAGCCATGCAGCTGGATGCGATGCACCCTAGGGTGCTGAGGGAGTTGGCTTTTGTGATTGCAGAGCCACTGGCCATTACCTTTGAAAACTTGTCATGATTGGGAAAGGTCCCAGGTGATTGGAAAAGGTCCCAGGTGATTGGAAAAGGGCAAATGTAGTGCTTTCTTTAAGAAAGGGAAGAAGTAGGATTCAAGGAATTACAGAATGGTTAGTCTCATCTCAGTCCCTGGAAAAATCGTGGAACAGGTCCTCAAGAAACCCATTTCTAAGCACATGGAAGTGTGATTAGGAACAGTCAGAATGGATTTACCAAGGGCAAGTCATGCTTGACCAACCTTCTATGATGAGACGACTGGCTCTGTAGATGCAGGGAGGAACAGTGGACGTAATATACCTTGACTTCAGCAAGGATTTTGATATGGTCTCCCATAACATTCTTGCAAGCAGGGTAAGGAAGTATGGCTTGGATGAATGAACTATAAAGTGGATAGAAAACTGGCTAGATCATTGGTTTCAAAGGATAGTAGTTAATGGCTTGATGTCTAGTTGGCAACTGGTATCAAGTGTAGTGCCCCAGCAGTCAGTCCTGGAGTCAGTGTTGTTCCGTATCAGTGACCTGGAAGATGGGTTGGAACGCACCCTCAACAAGTTTGTAGGTGACATCAAGTTGTGGGGAATAGTAGATACACTGGAGGGTAGGGCTAGGATTCACAGAGACTTTGAGAAATTGGAGGATTGGTCGAAAAGAAATCTCATGAGGTTCAATAAGGACAAATGCTAAATTCTGCACTTAGACTGGAACAATTGCATGCACGGGAACAGGCTGGGGACTGACTGGTTAAGCAACTGCTTTGCAGAAAAGGACAGTAAGCTTTAATATGAACCAACAGTATGTCCTTGTTGTGAAGAGGGCTCATGACATATTGGGCTGTATTCATAGGAGCGTTGCCAGAAGATCAAGGGAAGTGGTTATTCCCCTCTGTTCGGCACTGGTGAGGCCACATCTGGAGTATTGCATCCTGTTTTGGTCTCCCCACTGCAGAAAGGATGGCAGACAAATCGGAGAGAGTTTGGGGTGGGGGGGGGGCACCCAAACTAGTTAGGGAGCTGGGTCACATGACTTATGAGGAGCAGCTGAGAGAACTGGTCTTATTTAGTCTGGAGTAGAGAAGGAGAGGGGATTTAATACCAGCTTTCAACTACCTAAAGGGTGATTCCGAAGAGGATGGAACTAGACTGTTCTTAGTGGTAACATATGACAGAAAAAGGAGCAATGGTCTCAAGTTGCAGCAAGGAAAGTTTAGGTTATATATCAGGGAAAACTTTCCCACTAGGAGGGTAGTAAAGCTGTGGGATAGGTTACCCAGAAGAGTTGTGGAATCTCCGTTCTTGGCGGATTTTAAGACCTGGCTAGACAAAGCCTTAGGATGATACAGTTGGATATGGTCTTGCTTTGAGCAGGTGTTTGGACTAGATGACCTCCTGAGGTCCCTTCCAACCCTAATTTTCTATAATTCTATGATTCTATGCTGAAGTAAGCATATTGAGAACTGGAAGGGGGTTATAAAGGAAAATGAGCTGGATGCTCAGATTCTGGGATAGGCAGAGTGAGCCATGTATTAGTTAAGAATGACTCCTATTTTCTATAGATTCAGTATCAGATGTTCTTAGAAGTGATTTGTACTGTGATAGAGGAGACATTTAGAGAGAATTGAAACAAGGGATATAAAGTAAAATGAGTTGGACTTCAGACAGATGCTCATGTTTTTAGACCTGGATGTTAAAGTTAATTTTTTTACAGGTAGAACACCTGAGTGAGCCAAAGCAGAGCCTCTCACAAACGTGGCTGTATTGCTTCCAGTACCCACGCTAGTTCATTTAGAGCTAGCTCAGTTATTTCTACAGAGCACTGTATTGTGCAGTGCATGTATACTTTGACCAAGTAGCAGCCCATTCCACATCCTTATCTTTCAATATGAATAGAGATCAAAGTAAGCCTTTTTCTAGCTCTGTCTTCTGGAGCGTTCTGAAATCCAAGGCAACCATTCTACAAAGCTTGTTTTGCTCTTAGATGCATTTATGGAAACCCTATTAATTTGTATTCAATTACTAATTCTATTGTGTACTGAATGTATATCTTTACCATACCTTAGAGCAGAGTTTTGGGCTGTGGAGCATCACTAGAGATGAGAAACAATCTTTTAGCAGTTTTAAATTCCTTTTCTGAGTCTAGCACAATGTGGATGCACAAGAATAGAATAAATATAATATTAATACATTTTCTGGTTTATATCATACTTTTGTCAATGTCTCTGAAAAAGCTTTGCAGAATTATGTGGTAATGTTACAGGATGTAAAAGGAGAGGAAAGTTCTTAAATAATGCAGTGGCCCAAAGCCTGCAATTAATTGTACAAGATAATATAGGGATTATTATGATTCTTCAAGAAACAGTCTGCACAGAAGTTTCCTGTTTCCTCAGGATTGTAAAGATTTTGGAGATGTTCTTTCATTAATTCCTGTGGTCTATAGGGCACGCACTTACCAGTAACTAATAATTTATTGCATCTACAACTAGGGAAAAGATTTACGTGGAGACATTCTCCTGATTCCCTGAGAGAAGAGTATCAGAAAGCAGTAATCACTACAGAATATATCTTACCAAAAGAAGAAACTTCTGACTTCTTTCTGGCACAAGTAGATTCATAGATGTGTATTTGGTTATGTGCCATTATATTTAAATAGAATTGTGCTCATTAAAAGAATGGTCTTCATGAATGACGACTAACAAATTCCTCAATACTGATCCTATTGTCTGCCTTCCTTGTTTCAGTCTCCTGCACCCTCAGTGGGTCATGCTGATCTAGTCTCAGACTGACCAACAGCACATTGCAACTTTGTTGGCTTTGCAGCTGGGGCCAACATGACAACTTATACTGGACTATGGAAAACTATAGGCAAGACATAGGCTAGTGTATGAAACTGCCACTGCTTCCCTCTCAAAAGGAGTGAGCCCTTGTCCCTCAGAAGAAGACTTCAGACTCTAAATACTGAGTGAACAGAGGTACCTAATAGGATGAGAGCTCAAATGGATCCCTTGTGCTTTTTGTTTCCTGTTAATTACCTCAGTGCTGCACACTCAGGTCCATGCACTCTAAATTACCCTTCTGTAACAGAGAGCCTGAGTCTCCCTGTTCATTTAAGGTAAAAGTAGCTTAGCCAGGGAGCACTGCAGGCTAGGCAGGGCACAGCAGCTGCACGGCAACAGGGCAAATGAGGCAATTAGCAGGTCCCTGCAGGCAGCCCAGGCAGTCTGTTGACTGGAAGGGGGTAGAGTTCTGGGAGCATATAAGTCTGGGGATTCGGCTGGCAAGCTAATCGAGCCCTGCCAGCTGCACGGTTAGGAGCTTCTGCCCAGGAGAGCTACCCAGGGATGTTAGACTGATTGCTTTGCTGCCTTCAGGAACAGTGAGGCTTGGGGAGTTCAAGGAGCTAAGGCTGGGAGGTATGCCAGCACAAGGGGTGAGGGAAGGTGTTCCCTCTTAAAGGGAAAGCCACCCTCTTCCCCTTTATGTTATAGCCCAGGGCCTTAGTGTTTATGTTGCTGTTTATGCTGGTGGTTTGGGTTGGAACTATAGGGATGGCACGTGGAGGTCTCATTATTGCCTGAGGGGCACGCAATCACCTTGAGACCTGCTAGGTGCAGGCTCAAGGTCCAAGTGACTGTTGACCCTGGAGTGGGCATAGTGCAAGGCCACAGAGCCAGCCAAGGGCCAGGGGCCCAGTGCCTGAGGAAGGGTGAAGCCAGGCAGGGGCCAGGGGCCCAGCAGACAGGGGCCAGGGGCCCAGGCCCAAAAGGGCCAAACCAGAGCTAGTGCCTCAAAGCCAGGTCTGACATTGTGGGCCCGAACGAGAAGGCCTAGCTTAGAGTAAAGGCACGGAGGCCAATGAGGCTGAAAGCCTGACAGGAGAACAACAATATCGTAACACCTATGAGGCTTGGGGCTGGGTGTAGGGAAGGATTGGAGCCATGCAAATAACCCTTAAGTCTGTAGGTGCTCTGCAGTGCACAGTTGACCAGAGAGACCCAGCCAGAGTCCTGGGATGGGAGAGGGTCCAGTCAGACTGGGGCCATGTAAAGGCCCATGGGTAGCTTTCCTATTACTATTATTCCATCAAGGCATGGCAGGTGAGAAGGGAAGGTGTCTTGGGGCGGAGCAGGGCATGGTTGTGGAGCCATCGGGGCATCATGGGCCCTCCCTGGGACCCTGATGTGCTACACTTTCAAAGGAGCCTAAATCTCCCTATTGACTTCACAGAATCTAGATGCATAGCTCCATTTCTTTGAATTTCCCCCCTGATCCCAGGAGCCTAATTTTTAAGCATATTGAATCCTACATGGGAGGTACCTAAGTAGCCAATCTAGATATTGCCTTAAATCAAGAGTATCAAAGATGTAGCCTCCAGGCTGGATCTGGCACGTGGGACTCCTGGAGGGATGGGGAATTCAGGGGATAGGGCAAGTGGGGGCAAGGCCCACTACTGAATTCCAGCATATGGAGCCCAGCTGGGGACAAACTCTGGCTCAGAAGAGCCTAGTTGAGAGTAATAATGTGTTGGTTTTGAATAATGCAGCTGTCCCCTCCATCCTGTTCAGTAGGGGAATGAATCCTTCCCACCACTTCAGTACATTCCACAGAAGTATGGACATATTAAGGGAACCTATACAATAAGCCTTTCATCATTAGTACATTGTGCAGCATAGTTCCCTTGATCTTGCTGCATAAAGGGATTTTAGAGACAGAATGTGAATGTAGAGATCAACCAGCTCAGCCCTTCCTCAAAAGGGGATTTGCAATGGCAGCAGATTAACACCACTGCTACTTTGTGGCTTGGATAGGGAATATTTCATGGTCCTTTCCCAGTGATCTGTTAACTGGGATCTGGGTCTAGAAATTTGTCTCTAAAGGAATAATACTGAAGCACATATTAAAATAAATAAAAACATACCACCGGAGAGTTGATGCCACTTCTGTGATGTGCTTTTAATTTTGCTTTTGTCTCAGCTGTATGTGTCCAAAATAAAACTCATGGTAACCAGTTCATAGAATAAAGAGAAATGGTTTTATAATGGTGCTACAAGCCATTTTATGCCTTTTTTAAGGTAGTGGTTCAAGAAAAGATGTAAGGCTAGAATTTTCTAAATGTGGACTTTCCTATTCACATAGGCAGGGCTTTACTTTTGAAAATATATATTTCTCAAACTGCCATTCTCACAGGGGGAAATGCATCCTTTTCTTTTGCTCGACATTGATTTTTCTTTCTGGTGTTTTGAAAGGAACTGAAATTGGAATTCCTGTCCCTAACAATACTCTTTATAAAGTGATGCTCGAGCCTCCCTGGTGGAATATGTGTTAAAAGGATACTGTTGACTTAATAATCACACTACTGTCTGGAAATTTGTACCTACCACTGTTACATTTAACTTCTAAGAGCAACCGAAGGGAAAAAATCTCTAGTTTTTCACTTTGACCAGTGCATTTGAGACCATGTTGGCCAGAATTTTTGAGGGACCAGTGATTTTAGTTACCTTAATTTTTGAGGATCCACAAATGAAGGCACAAAACATTCCTTTGCCTTTCTAGAAACCTTGGCATCATTTTTCAATTATCTTCTGTCTTCCCTTTGCCAGAGCAGTCAGCCAACTGCTCCCTCTGTTTTTGTGAACTTTTTACACAGTAGTGGGGAACAGGAAAACATTAAAAAAGTAGGGAAATTTGTTTAAAAAAAAAAAAAGCCAGAAAATGTGGCAGTGTACTTAAGAACAAGGATGGAGACTGAAACTCTTTACATTCCTTTTTTGATTTCTTTTGGAGCCTTAGTCCTTTCTCAAGAACATCTCCCTTTTCATTTCAAATGGATTTTTCTCTGAATGAGGACCCAGTGGCTCAATGTATATCCAACAAGCATAGTATCACCTTGTGGTTTATTCCAAAATGTTTACAAAAACATAAAACCAGGCTGTCCTGGTTCTGTACACCAGGGTTGCCAACTTTCCATAAGTTTATAAACACTGTAACAAACAAACAAACAAAAAACAACCCAACCCCAAAAACCCAAAATGCCCATCTGGAAAAAATGGAGCTGTTTTAAAGAACACCAAGCAACCAGAGCTGAATTAAATCTCTGCCACCAGAAAGAAGGGGGAGACAATGTTGAAGGGCAGGCAGAGCACAGCAGCGCCACCAGGGGCAAGTGCGCACGTGCCTTTTGCCTTATCTCAAACCCCTTTGAGACAGGGCAAGAGGCATGTGTGGGAATGAAAAATGTTCCCCGTGCTGCAAGTTTGCAGTGTGGGGCGAAAATTAGACCGCTGGATATCCAGGGGTCTAAAAAAAACGAACCTTAAAAAAGCAGGGCAGAGGCTGGGTTCTCCATGGAGACTCTCTGGCTGCCAGTGTCTCTATGGTTGGCTCCTCACCTTGGTGCTGAAATGCATGGCCTGCCAGGCTGTGTGTTCAGCACCAGGGCTCCTGTGCCGTGAATAAGGGGTTGGGGGGGGCTGGAGGAGGGGGGAGGGGACCCCCCCCAGCCCCCTCCGACTCCTGCCCTGCCCTGCCCTGCCTCATCCCCTGCCTGCCCCCAACCCTCCCAATCATCTTCCTGCCTGGTTCCTCACCCTGCCCTGCCTGGCCCCAGCCATCCAACCCCCCCACCCCGATCCCTGCCCCCCCGCACCCCAGCATCCCCATAGTTTAAAAAAACAAGCCCCAGCACTTACTGGCAGTTGTAGCTTCCGTCTGTCTCACTGGAGCCCCACCTGCACAGCATGGGGCAGAGGGACAGCCCCAGCAGCCCCAGCTTAGGCCCTCCTGCCCTCCACTGCCCTGTGCTGCCCAGGGGGGCTCTGCCAGGAGTACTTGGAGACCCCCAGCCCCTGCTTCTAGGGTAAGAATAGGCTTTTTTCCTGTTTTTTTTCTTCTTTTTTTTTTGTTTTCTTCTTCAAAGTGATGGTGCCTGGGGTTGGGGGGGGCAACCATGGGGGTCTGGGGGTAGTGATGGGGGGGGCAAGTGGGGGGTGGGGCTGGGTGAGGCAGCCATCGGGGGGGCTGGGGTGGGCCTTGCAAGGGGGGTGTAGCCCCTGCAGGGGCCGTATCCCTTGTGTGGGGGCTGTAGCCCCTGCTGGGGGGGGCTGTAGCCCCTATGGGAGGGCAGCAAAGTATATATTCATGAATTCAAGAAATATGTATTTAGCGTTCACTTTATTATTATGATAAGCAACATGCTTTAACACTAGATATATCAATAAAACATTGTCCAATTGATAGCTGTCTCTGTCTCACTCTCTTTCTTTATAGTGGTCTTTTGTTATACTTGTAGAGGAACATGGATTTTGGGGTATTTTACAGAGGGACTTTGGGATTTTTTTTATCAGGGATTTTTCAGTTTTCCAATAGGGAACATCAGAATTCCTGCTAGGGAGGCCAGTGGCAGAACCCTGCCTGCTCAGAGCTGGCACCTTGGACCCAGCTGGCTGTGGCTGACCCAGCCAGTTGGGGCCGGGAGGATATGCTTTGACAGTTCAAAGCAGGCCACCACACCTGGAATATCTTCCAGGCGATAGCTGCCAAGATGGCCGGGCAGGGGGCACATGTGGCAGTAATGCCACGCAGAGGCCAACCCTGCAGCCACAGGCCACTGGCAGCTGGCCCAAAATGACAGATGCCTCTACTGGCTGTGCAGTTCCTATCCAGGTCTGGCAGCTGCGCAGCAGGTCACAGCCAGGCAGCAGCCCCCACTGCCAGACTGCTGCAGTGGGTAGAGGGTGCAGGGAACTCTCAGGGCTGCTTCAGCAGTCCAGCTGGCACAAAGGGTAGTGTCTCCAGGTACCAATTGGCTGAGCCCCAGAAGCTCCTGAGAGCTAGTAGCCCTGAGCTACCTACCAGTGTGGCTTTTTATACCACTGGGGACAGCACAGGTGCTGGCCCTGGGCTGTAGCTCCCCCTGGCTGCACATCCAGGAGGAGCTAGGCAGAGTTATTTTGCCCCAAGTGGCAGAATTTGCTCCACAAAAAAGTGCATGTACAAGCATGTGCGCTGAGGCAAAAAGCTCCGGCTCAAATTTGCACTGCTTCTATTTGAGTTGCTGCAAGTGCACATTGCATGTGTGGACGCGCCCCTGGTGTCTCAGTGGGAGTGCAGCACCCTGAAGAGAATCACAGCTTTGTTGCTCATAGGAGCTCTGCAGTTCCCTTTCCTGCTCCTAATCATGTACTGCTGCTGAGTCTCATCTGCCTGGTACGCTGTTCACCTTGTAGGTAGGCAGTATCTTTCTTTAGGGGTCTGTGTAGGAATGGGGAGGAGGGCCTGTGGGTGTAAGGCTGGGGCAGCATGGTATGAGGTATAATCAGGGGTGTCATGATGTGGGGAGGAATAGGGGATCCCTTAGAAGGGGTGTGGCAGGGTGTAAAACCATTGTTGCAGTCGAGCATAGTTGCCAACCTAAGACTCCTTTTTTACTGACAGTCTGTAAATGTCTTCCTGACAGCCAATCATTTTTACTGTGGTTGGTGTTAAATCCCTAAATTTGAACCCTATCCTTGTCCTTAGCTTGTCAGAAGGGTTACAATTATATTACAGTCATAGACAAGTAGGGCTAGAAGGAACCTCCAGAGGTCATCTAGTCCAATCCTCTGTCTGATGCAGGATCATCCCTATCCAAACCATCCCATACAAACCATAATCTAAACTCTGTGTAAGACTGTTATCAACCCTGTCACATATGTAAAAAATGTTAGTAAAAAGTTTGGTTGTCAGGAACAAGTTCACAGATTATCAGTAAAAGTATTATTTTGGGTTTGCAACCCTGCAGTGCATCAAGATTAGAATTTAATATAAAAGCAGAAGACTCTATCACATAGTTTCCTATGTGATGGGAAATGTTTTCTAGGAGGCAAATATTTTCTAGCAGTTTAAATAAAATGATAATAAAAAGATAAGCTACCTGGCTATTTACAGTTGGTTTATTTCTATTTTTAGGGAGGAACAAAGTTTGAACAAAAAATGGGTTTTTTGCTGTTCCCACTTCATCAGAGAGAACCTGGCAATTTTAATTACTGTTTTATACTAAGTCCTCATGTCTGGGTGTCTGTAACATCAGCACAGAGGGAGTTCTACAAATTAAGTTAATCTTCTCTCTCACTCTGGAATGCTGCCTCTTAATGTACTACCCTTTTGGTTCTTGGTATTTTGAAATAATGATGGATGATTTAATTAATTGAATCTTGTAGTTTATTTTCATACCTGTCTGTATGAATATATGAGCATTTAGGGGACAGAGGAGAAGGGGATACAAATTTATTAATATAATAATTTATAGTAAAAATAATATACTAATTGAAGAGAGAAATAATTCATCAAGCTGAAGAAAAAGAGGGGACCCTTTATTAGGGTGATTGATCTTTATTATTTCATTCTCTTAAGGTAGGGGTCACCAGCCTTTTTCAGGGGGCCAGGAGTCACCCCTGATCTTAGTGGCCAGCTGCCAGATTCCTGACCCCTCTGCAGCAGGGGTAAGCTCTGATGCTGCAGAGGGAATGGGCAGCAGAGCACAGGTCTATGACATGAATTCCCTCCCCATTTTGGATTAGATCTCTGCAGGCTGGATTGGACATCTTCTTGGTCTGATTCCATTGGTTGTAGGTTGATAGCCCCTACCTTACGGGGAAGTTGATACTTATGCAATGGGTTAACACAGGATTGGTGATCTGGTTAAGTAGTATGTACATTTTTAAGTACCTTTTAATTAAATGTTGCATAGCCTTTGTTGCTGACTTTATGTGCAGTGCTGAATCTCACTCTGTGGGAATTAATGGCTGCAGCTTTCTCAGAAATATTCTGACTCATAAAGGTGACTATGTATCAGGGAATACTGTTTTTTAGAAACAACAACATGATTGAAAGTGTGCACGTTCCTAAATTGAAAATGTCTTCTAAGGATAGAAGAGTCTAGCTCTGCCCAAAAAGTGCTTTTAGGAGAGCTCTGATGAAAGGATTGGGACCTGTTCTCCATTACCTTCTGTAATGCATCTTTGTGTCATTTAACAGGCTACCAAAGCTCACATAAAGCTCAACACAAAGAAGCTCTACCAAGCAGATGGCTATGCAGTGAAGGAGCTGGTGAAGATTACCTCTGTGCTGTACAATGCCATGAAGACCAAAGGAATGGAAACCACTGAAGTGGAGGAGGAAGATGGCAGCAAATTCAAGTTTGACCTTGGTTCTAAAGTAAGCAAGATTGGATTCTCTATTTTGTAGTCATGGAAACAAAATCAATTTACCACAGAAACCTATATGCTGAATGTAGCCATTAGTGCTATTTTTTCTGCTTCCCCTCCTTCTGTGTGCCTCCTATTACACGTTGAGTCACCATTTAATCCCAAATGGAAACTTGGTCATAACAATACAAGCACAGTTTTGTTTCATATTTGTCAACTCTGCTTGGGAGCAGGATGGGAATAGCAGGGAGTGTGGCTACTCAAAAATGCAGCTAGGTCTATCTAGCAAACTTACTGTCCACAGCAGCAGCACACTGAAGCACGCTGCTGCTTAGGATGAGCTACCTCCTAACTCAGAGTGGTAGAGCTTTTAGTGCTGCTGAATAACAGTGCCAGTTAGGCTGTCCCTGTGGCTGCATGTATGGGGCTACTCTGCTTCTTTTTCAGGAGGCAGTCTTCCATGATTAGTACAGGACACTTGAGCGTGCCACACATAGGGATGGTAAATTTACCTTGTAGACATACCCGAGAAGCATGGAGGGAGCATACAGAGTACGTTAAGCCATATAGTGTGCATCCAGACAAGCGCACATGTGTGTTTCTTCAGGGACAAGTTGTCCCTGGGAAACGTGCCCCTGTGTGTGCTCTGGTGTGTAGCAAGTTGCTCTGGATGGGGTAGTGGAGGCTGGGGGCAGCACCTGGGCTGGCCTCAGCAACCTTACCTGGGTGCCTTCTGAGGCTCTAGCAGCAGTGATATGGGCAACTGGAGCTTGGTGTGGCTCTGGCTGGTCAGGCTCTGGTTTTGGGTGGTGCACTACATGCACTGCCCTAGTTTTTTCTGCTGTGTTTTTTTTTTTTTCTGCTGGGATCTCCTGGTGTCTAAAAACCTACCATGATGCAAATTAGCATGCAGCAAATTTGTGCATGTGCAGCATGTGTGGTTTGCAGCACCACAGGCAGGTTTGTGATGCTGCAAACTGCACATGCACGCTCATTTGGATGTGCCCATAGATCTAATTCACTACCCACTGAGCTGAATAAGAGGTTGCTATTGACCTAATAAGCATTGAATCAGGCCCTATATAAACACTTAAAAGAAATATCACCCCACAAACAACATGGAAAAATAAACCTAGAGATTGTTGAATAACAAATTCCAAATCCAGCTTTTGACTACATTTATTACTTTTTTGCACTACAATATTTTCACATTAGTTTGTCCTAACAGTAACATGTTCATTATGCAGGAACAATACTTTTCTTGAAAGAATGAGATAATTACAACTACATTAATGTGTTAGTTGACATAGATATTTCTTTTAAAGAGACTATTTTGGAGTAAAAGCCTATTGTATGCTACCTGTGATAGGATCTTGAAAAAATGGGAAACAGAGTGATAAGGTTATTAGTAATATTTACTTTATTTAATTTCTCCTTTCTCTTCTCTGCATATGAACATGTGGCATTTCTATAGTTGATCTGTTGGAAATCTAAGGACATCCCCCCAAATCACTACTTCAAATCCTCATATTTTTATAGTTTCTAGGGTCAGAAGGGACCTGAACAGATCATCAAGTCTGACCCTCTGCCCTGGGCAGGAACTGAGTGCTGGGATCATAATGCCCCAGCCAGATAGTTATCCAACTTCCACTTGAAGACCCCCAGGTAGGGGAGAGCACCACCTCCCTTGGGAACCCATTCCAGAGCCTGGCAGCCCTAACCATAAAGTAATGCCTTCTGATATCAAGCCTGAACCTACTTTCAGTCAATTTGTGGCTGCTATTCCTTGTTATCCCAGGTGGTGCCCGGGGGAACAGAGCCTCCCCTATTTTCCACTGGTCCCCACTGGTGAGGTTATAGACGGCCACCAGATCCCCTCTCAGTCTTCTCTTGTGGAGGCTGAATAGATTCAGGCCCTTTAGTTTATCTTCATAGGGCCTGGCCTACTGCCCCCTGACCATGTGAGTGGCTCTCCTCTGGACCCTCTCAAGGTTAGCCACATCCCTCTTGAAGTGCGGTGCCCAGAACTGGACATAGTACTCCAACTGCAGCCTGACCAGCGCCGCATAGAGGGGAAGGATCACGTCTCTGAACCTGCTTGTGATGCATCTATAGATGTATGATGAGGTGCGGTTAGCCTTACTGACTGCTTACTTGCATTGGCGGCTCGTGTCCATCTTGGAGTCAACAATGACTCCAAGATCCCTTTCAGCCACTGTGTTGTTGAGAAGGGTGTTTCCCAGCCTATAAGTATGCTGCAAGTGTCTTCTCCCTAGATGCAGCACCTTGCACTTGTTTGCACTGAATTCCATTTTATTCTCATCTGCCCACCTCTGACCTCTCTAGATCTAGTTGTATTCTGTCCCTCCCCTCCAGCGTGCCCACTTCTCCCCACATCTTTGTGTCATCAGCGAATTTAGACAGCATGCTTTCCACGCCCACCTCCAAGCTGCTGATAAAGATGTTGAATAGCACGGGCCCAAGGACCGAGCCCTGGGGAACTCCACTGCCCACATCTCTTCAGGTCGAAAACAACCTTTCCACCACCCCTCTGTGGGTGTGACTATTGAGCCAATTTGCCACTCATCTGACTGTGTAGGCATCAGTGCCACAGTCACCTAGTTTTTTTGTGAGAATGGGGTGAGAAACAGTGTCAAAGGCCTTCTTGAAGTCCAGGTAGACAACATCCACCTCAATGCCCGCATCCAAGGGCTTTGTGATCCAGTCATAAAAGGAAACCAGGTTTGACAGGCAGGATCTGCCCAGTGAACCTGGGTTGGTTGCCCCTGAGCATTGCCTCCGATGCTGGGCCCCCTCAGATGTGTTCCTTGATAATTTTCTGAAAGGTCTTCCCAAGGACCGAGGTGAGACTGACTGGCCTATAGTTACTCAGGTCCTGCTTTCTCCCCTTATTGTAAATGGGGACCACATTGGCCCTTTTCCAGTCCTCTGGGACCTGGCCAGAGCACCATGAGTGCTCATACAGCCATGCCAGGGGCCCTGCTGTGACCTCCGCCAATTCCTTCAGTACCCTTGGATAAAGAGCATCCAGACCTGCTGTGTTTTAAACACATCCAGCCCCTTCAGAAGTTCCCCCACTAGATCGTCCCTGACCCTAGGCATGGCATCGCGTCCCCTGAACCTGTCCGTAATCCTAGTGGGAGAGCGTCCTGGTTCCTGCTCAGAAATATGGAGGCAAAAAACTCATTGAAGAGATCAGCTTTTTCCTTTGCTGCAATCACCAGATTGCCAAGCCTGTCCTGTAGGGGCCCCACATTACCTGGTGCCTTCTTCTTACTCCCTATGTATTTGAAAAAGGACTTTTTGTTATCCTTAATTCTGGTCGCTAGCCCTAGTTCCGTCTCTGCCTTGGCCTTCCTAACCGCCTCCCTGCAATCATGAGCAACAGAGGTGTAATCCTCCTTGGTGATAGCCCCTTGCTTCCACTGATTGTATGCCACGTTTTTTGCCCTCAGGCCCTCCTGGATGTCTTTACTGAGCCAAGGGGGCTTTTTAGCACTCTTGCCCCCTTTGGTTTGCATTGGGACTGACTGCCTCTGAGCTTAGAGGATCGTCTCCTTAAGGAACAACCACCTGTCCTGGACTCCCATCTCATTGAAGCTCTGAGTCCCCAATGTCTCTCTTACTAGTCTCCTTACCTCATTGAAGTCGGCCCTCCTGAAGTCAAAGACTTTTGCCTTCCTGCTTGCTTTCACCACCCTGCCCCAAATAGTAAATTCTAGCAGACGATGGTCGCTAACGTCTAGGTAGTCGAGCACCCGCAGATCCCTCACCAGGTCATCGCTTGTGGCAAGGACCAAGTCCAGCAAGGCATTTCCTCTGGTGGGATTGTGTACCTCCTGGGTTAGGTGGAGGTCCTGTATGCAGGCTAAAAACCTATGTGAGCGTTCAGACCTGGCTGACTGATCCTCCCAGGAGATGTCTAGGTAGTTTAGGTCACCCATGACAACCACATCCCTTGTCCTTACAGCCTCCGTGAGCTGACCTTAAAATTCCAGGTCCAGCTCATCCCCCTGGCGGGAATGTAGTAAACGCCCACTATCAAGTCCCTTTCCCCATGACCCCCTTGCGTTCTAACCCAGAGCGCCTTAGTTTGCCCCCTTCTGAACCCATCCTGATCATCAAGGATGCGTACTGCTCTTTAACATAGAGTGCTACACACCCCCTTTTTCTCTATCCCATCTATACAACCTATAGCCCTCAATGTCTACTGCCCAGTCATGGATAGAATCCCACCAGGTTTCTGTAAGTCCAACCAGGTCTGGGTTTTTGCTAGCTAGCAGGAGGGCGAGTTCCTCCTGCTTATTCCCCTTACTTCTAGCATTTGTGTAGAGGCAGTTGAGACCTCCTGTGGGTGTTTGTGCTGCCCTCTTGTTCCCAAGCTTGCCTGGGCCCTTGTCACTTACCTGGGTTGTTTCTGCTCATGTCACCTGGCTTGACGTCGAAGTGTCCTCCTGCACCTCTGCATCCCTATCCCCCGACAAACCTAGTTTAAAGCTCGCCATTTGAGATCAGCCAACCTCCCACCCAACTACAAGCTACAAGATGCAAAACGCCAAGAACAGCACAGCATGCCCTAGGTAAAAGGCTTCTGGGGACTGCAGGGCAGACCCTACAACGAAAGATTATGGGACCTGAACCTGTTTAGCCTTCACAAGAGAAGGCTGAGGGGGGACCTGGTGACTGTCTATAAACTCACTAGGGGGGACCAGAAGGGTTTGGGGGAGACCTTGTTTCCCCTAGCACCCTCCCCCCCCCCCCCCCCCCCCCGGGGATAACAAGGAATAACGGCCACAAGTTGTTGGAGAGTAGGTTTAGATTAGACATCTGTAAGAACTACTTCACAGTTAGGGCAGCTAGGATCTGGAACCAACTTCCAAGGGAAGTGGTGCTGGCTCCTACCCTGGGGGTCTTTAAGAAGTGGCTTGATGCCTATCTGGCTGGGGTCATTTGAGCCCAGTTTTCTTCCTGCCCAAGCAGGGGGTCAGACCTGAAGATCTGCAAGGTCCCTTCTGACCCTACTTCTATGATTCTATAAAAGCAGGGGAGGCAAAGGCCTTCTTTGCCACTGCACCAAAGAAGCTGAAATCAGGTGTGCTTTGTATCAGGCCCTTTAGCAGAGTGAACCTGTCACAGTTATTCTCTTTAAAGTTCAAGAGTCACTTCTGCGATTTCATTTTTTAATACTTATTTTCTAGATTGCAGATTTGAAGGCAGCCAGACAGCTTGCTTCAGAAATCACTTCCAAAGGAGCATCTCTTTATGATTTACTTGGCAAAGAGGTGGAGTTGAGGGTAAGTACATTGTGGACTGCATTGTGTTATGCAAAAGAAGGGAGTAAAACAAGTCCAACAGTGGCAGTGAATATATGAGATTCAGGTTCTGTATGCAAAGTCAGAAAGATTGCTCTGCTTTCTATTTATATTATATACAGCAAATGCTTATATACGGCAAATATGCACACACTGCATGTGCATGTATGTCCATGTATGTGTGCTAGAGGGTGGTGTGCACATGTGTTTGAGGGCTGGGGAGGGTGTGTGCTGCTGCTAGACAAGCATGGAGCAGACTTGGCAGCCCTCTAGCATCAGGTCAAAGCTGTACACATTGCAGAGAGCTTTAACCCCAAATATGCAACTTTTCAAAGCACATGCTAACTTTAGTACTTATCTAACATTTCTTAAAGTTAGCACGTGTTACTTGTAATGTAAGCACATGCTGTTCTTTTGGAGCCACAGACAAAAATAGTTTTCATCAGTAGGAGACATAAGAGCATCCTGTTGCTGTTCTTGGGACAGAATGGCTGTAGAAAGTAACAAAATAGCCTTTCACTGAAATATAGAGATATTTCAAACCATGGTGGAACTAGAAAAATGCTTCTTTTTGAAAGATGAATTCTTGTATAAGCATAAATCAAAATATCCATTATTTGTATATAAAAAATGGTAATAAATGCCTCTTCTGGGGACAGGCAGTTACTTGCTTCAAATAAATGATGGACAATAAAACCATAGAGCCCATCTCTGCTGTCATCAGTCCTGTAGCAGTCTACTTCATGGCTGAAGCAGTGGACATGGTTGGAAAGAGGGAAGCTCTGAAATTGTGACTAATAATTAGCTGCTGCTTTTACTAGGAGTAAAATTGATTTATTAGCTAAATAAATGTTTTACTGAGTCCTGGCAATGGTCCTGTGATGATGGACATCTCGAGTCCGGTATCACCCGTCGTCTAGGTAGCCCCTCCCCTCGTCCCGCCTACCATGACTTTGCTGTTATGTTTGATTCGTGAGAGGGTTTCAGTGGAGTTCTTTATCCGAGGGGTTCCCCGATGCGGGTGTATTCACGGTTGTCGCTTCTGTTGTTCTATGGGGCTCCGCCACCCCTATACCCCGTCCACTCGCCAACCAATCACATGCTGGTGGGATGGTGGCCTGCGGTGCACTGCAGGCTTGCTTGCCGTTGGTTTCCTCCAACTGTGGGGACCCAGGCCTAGCGATATCACTGGGCCAGCCTGTCTTCTACTCTTGCTGGCTCCTCAGCTAGCTCTGGCGGTCCTTCTTCCTTCCCTTTCCTCTAGAAATAATATTCCGCCTGGGGGGGGAGACTTCCCGGCCTGGTGTCCGGGACACAGCGACCCCTAGGGACTGCACCACCTATCCCTGTCTCTGTTTCCCTTAGGGGCCCTGCTAATCTGTGCAGGGTGCCTTGTTACTCCCCCTGATTCCCTCCTCCCGAGAGGGATCCTGGTACTTCTCCGCTCTCTACGTGGGGCCGGACAGGGAGCTTCCTGCTACCGGCCTCTGATAGAGGCTTTGAGCCTCCTCCTGCCTCTGTCAGAGGCTCCAAACCTTGCCTCAGCTTCAGCGTGGGTCCAGCACAGCCTAGCTGGAGCCTCTCCAAAGGGGGAACTGCAGCACACCGGACGTGCTGCCCGCCTTCTCTCTCTCTCTCTCTCTCTTGCTCCCCCTGCTCGCGGGTGCTGTCGGGGCTTTTAAACTCTCCCGCGGCGGCCGATTGGCTCAGCCGTTTCCCTCACCAGGAACAGCTGCTTAAATAACTGGCGTAATGCTGGCTCACGCGGCTGTAATTGCGGCTGCAGCAGCTGCTGCGGTCTCAGCTCTGACGCCGCCGTCTCTTCTGGAGGTAAGTAACCCCGCCCGGGGTTCTGTCTCAAGGTTGTGTCTGCCCCGCAACCCTTCCTGACCTCAGTCTGTGCCCGTGATGGCGGCATGCCGCCGTCACAGTTCCAAATGGCAAATTGCTCTGAAAGGAGACATAAGACATTTGCTGTATCTGCACAAACTAGCTGACACTTATTATGGCTTAAGGCATGTGTAACAAGGTGGCCTCCTCATTAGGTCTTTGCCAGCTGCCCTGCTCCTGGTGTAACCGCCCGCTTTGCTCGCCTGCCACACCTTGATGGAAAAATATGAGAGTTGTTACTAAGATGGGAGGCTACTCATTACTTGCCCTGCTGACAAGGGCTTAATACTCGCTCCAACCTTCCCTCCACGGATCCCATACCTCGCAGATGTTACTCTAGTGTTACTTCTTTGGCCTATGGCCGGGCAAAGCGGGCACACAGTTGTAGTCCTTTTCTACAGCCCTGGCGGGCCACTCACATGCCACCCCTCTCTCACCAGGGTCCCATTTACCCACTGGCTCTCACTCAGCTTCTTTAATATTGCTCTCAGGGCTATGCTCATCCTACCTGGCCTCACCTGGCTTCGGGCTTAGCTCTCCTTGCCTTGGTCAGCCCCGGTGCAGTCTGTTGGGTGTCTCTGCTACCCTCACCTGAGCGTTGACTGAGCGACTGTACAACTATAGGCCTGTTTTGCTTCTTGCCCCTCACTCAGCCACTATGCCTCTACTGGGCCTCCTCACTCGCCCACACTCACGGGGCCACAGTGTTCATTACTCCTCTCACTCAGGGTCTCACTTGTGCCCCCAGACTTCACCCTGCTGCCTGGGCGCAGCCTGAGGTCCCTCCTGTGGCCTGAGCTCTGCCTCAGGGCTCCTTAATGAGCCCTGGGCTCCCCCTGCTCATTAGAATGCCACCAGGGATGTGGGGCTGGGGTTATGAGGTGCCTTAACCCGCCTTTCACTGGGGAGGTAACTGGCTTGGCATCACTTGGGGGCTCCCACACCACTAGGGGCCCCACCAGACTGCCCTTCCTCGGCAGGGTGCAGTTTTACATCTTACCCAAGACAAGGGGTCACCTCCACCCCACAGCCCCTGCCCATACCTCTTGACTATGGCTGGAGCAGCCCCTTAGCTTGATGTTACCTCCTTCCTCCTGTAGCAAACTGCAGCCCAGCTTACATCCCTGGGTCCAGCATGGCTGCTCTCCTCAGGCACCTGGCTGCTGCCTGTTTTCTGACCTTAATGTGGCAGGTACCAAAGGTGCTCTGTCACAGCATGCCGTTAATATTGCGATAAATGGAAGATGCCAAATGGGTTGCACTGTTTGCAAGAATTAGAGTGGCTGCATGTGTTATAGCCATAGGCATCTTAAATGGCTGTGACTAAAATTAATAAACTGGTTTATACCTCATTACATCCTATTATATTTGATTAATTCTTGGGCTATAGGAACAGATTTCACAAGGCATTAATGACTGGCTTAAAAGAGGTTAAGTCATTTTGTCTTTCACATTCACATCTCCACTTGCATAACTTTCTAATATAATAAAGGGCTTAGTCCGTCTGTCTGTCTGTAATAGTCTTGGAGCACTCTGATTGGTTATTAAAACAGTCAATCAGAGTGCTCCAAGAGGATTACGGACAGGAGGTGGCACCAGAGTGCCGCCATGATGGCAGGGATGGAGTGCAGGGGCGAAGCCAGCGGTGCTGGCCTCGTGCTTCTCCCCCCCCGCTCCTTGGAGCCAGTGGCAGCGTGAGATGTTGGTGGAGGGGGACAGAGGGGATGGTGGGGCAAGCTCCCTGCCCCCCCCCCCCCCCCCCCCGGAAGGTGGCATCAGCATGGGAGAGGTGGGGGTTGGGTTAGCAAGCTTTCCCTCCTCCCCACCCCTCCCCCTGTCATTCTTGACAGGCAGTTTGCTAGTAGGATCATAGAAAAGTAGGACTAGAAGGGACCTCAGAAGGTCATTTAGTCCAAATTACCCAGTCCACTTGAGTAACAGCTTATGAGACCTGATTTGAGCTGGGCTCAAACTATGACAGAGAAATGAGAGGCTCTGCATCCCTTTATCAATCCCTTGGAGTCATCCAGTCTCCTTCTGATTAGACATCTGAAGGGTAATGAGCATGTCACCTTAAGGTAGAATTAAAAAACCCCCACAAAAACCACTTAACTGTTGCTTTAAAATTGAGCATAATTTACTAGTTTTGGCCAAATCACAGCTCTTAGCAGTTCACTTAACTTCAGGATTGTGCCCTTAAATAAGGACATACTTAAGAGCAGAATTCATGAAGTGAAAATCGGGGACAAGTGAGTATTCTTGTGCAGCCACTTCTTGTAACGCCCATCAAGAACTCTTCATTGGAAGCCTATTTAAAGGTGCATTTTCTAGAAGAATGGGCATTATTATCCTATAGGGAGTATATATTCCTCCAACATAATGCCTCATTGCACTAGATTGGACTAGCTAATCTTGTAGAAGTGTGGGGTTTATACTCTGTACAAATGTCTGACAGATTGAACTACTTGTCCTTAAGAAATCCTGTCTCATGAAAAATGTCTCTCATCTGTGCCTCATTAGGAGTGAGTTATGTCCTAAACACATGATGCTGCACAGTGACAGCCCAGTGAGAACCTCCAAATAGCACCAGCAAAACCTTTCATGTTCCATTCCTACTGATCTGTGACTGGTTTCAACTTTGAGTGATTCATTGAAACTAAGAAATGCAGCTTCAACCCAAGGTGTGGCACATAATCATAGGGCCAGTTTTAGACTCTTGGATATATAACACAACCTGGAAAATATTTTCCACATTAAAAGTTGGATTCCATTTATACAAAATGCCTTAGCCAACTTTCTGTTAGATTTCCTTTATAGGTCTTTTTGGTAAGGCTTTTTCTTGCTGTAATTAGGAGCCTAGATTGTTCACTTAATTTTTTTTTTACTTTAAGCTGTTGTATATTTTGTTTTATTTTCTAAAAGCTGTCAAGAATATCTAGATCTATAGCAAAGCTTGAAACTAAGCAAGGTAAGCTTGGTTTACCCCTGGGGGCGAGTGGTCCTCTGGTACTTAATTTTGTATACCTGCATAGATCATCTTCCAGTGTGAAACTAAATGTAACTTTTGTCCCTGAAGTTGCACACAGATAACTCCAGTGCCTTTGCTGCTATTTATGCCATGAAATTAACAAATTCTGACAGGTTTTATTTCCTGCTGTCCATAACCCTCAAGTTGTCAGCATTCATGCCACTTTCCTGCTTCTGTTATTGCTTGGGAAAGCAGTGAGCAGCAACTGAAGCAGACACCAGTGTTTTTCTTGGGATAGAACTTAAAAAAAACTGGAGAGACTTGGGAGGTAGTAGAGAGTCTCGAGTTCGGCTCTTAGTAGCCAGAAGATAAAACTTTGCTCTTCCTGCAAATTGAGATAGGTAAACTGAAGTAAGTATGCAATCTGTTAAACAATAATGTAGGTATAATAATGTTTCACTACCTCTTCAGGTTGTCATTAGGCCTAAAAAATAATTTGAAAATCACTTGAATACCATAATTAATTTATCAAGAACTGTAGCTCTGGTCTAGTTTATAGGACAGTGGACTCAGAAGAGCAGGATTCCATTCTTGGCTCTACAGTGTAGAAGAAATCAAACTTCGCGTTGTGGTTGTATCAGAATTGACAGAGCCATCTTGGTTTATTTAAAGCTATACAAGTGATTACAGGGAGGGTTCTCAAAGGAACTCTGACCTCTACAAGTTTACAAGCGTATTTATACTTTAGACAGTGAGAAAGGATGCAGGGTTCAGACAAAGCAACCTTGAAAGAAACAGGAAGAAGTCGATCATTTGTTTGTCACACGTAAGCAGTTAACTTATTCAGAAAAGAACACTGTGTTTTGGGAACAGTTATCAGCTTCTGGTTCGAGGGAAAGGAGGAGGTTAACATCTGCACGCAGAGCTTAATATATCAAGACAAAACAAGGCATGAAGGTTTTTTCTTATCTTAGAACATTTTAAAACACATAGCATCAGCATCTTTTTCTCTTCTCTTTCTCTCACTTCTTAGTCAAGTAAGAGGCCTGGTTAAACTTATTTCCACATTCCCCCTTTTTGGGCCTTTTTTGGCCCAACATATTAGATATTTATAGCCACGAGCCTTTTAACTTTTAATTTTTCTTTCTCTTTACCTTTTTGCTATTTTAACATACATATCACAAAAGTTGGTCCAATTAAGGAATAAAGCAATTATGGGCACTCTTGTCGTTGTACTAGGAGGCAAGTGGGAACATATCCAACATTTAGAAACATTTAAATCTTTTGCATATTGATAAGACAATTGAAGAAAAGCGTTTTGGTGAGCATGCCAGTGTGGGAGTGATCTTTTTGACCTGTTTTGAAGTCTAGTCTGATTTACAAAGTTTCTTTTAGCTGGTGAGTCCTTAAGTTCATATAAGATGATCCAAAAGGAAAGACTGAGAAGTACCCAAGTCGCAACTAACCAACCCCACCTCAGGAACCAGGAACTAGGTAGAGGCCTTTTTCCTTTCCCGAAGGGCATAGTGGTGTCGTTGGGGTACATTTTCTTTGTTCTGTAGTGGTAAATCCTCTTCGCCAGTAGGTGCTTGGCTCACTACTGGTCTTGAGCTCTCCTGTTGGCAGGCGCTAGGTTCACTACCGGTCTGTGGTGGTTGATTACAAGGTTGATACGGAGGAGACTCTAGGTCTAACAGGGCTGACGTTTCTTACTGTGTGAAGCGTGGATCCACGTTTGGAGTCCTTGACACTTTATTGCAGTGTTGGTTGTCAGGAGTGCCTGGAATGGGCCTTTCCAGCGGGGTTCCAGCGATGACTTCCGTTGATGGACTTTTACATGGACCCAGTCACCAGGCAGGATGAAATGGCATGGCTCATCTGGTTCCTTGGGGAGAGTTGCTTGTACCTGTGAATGAAAAGCCTTAACACAATTCCTTAGTGCTGTACAGTAGTCTAAAATAATATCATCAAGTAAATGTATATTGCAAAAGTGGGAGGCAACAGGTGGTGAGGCGGGGAGCCTCATGGGTCTTCTCATCAGGATTTCATGTGGGCTAAGTCCAGTCTTTCGGTTGACAGTAGATCTCATACTCATAAGGGCTATGGGAAGTGTATCTGGCCATTTCAAGCGAGTCTCAGCACAAATTTTGGCCAGTTTGTTTTTTAAAATGCCATTTTGGCATTCCACTTGGCCTGAGGCCTGTGGATGGTACGGGCAATGAAAGTTCTGCTGGATTTGCAGGACTTTGCAGACTTCTTTCATTATCTGCCCAATAAAATGAGTTCCTCTATCGGAGTTTATGGATAAAGGAATACCAAACCTTGGAATAAAGTTTCTGAGCAATTTTTTGCTCACAGTGATGGTATCAGCTTTTGCACATGGGTAGGCTTCTACCCATCCAGAGAACATACATACAATAACAAGAACATATTCATAAGAACAACATTTCTGCATTTGAATAAAATCTATTTGTAAATTTACAAATGGCCTCCAAGGTGGGGGATATGCTGCTTTTCTTGTTTTTACAGGCTTTCCCACATTATGGGCTTGACAAATAGCGCAGGTATAACAGTATCGTTGAGCTACAGATGGAAAAGTTGGAGCAAACCAATCAAGCTTAACAGCTTCTATCATCCCCCCTTTGCTCACGTGTGCTATGCCGTGATGTATGCGAGCAAGATAGGGAAGAAGGACCATTGCGGCAACCAGGCAGCCGTCTGGGAAGCGCCACAAATGGTCAGGGTGTAACAAACACCCAGCCAGTCTCCACGTATATTTTTCTGGTTCTGGAGCCTGATCTTGGAGGAGGGCAACGTTGTGAAGACTTGCCAATGGAGACTGGTTAGTCGAGATAGGCAAAAACACAGGTGTAGCCTGAGGAGTGGAAATAGCCACAGCTTTGGCAGTAGAGTCTGCCAGAGCATTCCCACATGTAACATCATCATAAGGTTTCTGGTGAGCTTGGCATTTAATAATAGCAACAGCAGAAGGTAACTGTAAAGCATTTAACAAGGCATTTACATATGGACCATTACTAATTTTGGCACCTCTTGATGTGAGGAAGCCTCTTTGCTTCCAAAGTTGACCATAATCGTGTATAATACCAAAGGCATAGTGAGAATCAGTGTAAATATTAACAGAGGTACCAGAGGCTAGGGTGCAAGCCCTGGTAAGGGCCACAAGCTCAGCAACTTGAGCTGAATACACTTTGGGAAAGTGATGGCTTTCTATAACATCATATTGGGAACATCTTTTTCTCTTCTCTTACTCTCTGATCTTAGTCAAGTAAGAGGCCTGGTTAAACTTATTTCCACAACAGTTATTTGCTGTTGCCTTTGTGTTTCTCTTAACTTTTGCCTTGTTCTTCTAGACTGCAAACTGTTTAGGATACGTGTTTATTGTGCGTCTGTGCAAGCCCTACTCTTGTCAGTACTCCTAGGCACCATTTTAAGGGTGGTTAAGTGATCTTGTAAGTGCAAATAGCTGTGTTAAATAAGGATTTGACATTTCTGTATTTTCTTAGTCAGAATTTGAGCACACAGTTTTTGACCTTTTGTTTGTTACCTGAATAGGATTTTAAACTGTCTTCAGATGAGAGACTTCAGGCCATATTCTGCTGCCTGTTCCATTAATATTAATCCAAAATATCTCCAGTGGAGTCACCAGACTTACAGTCTTCTGGAAGTAATAAATGTTGAGGACAGTGTGGGACTCTATAGTCTCCAGGCCAAAATATCCCTCACATATTTAGTGCATAGCTCACTTCCCTTTCCATGCTGCTCAGTTTATATTAGGTCTGTAGTAGGTTTGTGATTTATAAAGATCTTCTGGATCACTGTAGTACACATTTACATATGAGAATGCAAAAGCCTAAGTATGAACGGAGGCCCATTGTACTGGCACCGTACAAGCAAGTTCTGGATTAGTGGTGTCTATATTGATTTAAATGTAAGAGCATTTGAGGAACATGCTTGAATAATGCTAGATTTTTGCACACAACAGAACATAAATACTTTCTTTTCTTCTGCTGTTAAACTGCATTGTGTATAACAGCATCCTTACGTAAGGTGAACTCTGATTTCCCTCTCTTGCATGTGTATCTAAAACCTGAAAAGCAGTGAAGCCCTTACAGTTGTTCTGCACTTGGGGGTAGTGGCAGGCTGTAAACTAGCTGTGAAAGGTTTGATGTAGCATTATTTCTTCGCCTTTGTGGCAGTAAAACTGGTGTGCTTTGGAAGTGGGCCAGGACAGACTTTGAGTCCTTGACTTTGTAAACAACTGTGTGGAACATCTGTATAAAGAATGCATGGCAGGATGTAGCAACTAGTGCACTCTCAAAAATAATTATAGCAGCCATATATATGGCTGCTCCACACTCTGTATGTATGCAGGATGATTCTTTTGTATCTGAATCCTTATACAGTCTCTTTAATAAAGTCCATTAGTTCTAATTTTGTATAAAAGGTAACAGTTTGATCTGTGGACCCCAAATAAATTGCATGCAATCCCAAATTATTATTGTAATTTTTAAATATAAAGACTATTGATTTCCATTCTTTGTATTGTTTTCATGTTATTTGGCTAACAAATGTACATGACAGATTATGATGGCAGGAGGCAAGGTTTGCTTATTGTATTTTATGTTATAAAATCTGTGTCACATAAGAGAGTGCACTGATGAGAACTTTATCATTTGATCAGCGTATTTCAACATGCGTTAGCCATCCATTATTCCTTTTCTCCACTGCAGCCATTTGCAAGAACACTAAGAAAGGGGCTTACTTTGCTGTCCCAGACGAAATTGCAGTATTGCTGTTTTACTTGCCTATCCTAAAATTAGTTTTTCATTTTCCTTTAAGTAAAAGAAAACTCCAGCTTTTGGCACCAACTATTTAAATTCCTCCATTTCAGTAGGCAGAAGCAGATCATCTCATCAGATGTGCTTGGAAAAGGATCATAGGGGGGAAAAAAATGTTTTTGCTTCTTGTAGAAATGAGGTAGAAATCATTATCCTGATCCTTAGTGTGTGTCACACTTTGAGCTTTGCTTTTCTAGAATTCTTTTGTACATGTAACATAGAATTTGTGCAAAACACTATATGTTATTCCAAGTCCTAGGATTTTTTAATTTTTTAATTAAATTACTTTATTTCTGAATAAATCTTTCTCTTTCTTACTCTATCAGATTTCAGGCTAGAGAAGAGCAGAACATTTGGCACAAAGTATCTTTAGAAGGCATTATGTCTATTCTTTTATTTATTTACATTGAAATTTGAAGTGGGAGTCTAGCTATAAGTAGATATAAATGATAAGCAAGTAAACTATGCTGCATGTGTACAGTGATGTACATATATATTTGTTTATAAGTTGTGCATTTTTGTTTCTTGGAAATGCAATATGGTATGGTTTTGATCCCCTTACAACAAAGAACCTTCACCCATTAAGCTTGTGACTCAGGTACACTTTCCTGCTTTCAGAGTGATACCCAAAATGTACAGAATTGTATTTTTTCCTTTCCTTGATATACAAATGTGAACAGTTGGGAGAAAGGATTGATAGTTTGTCTAAATTTAATAGAGTAATATTTTGGTGTAAGTTAAGCTTTGGGAAAAAATTGACAGTTACACTTTTCCCTTCAAGCAAAAATCACAAAATTTTTTTATCTTAAAAAAATCTAGACTTATTTTTACAAAAAAGTAAGGAACTGATGATCACTTGAACAATCCTGAGGTCCTGGTAGTAGGAGACTACCATTCATAGATTATTTAATAGAATGATAGAAAATTATATTTGGAAGGGACTTCAGGAAGTCATCTAGTCTAATGACCTGCTCAAAGCAGGACCAACCCCAACTATATAACCCCAGCCAAAGCTTTGTTTAACCAGATCTTAAAAACTTCCTAGGATGAAGATTCTACCACCTCTCTGACTAACCTGTTCCAGTGCTTCACTATCTGCTCCTCATGAGAGAAGTTTTCCTAATACCTGACCTAAACTTCCCTTGCTGCAATATTGTTTCCACCACCACTGGGAACAGTCTAGTTCCATCCTCTTTGTAAGCAACCTTCAGGTAGTTGAAGACTGCTATTTAATCACCTCTCAGTCTTCTCTTCTTCAGATTAAATAAGCCCAGTTCCCTTAGTCTTTCCTCATAAGTCATGTGCCCCTGCTCCCTAACCATTTTCTTGCCCTCTGCTGGACAAGGACTCAGTACTCCAGATGTGGCCTCACCAGTGCTGAATAGAGGGATACTCCCTTGATCTGCTGGCAACGTTCCTATGAATACAGCCCACTATGCCGTCAGCCTTCTTTGCAACATGGACATTCAGTTTATTGTCCACTGTAACACCCAGGTCCTTTTCTGCAGAGCTGCTGCTTAGTCAGTCAGTCCCCAGCCTGTACTAGTGCATGGGATTGTTCAATCCCAAGTGCAGGATTTTTCACTTGTCCTTATTGAACCTCATGAGATTTCTTTCAGCCCAATCCTCTAATTTATCAAGATCTCTCTGCATCCTAGCCCTACCCTGCAGTAGGGTAGGGCTCTACTACTCCGCCCAGCATGGTATCATCTGCAGACTTGTTGAGGGTGCACTCCATCCCATCTTCCAGGTTGTTGGTGAATATATTAAACAAAAACAGCCCCAGGACTGACCCCTAGCACACTTCACTTGATAGTGGCTGCCAAACAGACATTGAGCCATTGACTACTACCCTTTGAACCCAATGATCCAGCCAGTTTTCTGTCCATCTTACAGTCCATTCGTCCAACCCATACTTATTTACCTTGCTTGCAGGAATGTTGTGGGAGACCATATCCAAAGCTTTGCTAAAGTCAAAGTACAAGACATCCACTACTCCTCCTGGATCCACAGAGCCAATCATCTTGGCATAAAAGGCAATCAGGTTAGTCAGGCATGACTTGCCCTTGGTGAATCCATGCTGACTGTTGCTAATCACCTTCTCCTCCAAGTGCTTAGAAATGAATTCTTTGAGGATCTACTCCATGATTTTTCCAAGAACTGAGGTGAGGCTGACCATTCTGTAGTTCTCTGGATCCTCCATCTTCCCTTTCTTAAGTATGGACACTATATTTGCCCTTTTCCAATCATTTGGGACCTCTGCCAATCATCACAAGTTTTCAAAGATGATGGTCAGTGGCTCTGCAATCCATCAGCCAACCCCCTCAGTTCTCTTGGGTGCATTGCATCTGGCCTCACGGACTTGTACATGTCCATCTTTTCTAAATAGCTCCTAACCTGTTCTTTTGCCACTGATGATGCTCACCTCCTCCCCAAACTGTTGCCAAGTGCTGTAGACTGGAAGCTTTGCCTGTGAAGTCTTTGCCTGTGAAGACTGAGGTGAAAAAGGCATTGAGTACGCTGGCCTTTTCTGCATCATCTGTCACTAGGTTGCCTCCCCTGTTTATTTACTAAGGGACCCACAGTTTTCCTGATCTTCCTTTTGTTGCTGCCATACTTGTAGAAACCCTTCTTGTTACCCTTTATGTCTTTTGCTAGCTGCAATTCCAATTGCGCTTTGGCTTTCGTGATTTCATCCCTGCATGCCCGAACAGCACTTTTATACTCCTCCCTAGTCGTTTGTTCAAGTTTCCACTTCTTGTAAGCTATTTTTTTGTGTGTTTTAGCTCACTGAAGAGTTATCCGATAAGCCAAGCTGGTCTTCTGCTGTATTTACTTCCTGCACATTAGGATGGTTTGTTCCTGCGCCCTCAGTAAGGTTTCTTTAAAGTACAACCAGCAGACCTGGACTCCTTTCCCCATCAGACTGGCCTCCTAGGGGATCCCATCAGTTTGTGCTGGAGTCTGCTTTTCTGAAGGGTCTTTACTCTGCTGTTCTCCTTCCTTCCTTTCCTCAGGATTCTGAACTCAGTCATCTCGTGGTCACTGCTGTCCAAGTTGCCATCCACTACTACATTCCCCACCAATTCTTCCCTGTACGTGAGCTGCAGATCAAGAAGAGCATGATTAGCTTGTCCAGCACTTGCACCAGGAAGCTGTCCCTAACACTCTCCAAAAACTTCTTGGATTGCCTGTGCACTACTGTATTGTTCTTCCAATAGATGTTAAGGTGCTTGAAGTCCCCCATGAGAGTCAGGGAGACTTCTGTGACTGGGAAATTTCTGCTAGCTGTTTGAAGAAAGCCTGTTGAAAGTCTCTGGGTTGGGGTCAGAGGAGAAAGCAACAAGGGTGACTGCTATAGACCACTAGACCAGGAGGATAGAGGTGTATGAGGCTATCACCAGTTTCATACTGTACCTCTGAGCAATCATGCAGCTCTTTTACATAAATTGCAACTCCTCCTCCTCTTCTCTCCTGCCTGTCCTTCCTGAACAGTTTATACCCATCCATGACAGTGCTCCAGTCATGCGAGCTATCCCACCAAGTCTCTGCTGTTCCAGTCCCATCATAGTGCCAGGGCTGTGCGAGGACTTCCTCCTTGTTTCCCAGGCTCTGTGCATTCATTTGAGAAGTGGCATCCTGTTCCCAACCCTAACAATAGTTAGGAAAATATCTTTAAATTAACCTTCACTCTTGAGCACTAAGAATGCATTCCTGTTTGGCAAAGCGTTTGGATGGTAGAGTATTGATTTGTGTGGTACAATGGGAGGAAAAGTAATATTGTGGTAGAGCATGTAGTTCTGCTACAAATTGGCTAAGTGTAGTCCCAGATAAATGTAAAATAGATGTGAATTTTGTGTGCACGTGGGTTGGAGGGTGGGGTGGGGGTGTGTTTCAACACTTAACAAAAAAGGTTATTGAAAAAGTCTGATTTGGAGAGAGGGATGTTGAAGTAAAAACTGAATTGGTTATATATTTGTAGCATATGTTTGCATATTTTTGAATGATTGTAGATGAACATAGTGTAGGTTTCAGGTTTTCTGTGGCAATGGAGTATGGGAGATGTATTTTTTTTTTGTTTGATTAAAAGTGCTTTTAAGCATTACCATTTACAGTTGGACCTGCAGCTTTCCATCCTGTTGATCTTTGTTTCATACATCAATATATGTTCTAATTTTCAACTTTTTGAGAGGTGCTTTGATAGACTCAAGGTGCTCTTCGGAAAATGCCAGCTTTTAATTTTCACTTGATTTTTGAAAAATAATAGGGCAATTCTTCAGTTGCAAAGAACTCAAAAAGACCACAGCAGATAAGAATGTTTTTAACACTAAGGATTCCTGTTTCAAATCTCTGGGTTTCTCTTGTGAATCATATTTGCATGCCTAGTGATAATGTTTCTTGGCACCCCACAGCACCCTGAAAGGATCTCAAAGCACCCTAGCATTATGCAGCACCCTGATTGAGGATCACTGGCCTAATGGCTAAAGGGCTGGAAGTTGTAAGCTATGGATTTTATACCAGATAGGCCTGGCTCTCCTCACTGTAAGTTTAGGCAAGTCATTTAATTATTTTGTGCCTATTTTGATCAGCAGGCACTGCTGGTCATATGAGCAGCAGTGCCTGCCTGGCTGCCTGTCTGGTGCACAGTGCTGCTCTGCATTCCTGCCAGTCTCCGGCCCGGGACTTCTGACCAACCAGCTGGGAACGGGCTACAGAATCCTGGAGTGTCCCAGCCAAACCAGGGAAGTATGGTGACCCTACCTCTGGGTGTGTGTAGATGAAATGGGGGCCCTAAATTGAAGCAGTGGGTTTTAAAAAACACCACTTCAACTTAGGGCTGATTAAACCCTTGTGTCATGCACACACACTGCTGACTTACCTGTCTCTCCGGCAGGGAGGGGAGGGCGAGCTGCTGGCAGGCAGAGCAGTCCCGGGTGGGGCTGGTGCTTCCCTCCGTGGCGGCAGTGGCCACCCCCCCAGGTGGCACCTGCACGCAGGCACCCAGCTCAGGCAGTCCCAGGGGCACTGCAGCCATGGAGGAAAGCACCAGGCCCCCACATAGCTCAGGCAGGCAGGCAGGGGTGGGGAGATCAGGCTCACTGCTTTGCTTTTCTTGGGCAGAGCCTGCTTTCCCAGGCTGCCGGCAGAGCTGTGGAGCTGCACGGACACCAGAGCTTCGCTGTGTGGCTATAGGGCAGCAAACTAAAACTCCTCAAAGTTTTAGTTTGCTGTACCCTGAGTCATTTAAGTCGCATTATGCTGCTGAACTTCCTACAGCGGCTGGAATTAATGCACAGTATGCTGCCGAAGCATGCAAACACTGACACCGTTAAAGCGGTGCAGAAGCATTTAGCCCACTTTAAAGCGTCATGCATGCATGCCTCTTGTTTTGTCTAAACACAGCCTTTGAGTCTCCAAAAGGAGAAATCAAGGCTATTTAGAAGTTTTCACTTGAGCTGATTGACTCCAAGAGTGCCTGCCACTGCATTTGACAGAGGTCTTGGGGATGTGTTAGCAGGAGCCTGTCAAGAAACTGCCTGGGTTAGACATGCTGACTTATTACACACAGCAGGATAATGAAGCAAAAAAGCCAAAATAAACTGCTTCCATGCTGATGGCTGGCATAAAAAATTCTGACCTTTGCAAGGTTGTTTTCATTTTAGCTACGTCTTAATTAGTTATAAGCTATATATAAAGAAAAGGTGAAAATAATAATCTTTCTTCTAATACTTTGTGTGAATGCTGAGAACACAAGACTGGGGGTATGTGGTGTGATCCTTCTCCTGACCCTTACTCTTCTGTGACCTTGAGGAAACCACTTAGCCTAGTTGGGCCTCCTTTTGCTTTAGTATAATAATTACCTTACATCACAGGGATGTCAGGACATTTAATCCTGTTGAGTATGTAAAGTGCTTAAAGTAGCTAGAGTGAAAATGCTAAATAAGTGAAAAGCATAGTTATAATGGCTATTATGAATGCATATGGCATCAGCTTGATACAAAGCCAGTTGAAGTCAGAAGAATCTTAAGGTGCTGTTGACTCAGCTGGACCCTTATTAATATGTGTGGAATTCAGAGTGTTTAATTAATTGGTTCTCGGCCTTTTTAGAGTTGAAGCACCTCTCAGACAATGCCAGATCTTATTTTCGAGTCTCTTTGACTACAGAAAAAAAATAGAGCAGATCTTCTGTTGCAAAGAACTCGGAAAGACCACACCAGGTCAAACTGTTTTTAACACTGTGGATGCCTCTGGGTTTATCTTGTGAAGCATGTTGGCACACCTAGCAGTGCTAACATTACATGACAACCCACAGCACCCTTGAAAGGATCTCAAGGCATGCAATAGTGCCACGACATCCTACCTGAAAATCACTGATTTAGTTACAGTCAAAACATACTTGCCACATACATCAAGATAGATGGGAATCTAGATAATACTGTATTGATGCACAAAATTTTTTATTAATTATATTTACTCAGCGTTACTAGTTACTTTTACAATTTTTGGTTGATAACATGATCTTGAAGGGAAGGAGGTGATTGGTGGCAATTCCCCCCTTTCTTTGGGCTCTGAGATTCCAGAAAAGGGAAATTTCTATGACTTCTTCAGCCAAAAGCCTCTTAAGACTTCTTTTTTCCCCCCTGTTGAGTATTGTTCTTGTTTTATTTGGAATCTCTTTTCAAGGATAAGACCTAGACGTTTAATTATAAAAAGTGAAAGTTTAGTATTGCTGTGTTCTAAGTAGGGTTGGGTGTTTCACTGGTCAAATAAAATTTGGTCAATTGACCAAATATTGGTAAAAAATTGTAAAATATTGCCAATAGGTTCAAATAATACACAGGAAAAGTACAAATTTTTCCTTAAGAAATGTGTCAAAAAGCAATAAAAAATTATGCTTCTATCAAGAAAACTACAAAAAAAAAAGAAGCTTTTTTTGTGTAAAATAATGTTTGACTGTGTAACCTCCCATGCCTATCACCCGAGCGTCGCATGTCTGGGTTCTTCTCGAACCTCACCGTGGCTTCATGGGCTGCACGGCCAAGCTATTGGGAGTGGCCTCGGGTCAGTTCCCCAGGGGTCCCTCCTGCCACATCTTTGATGGTAAATAGTTTCCTGTCAGGAGGACAACGTCTGGTCCTGCCTCCCCTGGTATTTTCCCTCAGCTGTCCTCGCAGTTATTTTTTCTCGGGGATCCACCTCCCCTACACCCTTCCTAATGCCAACCGCAATGTTGTCTGTCAGGGCCGATATTCTGGCCCTCCCTGGTGCTTGGTCCCTTAGGGGCTGCGGTCGTTGGCTACTGGTGGTATTCATACTGAGCATCCCCCGTGGCCCCTCTTTGCTCTTGGCTTACGCAGTGTCTGACCCTGCCCCCTTGACGTGTCGTTTCCTCCCCAGGTCTGGTACCTGCTGCCTTTTGTCCGCATCAGGGTTCCATCCCCATTGTCTCTGCCAGTGTCCCAGTTGCTGCTGCTGCTGACTTCCATCCATGCCAGCCCCATGAGCAACTTCTTGGGCCCTCACTGGCCCAGTGTTCCCATTGCGCTCCCCTTCCAAGGGAGCCACCACGTCCCCTCACCAGGATCACCCGGGTGTTATGGCTCCTCTGAGCCAGTTGGGGACACTGCTTCTGGTCCTCCCAGCTTCCTTCCTGCTGGGCCTTTTATCTTGGTGCCGGGCGTCTGCCCGGCCAATCGCCCTGGCATGCTTTTATAAAGTGCGCCCAGGTGGACATGGGAGCTGTTCCTGGCTCCACCATGGGTTTTTCCTTTGATCTTTGCCCGCGGTGCACTTTCACCGTGATCGGCTGCTGGCGTGGCGTCCCGCTGCCTCTCCTCCAACTCAGGTAAGTTTTCTCCACAGACTGGTTAAAAAAATATGCAGTCAATTGACAGGTCATTTGACAAAATTTGACTGGTGAATTGACCAGCTTGCCAACACTAGTTCTTAACAACATTACAAATTACTTTTTTATATTTAATTTTCAGTCCATTAAATGTCAGTTCTGGGTACTAGGTCTTACCCATAGGGTCCCCATGATCTATATTTTTCTCTCTCTTTTGCATTCTGTGTTTTTGACTAAAGTGGGGAGAGGGAGAAGACCCTTACAAATGAACTAGCAAACGAAAAATCCAAAATAGAAATCTTCAGCATTCAAGAAGTTTTGCTTTGATTTGAAGCAATTCAGGTAATCTGTACTAATTTTCCTTCAAATATTGTAGACCTATTCCAGACCCAACCTATTCCTTTACTTGTTTTTAAGATTTTGGGAGGCTTCCAGGAAGAGAATTTTAGAGTGAGATTACATGTTAGAATTAGCAAGGACTCATCTACATGAGACATTTATTGCAGAGCCACCTAATTTAGGTCTGCAGTAAAGTCTCAGTGTCTATACATGTAGCCCCATTAGGCTGCAGTAAATTAATTAACTCTGCCATAGGTTAGTACAGGGGTGGGCAAAATGCAGCCCGGGGGCTGGATGTGGCCCGCCAGGCCATTCTATCCAGCCCTTGGGACCCCTAAAAATTTAGAAAATTAATATTTATCTGCCCCTGGCTGTCTATCATGCGGCCCTCGATGGCTTGCCAAAACTCAGTAAGAGGCCCTCTGCCCAAAATAATTGCCCGCCTCTGGGTTAGTACTTGTAAATACAAGTACTATCCTATGGTGGTGTTCTTTAGTGCACAGCAGTGCACATGTAGACATTGACCTGGCTGGCTGGGGCATGAGGTGCTTCATTGCGGTGGCTGCTTGCCAACTAGCCCTGTACTGGAGCACACTTGTGCCCCAGCCAGCCCCTCTGCAGCATGTTGATCAGGGTCAGAGCAGCCCTGGGCTGGCAGGCTGACTCCCGGGGCCCCCTGCCAGCCAAGGGCTGCTCTGACCTGGCTCACCGTGCTGCGGTCCTGGGTGCATGTGTAAATGTGGCATACGGGATGAACAAACTCCAACGGGATGTCCACTGGAATTTATTGTATCTCATTGATTTCATGTGTATACTTGCCCTGTGTTAAGGTTAGTGCTAGTGAATTCAGAGTTAATACCTTCTCTAAGGTGCACTGCTAAAACCTACCACTAGAGAGCTGGCAAGCAGTGGTGTGGCTAGGAACTGCAAGTCTGCTCCGTGCCTGCTCTGCTCACCAGCTCTCTAGCCACAGTATAGGCCAGGGGGGAGTGAGGGGAAAGAAGGCCCCTTCCCTAAATTGCTTGGATCACCCCCTCTGCCTCTGGTTCCACCCTTCATCCTGGAATCGCCACCCCTTCCAGATTGGCCCTGCCATCCTAATCAGCCCAAGGGCAGCAGCACTGGGGAGGTTCCTCTCCCTGCCTGCTTTCTAGGCTCTCTGCAGCCTGTGTTGTCCACATGCACACAACCCCAAACCCGACCTGGCCCTGCAGCTGCCTGGCAGCTCCTTGCTGCTCTATCCCTTGCCCCCTGCTTCCCCTTTAGTTGCAGGACCTGGCAACTGAACTGTGGTGGAGGTGGCAATTCAGGGGCAGAGGGGGCAGCAGTCTGGCTGCCCCCTTCCCCCTGACTCATCTGCCTCCTTCCCCTGTTTTTCCTCCCTCCCTCCCCACTTGCTCCATCCCCACCTACCTGTTGGCCAGCTCTTCCAAGCGGTCAGTCCAAGGCCTTAGCATTCTGGATGGTCACTAGTCCATCGGGGAGCAGTGCTTCTTGGGATACTGGAGGACTGCAAATTCATGATTTTTATGTCAGATGAATACCCAAAAGTTAGCTTAATTCAAGATGGTTGCACAGCTCAAAGATAATCCTGGCCTGACATAGTGTAGTTTTAAGATGCCTAAAGGACATTTAGCATTAGTTAAGTAATGTTTGGCCATTCAAGTTCTCAATGCTCTTAACATGACCTAATTGAAATGTGTTATCTCACCCAAGCATTAAAGAAAAGGCTGTTATACAGAGCAACTTGGGCAGCAGTGACCACAAGGTGATTGAGTTCAGGATTCTGAGGAAAGGAAGGATGGGGAGCAGCAGAGTTAATGACCCTGGACTTCAGAAAAACAGACTTTGATTCCCACAGGGAACTGATGGGCAGGATGCCCTGGGAGGCCAGGCTGAGGAGGGAAAAGAGTCTAGGAGAGCTGGTTGTATTTTAAAAAAACCTTGCTGAATGCACAGGAACATACCATCCTGATCTGCAGGAAGAATAGCAAATATGGCAAGTGACCAGCTTGGCTTAGCAGAGAGCTCTTCAGTGAGCTTATATACAAAAAGGAAGCTTACAAGAAATGGTAGCTTGGACAAACAACTTTGGATGATTATAAGAATATTGCTCAGGCATGCAGGGATGAAGTCAGGCCAAAGCACAACTGGAGTTGCAGCTAGCAAGGGATGTGAAGGGTAACAAGAAGGGTTTCTAGAAGTATGTTAGCAACAAGAGGAAGATCAGGGAAAGTGTGGGTCCCTCACTACTCAGTGCCTTTTACCTCAGACTTCACAGGCAAAGTAAGCTACTGGACTACTGCACTTGGCAGCACACTTTGGAGAGAAGATGAGCAGCCCTCAGTGGTGAAAGAACAGGTTAGGGACTAAGCTAGAACCAATTGGGCTAGGGAAAGGAGCTAGAACCAATTGTCCCCCCACTTTCTTTGAGGCCAGTGTCCTCTTCAGTGAACCATACTCCCTTTTGCTTACTTTCCTTCTTCCAATCCCTGCATATCTTCCCCTGCTGACTGCCCATTTGACCTGCTTCACAAAGAGGGCTAGAGAGTGCCCTGGGCTTAGGCCAGAGGTGGCTGACCTGTGGCACAAGTGGCATGGGCAGTCTCTGTGTGTGGTATGTGGCAGACTGGCGACAAGACAGGCAGCACAGTGGCAGGAAGCAGAAAGCAGAGCAGCAGATTGGACAGGGGAAGGTGAATCAGAGTGGCACTCAGGGTATGGGGGAACTTTGTAGCCTGCCTACCAGAAAGGTTGCCTCCCACTGGCTTAGGCAGTGCCTACCCTGTAGCATGGTAGGTGGAGCACTTGGCTTGGAAGCAGGGGATATAAGTTCAGATCCCATTGGTGAGGGCTAGAAGCTATATTACTGATTCTCAGCCAGGGTACAGGGGCATTCTTGGGTGTACTGAGAGCCTTTGAGGAGTAGGTATAAGAAGATAAGCCAGTAAGGGAAAGCTCAGGCTTCAGGTCTGAGGAGAAAAACAAATAAGGGCAGGCTCAGGCTCTCCCTGCCTGACTGCTCCTCACTCCCACCCCCATAAGGAGGTAAGCACTGTAGTAAATAGTTTCTGAAATGTGCTGTTTCATTCACAAAAGTTGTGGAGGGGTGCCTTGAGTTTGATGTGAGATGCCTGGATTTAAAAAAGTTGAGAAACACTGGTGTATATATTTTTCTCCCTAGTGAAATGCTTTCGCCGCCACCCTATTGATCTAAACGGTGGGAGGGTCCTTTCCTGCTGTCAGACACTCAGTTGGGTTTTTTTTCTCTCACTAAAGTTTTGGGAACTTAAAAGGCATTACATACCTCCCTGGCAATTCTGTTCTACCCAGAACCTCCACAGCCATAATGTAGCCTTCTAAACATGCCCAGAAGGACAGCATGAGGTGAGTGTAGCCGGGCACGTGCAAATAGCACAGGACTGGAATGGCTGCTTGTCTTGCATATGTCACAGTGGGCTGGCACGGGACTCATGCTGCATGTAGCGCCCTGCTCGATTGGCCCTTTGTTCTGGTTCTGGCACGGCCTGTTCCAGGCTGGCCTTCTGTGCTGGCTCTGGAGCCAGTCTGGTGGGGTGCATCATGCAGTGTGCACCCCAGAGTAATCCCCTGTGCTGTGTGCAGAGTATGTGACGCTAGGTCCAGCCTGCCTGCCGCATGCAGTGCCTGGGGCTGGGACTGGCATGTGAGGTTGGTCCAGCAGTGTACAGGCAGGATCATATGGCTCCATGGGCCAGCTGTGGCCTGCAGGCTGTATGTTTGATACCCCTGCAATACAACATCCTGCTCTGAATCCCTCTTACAGTTGTTAATATAGATGGAGTAATGACAAGACCTTTCCCTAAATTAAGCTTGCAAGTTAGATTGTCATAGTAATCAGTATAAACATTCCCTAGCATTTCTCACGAGGTTTTGTTAATCTAGGTTAGAAGCTGAGTTTCATGTCTTCATATTTAGAGTTTCACATCTAAATGAACAGTTATACTAACTCAGTAAAGAGAAATTTATTCACAAATCACTTGGACGTGTTGTGGTTTGTGGTGGCAGATCCATGGGAAAAACAGATTCAGTCACAGACTTTCAAAATGGATTCCTGGTTGTGTAAAGTGAGCATATGACATTAATAGGATGATTCCTGCAGTTACTATTAGAGCCATTTGATGGGAGAAGGTGGGAAGCAAGCAACATCTGCAGCATGCTTCAGTAGAGTTCCCATAGCTGATATATGTAGAGCAGTCACATGGAGCTCAACTCATTTGTTTACAAACTATTACTCCTTTGTTATAATGTCAAAGTCAAATGCAGAATTTGGATGCTGAGTCCTCAGTCTTCATTCAGATGAATCCATAACTGTTGCCTTTGTCAGAAGCAAACTGCCAATTGGCACAAATAGGATCATGGAAAAGCAGAGCTGGAAGAGACCTGAGGAGGTCATCTAGTCCAACCCCCTCCTTAAGGCAGGATCATTCCTATCTAACCCATTCTATACAAATGTTTGAGTAATTTATTTTTAAAACTGCACGAACAGCCCCCTCTCATAACTGCAAGGCACAACGGCTGCATGTACACGGCACAAAATTTCCTGTTTACGCCGCTGCAGCTGTTTCTGTTTGCACGAGCAGGATTTCTCACCACTTTAAAAGTCTTTTTGGCACATTAAACTAAAGCTGCTCAGACATAGTTTAATTTGCGTCACCACCAATTATGTCATCATATCTATGGTTTTGTGGCATGTAAACAAGGAGTGACTCAAAGACTTATAGTTACTTTCTTTTGCCACCAGGTAGTGCTGCACTATTTCTGTACTTCAGGTCTTTGGCCAGTAAGTGCCTGTTATTTGCTGCTGTTATTTTATTTCATTTTTTTGGCTTCTGTCCATCCCTCCCTCCTCCTGTTCCCACAGCTGACTGCAGGCAGCTAGGCCATGGTACAGGGGGGCATCTCTAGTAGTTACCCTAGCACAGACTACTTAATGCCGAAAGAAATGGAAAAGCAACCCGTATTGCCACTTGCTGTTGTATACTACCCTCTGCTAGTGTATAGATACAAGTGTATATAGTGTATAGATAGTGTTTTAGTAAACAATGCTGTATAGATACAGAGGTGCTGGGGAGGAAAATCCTGACTTTTTTTCTATTTTTTTTTTTTATTATTTTCCTATTAATTTAACAATTTTTAAAATTTTCTGTAATTTATTTATTATCTAGATTTTTTTTTAAAAGATGCCTTTTTGTCAATGTCTGGGCACTGCATTGGGCTTGGGGCCTGGAATGCACGGCCTTAGGGCCCCAGTGGGGAGTGGGACGGAGCTGTGAGCAGCTCGTCTGGGGAGTGGGGGCGGGGGTTTGGCTCCCTGCCACTGCAGGCACTTGGGGAAGGGGGGAGGTGGCACGTTCCCCCAAGATCTGTGCACAGGGTGGGGGTGGACTGTCCACAGTGGGCTCAGGCCCCCTACCCTGCTACTTTCTCCCCAGGGCCTCTGCAGCCCAGTGGATGGGATCCGGCACAGCAGGAGTGGGGCTGGGTGGGGAAGCTCCTTACTGCTACAATCCCCACATTGCCCTGGGCAAGTGGCCCCTGCCTGCTCAGCAGCAGCAGGGGTGGCAGCATGGAGTTGTGCCCCTCACTGCTGCCTGGCAGGCAAGGGGCACCTCACCATGGCAGTGTGGAGTTCCCAATGGCAGAAACAAGCTTCCCCTCCCAGCCCTGCTCTGCCTTGCTGTGCAGGGTCCCACCTGCTGGGCTGCAGAGGCCCCAGGGAGAGGGCAGCAGGGCAGGGAGCCTGAGTGCATAGAGGGTAGTCTGCACCCACCCTGCTCTCATGGGCTGCACTCCAGCTGTGCTGCCCATTGGGGAGGGGGACCTGGGCTCTACACTTCGCTCCACTGCAGCAGCTGCTGCCTCCTGTGGATGGCAGCTGGGGCTCAGGCACTGCTGTGGGGGACAGGGGGCTACAGAACCAGGTCCCTGGCCCTGTAGTCCTGGCAGCTGAGGGCCCCCTGCAGCAGGGCTGGGAGGAGTGAGGAGCTGTGGGTGGGGAGTGAGGGGTCTGAACCTGCACCCTGGTGAGCAAAGGGGACAGGGGGACCGCTGATTTTCCATGATGAAAAACCCAAAATCAAATCCAAAATTTATAGGTATTTAGAATTTATTTTATTACTAGCAAATTGCCCATCAAGAATGCCTGGGGGGGGGGGAGGGGGATGGTGATGGAGCTGTGTGTCTGCCCCCCTCCTCATCACCGCTGCCTCCAGGGAGCAGGGCTGGCAGGCAAGGCCAGCACCACTGGTCTCACCCCGTTCTTTGTCCCCGCTCTCATGGTGGTGTTCTGCTGCCACCTGTTGTCTGGAATGCTCTTGGAGCACTCTGATTGCTTGTTTCGGACAACCAATTAGAGTGCGAATAAAGCATTACAGACAGACAGACTAAGACTTTTATAATATTAGAATAGTGATTGAGGCACTGCTAGGCTTCCAAATTACTTTAAAATTGTAAATACATCAATAAAACATTGTGTTCAGTTGATATATATTATAGTGTAATTTAATTTTAATTATGGATTTTGGCTTTTTTAATCGGAGACCTTGCAATTTTTTAAAATCAGAGAATTTGCAGTTTTTAAACAGAGAAAACCAGGATCCCTGCTCATTACATACAAAAAAATAATCCTTAGTCTTAAATACGCAAGCCAAACCTTCAGTCTTTCTATAGGCAGTCAGAGAGGGCCCTGTAGTTCTGGTCCTTCCTAGAGATCAGTTCCTCTGGGTCTCAGTCTGCTATTTGTCCATAAGCAGCTCCTTCCCCCATCTTGAACTGCTTGTTCTCTCCCTGCTTGGACTTTTAACCCCCAGCTAATCCCTCACGGCTGGGTTTCTTTAACAGGCTGCCCCATTAAAGTGCTGGACTTCCCTGTTAAGCTTCTTAATATCAACACAGACTTCTGAACCCTTTAAGTAGGGTTTCAGCCATCAGGGAGAACACACATTACCACTTTGTCTCTTTCCTGGGGCTTCTCTAATCTTCACTAGGGCTCTGCAAGTCATAGCTGAAGCAAGGATTCATTGAATCAGTGCAGCCTGGTGGCCATCACTGTGTTCAGACTCCATCCATGGTAAAGCCCAACGAAATAAAGTGCCCAGCTTAGTGAGACTGAATTGAAAGGACTTACAGCTTAGAGAGCCTCACTCAGTTCTGCTGCAGTTATTTTCTGTTATACGTACAACAAGCTTAATAGCATCATAAAATTGATTCAAGTAGCCTCTGGTGCAGGGGACCTCCCAGGAACGCTGTATACAAGAAGTGTCAGGCTAAAGTAGAGCTGGCCTTATGACTTTTTGCTGACTCTGCTTCTAGTCTGTAGGATAGGAAGGGTGGGGGCAGAGGGCTGACATGTCAGAGGCCTGGCCAAAGCTCGGGGAGGGGGGTTCTACATGGGTCATGAGAAGCTGAAATTCAAGTGCAGCAGCCTAGGGCTTCCCTAAATTACATGAGAGAGTTGTGAAGATCCTGCAGGGCCCTAGAATATGGAGGATGCAAAAGCGGCTTAAAGTCACCTTTTTGCATCCCCCACTCCCACCAGAGTACAGGAGTGGAGTAATTAAGTTTTAATCCCTAGATTGTAATATTCTCTTTAAAAGTAGGTTTATCTGGGTAGGAAATCATTTTCCCACCTGGCAAAACTTTTCACGGTTTCAAAAAATTTCCCAGTCCTCTTCAGGTTGAAAACAAGACCTGTACAAGTTTGCCTGAAAAAAGAGAGAAAGAGAGGGAAAATTCAGGATGGAATGTCTGGTGCAAACCAGAGAGAGAAGGTGCTCAGAATACAACCTAACCTTACAACAATATAATGGTTGGGGCACTTTCTAGGATGTGGAGACCCATGTTTAAAATTTTTAATATGAATTAGGCAGAGCAGAAAACTGAGCCATGGTATCTCCATATCCCAAGGGAGTTACCTGCTGTCCTCCCACCACCTCTATCTGTTTGCTGTTCTCAGTGTTCTTTCTCTTCTGCTTTTGCCTGGAAATGTCATCATTCATCTTAGAAACCTTCCCTAATAAAAGTTTTGTCAAAACTGAAACATTCCCACAAAAATCCATTTTGCTGAAAAAATCCTGACTAGTTTTAGTGGCATCTAAAACTTTTATAATTAAAATCTTAGCCTACATCCTGCAGCTACAAATATACTTCCAAGCAGATAGGACTAACATCATATGTAATTGGTGTCTCTTGTGGATTTTTTTGTGGGCTGGTTCTTTTTTTAATGATTGTCAGCTTTAGTTCATTGAAATTAATTTTACACATGGCTTCCCTTATTTTTAATTAGCATTTGTTGTGCAGTATTATAGCTGTAGAACTCTTGGGCACCTGAACAGGAAGCACTGGCAAATGGTAAATAATCAACATGCTCATGAATACCCCTCTGTTTTGGTGAATGTTTGTTTTCTTTTCATTAACAGTTATAATAATCAGATATATTTCTAAATTGTTCCCATTTCCCAAGTCTTCTTGGGTTGTTAATTTTTTCTATAATTCTCATACCTCATGCGACTTGTACTTTTAATGTTTAATTTAAAGGAATACTCTTGTGTATTATAAAGTATATTCTGATCAACACATCTAATTGCACAGAGCAAATGGCTTTAAATGGGCAAGACCTGATTTTTCAGTGTAGTGTGAGCTGGGCCTGCCTCTCTGAGCAGAAATAGTTGTTGATGTCATCATCATCATCCTCATCCTCATTATCATTATTACTAATGATAATAATAATATTCTGACTTACCCAGAAAGGCCCAGAGCAGCTTACAGTAACAGTTATGGGCACGTCTGAGGTCATTGTAATGTTTAGTTACCTAGAATATGGACAGAAACGGGAAATGGTATCAGTTGTTATACTTGCAAATATAGGTGCAGTTATTTGTATCAGCAGATTATGAGCATGAAGATGGCACCTCTAATTTAAAAATTTAACTCTAAATACCTTAAAAACTATTTAACAAAACAGTTAGCATAATACTAGGTAGTAGCCATTGTGAGTAGGACTGAGGGCCTTGTTGCATGTTACCTTCAGGACATAATAACTTCACTTAAAATGCTGGTATCTGCGCATTCAAGCAGTAAAACTCGTGCTAAGTGCCATTGTAATGTAGCAATATAGTACTGTTTGCAGGAAGAGCATCTCCAGATGGTATTAAATAATGTCTTCAGCCATAGAGACTGCTTCAGAAAGAAAATGAAAGTGGACTTCTCCAGTTCTGGTTGGTAAATGACTCACTCTATAGGGCTGTGGGCCCCGCCTTCCTGGGATTCTGCAAGTCTGCACTGTTTGGGATAGATTTGGGAATACCACAGTCTTCTATCTCAGATGTTTGCTCTTCCTGCCACGTCTTGATGGAACACAATTTTCAATGGGAGTTGGAGTTAGTGAACCAACGATGATTCCAAAATCTTCCACCTGGTTTTCTTATGGGGCTCCACCACCCCTTAACACTCCACCTTTACCACATCAGATAAACTAGTATAAATTCCCAGTTGTTAGGCCCTCATCACCAACTTCTTTTCTATTTGGGTATTTTATGATGACATAAAAGTTGTTGCACCCCAAAGACAGTTGCTATGTTAAGTCTCATGTGCCAGTGTCTGGCGTCAGTTCCCAGCAAACAGTTCAGCCATTGATGCAAGAGGCGATAACTTCAGGTCACTGACAATAATTAACTCAATTGTAGGTTAAAGGATTCCACTGGGACTCTCCTTTAGAATCCCAAACAGTCCTCAGCTCTCTGCAGCTTTTGAAGCAAACTAGAAAGCTTAAGCAAGACTTCTCAGCTTTCTCAGCATCACTGGTCCCTTTAAGGCAATTCAAGCCCGCCCTGGGCTACAGCAAGACCCCAGGTCCATGTCAGGATAAATGTACAAAGCAAAATAGAAAATCAAAGAAAAAAACCACTGCCTCTCTCACCGCCTCCAGACTCACCTGTACCCATGTCTAGTTGCTCTCCAATCTGGTCAGGTTGGTTCAGGTCCTGGGCAGTCGGATCAAACTTACATCCCCAGCTGCCTGAAGAGGCCTCAGGGCTGATGTCAGATGGCTCTTCACTATTGAATGGTAGCACTCTGGCCACCTTCACTTTGCATGCTCTTTCTCTCCTGCCTGCTGGAGGACTCTTTCTTCTGGCTTCCCCTGAACTCGGAAGTGATTTTTGGTGCTCTGCCTGCCAGCATTCTCCTCTTGCTGCCACTCTCTGGGGCCAGAAGTAGCTGAGCCGGAGCTACTCCCTCCAATCCAGAGGGAGAGCCAGCTTTGAAACCGCTGCTGCAATAGTGTGGTGTGGCTTGTCATCCTGAGACCACCATGATAAGTTGTGGCTTCTCTGCTTTCAGCTCACCATGCTGACTCCCCTCGGCTCCTTGACATGGTGCAGTGCTGGGGCTAGGACAGCCAAAGCACTACACAGCCACAACACTATACTGGAGCCTGTCTAAGACTAGTGTGGTGCTGGTTCAAGGCTCCAGTGGAGTCCCAGAGTTGGGTCCAACAAACAGCTGTTTGTAAGCCACACAGCCAGGTCCAGTCCTATCCAGATTGTACTAAACGTTAGGGCTGTGCGAAATTTCGCCCAGTGTTTTGTTTCAAAGCTGTTTCGATGGGTTTTGAGCTCAAAACAGCGAAATTGAAATGAAACAAAAGCTTTCAAAACAGCTTTGAAATGAAACAAGGGAAATTGAAATGTTTTGAAAGTTTCGAAAGGTTTCAAGTTTTGAAACCAGGCTTACTGGCTTCAGTGCCAGTCCCAGCCAGCAGCACCTGCCTCCTGTCATCTGGCAGGCAGATCGGGGGTTCGCCCACACACCCGGGAGGGCTGCGGGGGCTTTGACAGAGTCCTCCCAGGGGTGCAGGCCCCTGATCTGCTGCCCAGATTAGAGAAGCCAGGTGCTGCCACCTGAGACCAGTGCCAGGAAAATTGCTGCTGCCACCAGTCCTAGGTGGCAGCAACCATTCCTCTGATCCAGCAGGCAGATCGGGGGCTTGCCTGCATCCCCAGGAGAGCTATGGGGGCTGTGCCAGAGTCCTCCCAGGGGTGCAGGCCCCGATCTGCCTGCCAGATGACAGACCAGCACTGGGAGCAGCCCGCACCCAGTACCGAGAAGATCAGTCCTGCCGCTGGCCCCAGGCGGCAGCACCCAGCTCCTGTTAGGCGGCAGGCAGATAGGGAGTATGCACCACTGGGAAGACTCTAGCATAGACCCTGCAACCCTCCCGGGGGTGCCAGCAAGCCCCCAATCTGCCTGCCAGCTGACAGGAGCCGGGTACTGCCACCTGGGGCCAGCGGCATCCAGGGCTGTCCCTGGGGGGGCGGAATTGGGGCAACTGCCCTGGGCCCCATGACTTGGGCGGTCTCAGGGAGCTGGGTGGAGTGGCTATGGTGACTTGCCGCCTGCTTTGCGTCTGACTGCTTGCTACCTCGCCACTGTTGCCGCTGATCCTGGGGTGGGGGAGGGTCCCCACATGAGCTGATCTGCCCCGGTTCCATACCAGAGCCGGTCTGAGGAGGGTGCGGAATCCGAGGCAAATCAGCTCGCGCAGGGACCCTTCCCCACCCCAGGATCGGGGCAATGGGTCCCCGCATGAGCTGATATGCCCTGGGTCCCATACCAGAGCCGGTCCAAGGAGGGTGTGGGGCCTGGGGCAAATCAGTTTGTGCAGGGAACTACCCTTGCCCCAATCCTGCATGTCCTGGATGCAAAGAAGCCGCTGTCATTGGCTGCGGGGAAGGTAGCAAGCAGCCAAACCCCAAGCCGGCAGCGGTATCAGCACAGAGTCGCCATGGCCGCTCCGCCCAGCTCCCCAGGGCCCCCCAAAGTGCAGGGCCCGTGGCGGTCACCCCAGTTCCCACCCCCCTCAGGGATGGCCCCGACTGCCTCTGGCCCCAGGCAGCAGCATCCAGCTCCTATCAGCTGGCAGGCAGATCAGGGGCCCACCAGCACCCCCAGGAGGGCTGCAGGGGCTGTGCCGGAGTCCTCCTGGCAGTACATGCCCCCGATCTCCCTGCCGGGTGAGAGGAGCCGGGTGCTGCCGCCTGGCGCCAGTGGCAGCACCGATCTTCCCAGTGCTGGGTGCGGGCTGCTCCCAGCGCTGGTCTGTCATCTGGCAGGCAGATTGGGGGCCCGCACCCCCAAGAGGACTCTGGCACCGCTCCCACAGCCCTCCCAGTGGTGTAGGCAAGCCCCCAATCTGCCTGCCTGCTGCGTTTTATGTTTCCCCATAATAACCTATGGGCGAAACAGCATCTAAACAGCAAAACAGTTTCAACAAAACAAAATGGAACAGTGCTTTCGAAATGAAACAGAACTTGAAATGAAACACTGTTCCATTGAATCGTTGAAACGGAAGTCAAAGCAGAATGGTGCTGTTTTACACAGCCCTAATAAACATTACTATGCACTTGCACAGAACAGGTTAAAGGCTGGGGCCTATTTAAGCAGCTTCAAGGGAAATGGGTGATTATCCAAGACAATCCCTCTGCACCACGGAAAATGGAAGCCAGGTGCATGCATCTGATAGACGGGATTGAGTACTAATCAAATATTAATAGCAAGAGTCCTGTCAAACTGATCAAAGATTTGCCTCTGCCTGCAGGATGGCAGCCAATGACAACAGAAGATGCTCATATGTCACAGCAGAAACATGTGCTTGATAAGGGTGGTGGGAGGCTGAGTTCACCTGTTCTATGGTGCCTTTCAAAATTCTTGAATGAAGAGGTTTGTAGGAGCACAAAGGATTATTACAGACCTTTCCATCAATGGCAGTGGGCTTGGGTTTAGGCCCTAAAGCAGGCTTGTCCAACATATGGCCCACGGGCCACCATGCGGCCTGCCAAGCCATTTTATCTGGCCTGAGGCGGCGGCGGTGCTGCTGCTGCCACCACGGAGGACAGTCGCAGCGGCATGCGGAGCTGCAGCGGTGCCGGCGCTGCTGCAGAGTGTGCTGCCGTGGCGCCGGCGGGGCTGCGGCGAGGCGGGCAGGGCTGGTCTGCGGGCCCCAGCCAGCAGCGAGGGGAGTGGAGCTGCTTACCCCCCACAGGGCCCAGGGGAGCAGCCCTGCGCAGGAGGCCAAGCAGCAGCTGCTGGCACTGTCGGCCCACACCTGCCTCCGCACCCACCCACTTCAAGCCAGCCCTGCTGCCCTGCCCTGCCCCACAGCAAGGTGGTGCCTGCTTCCCCGGCCAGTCTCCCCCCAGGTGCTGCGGCTCCCTGGGCCCAGCCACCTGTGTGCGAGGCCCTGAGGGGGCCACTTCTCACGTGCTGCTAGGGATGGGAGGAGCCCGGCCGGATCTACACCGGCCAGCAGAAGCGATGGTGGGGCCGTGTGCCACTCGGGACAGGACGAGCCTGCACCGGTCAGTCCCGAGCAGCACACGGCTCTGCTGCTGCTTCTACTGGCCGGTGCAGACCCGGCCGGCCTCCTCCCGTCCCCAGCAGCACGTGGGAAGCCGGCTTCAGCTGCATGCTGCTTTTGCTGGCCGGTGCTGACCCAGTCCTGCCCAGGCAGGTCCTGCGGCACCCTGTCAACCCGGGCATGGCACCGGCAGGCTGGGCAAGCCCCAAGTTAACCCTGGCCTGGCCCCGCGGCTTCTCCAGCACCAGGTCAGCCCGGTAGTAGCCAAGTGGCTCCTGCAGCACCATGTCAACCTGGGCATGCATGCCATGTCAACCAGCACCATGTCAACCCCTGCAACTTCATTGGTGTCAAAGGTCATGTGACATCACTTCCTGATATGATACCACTTCCTGTGATGTCTTTGAATATGGCTTGCTGGCCCACTGGATGATAAAAAGTTTGTGATCCGGCCCCACATTCAAAAAGGTTGGACACCCCTGCCCTAAAAGGAAAATTATGTAGCCAACCCTTTGAGAGGTGTCTGTAGCCTTAACACCTGTTGATTTCAGTGGCTGTCAAGAGCACTTGACACTGCCAGGGAGGAGCACAGCAGTTTGTAGAGCGGGACCTTCATTATTATAGGTGGGCTCAACATCTGTAGCTCAGCCAGTCATCCCATTTTTGCAGGCTGCAGAGAGAGAGAAAATCCAACCTGTAGGACAATCAGAGCTAAGATAGTTACCTAGATAATATCAGTGAAAGATACAATGAAAGAATGGAAACAAATAGACCAGTTGTTCCCAAACTCTGCTTGGAGAACCACTGGTAGCTTGTGGAAGACTGGCTGATTATATAACAATAGCTCCTCTTCCCTATTTGCAGCCACTACATGCCATTAAAAAGACCACTAATATATATATATGTATGTGTGTGTTCCCCAAGTTTACTTTTCTAAACATGTATTTGCCATAGGGATGTTCTAAAGTTGCAAACAAGGAGAGAGAGAAGAAAGCAGATGGTCATGAGCAAAATTTCCCCCAGATGTTCTATCTAGGAAGTCATGTCCCACACCTGTGTGACAAGGCCCTGAGAGAAAGCCTAACTTGTCTGTGGGCCTGGAAAAGCAGTTGCTCTCGAAACAATTCCAGTAAAATACTTTGCTTAATTTGATCATTTTAAGCACAGCTTACACGTGCTATTAATGCACCTGTAAACCCTGGTGCAGTTTGTGCTGGAGTTGGCTGCTTCCCAGGCACAGCATCTTCATGTGTGTCCAGGACTGCAACAATTTGAGCTGGGGCTAAGCAGCCCCAGGCTGTCAGGGGATCTGGGGGGTCATCCCAGGGCTCTGGGTGGTGGTGTCAGGAGGTGGAGGGGCTGCCTGGGGCATGAGGGTGCTACAGTGTGGTGTTAGGTGGCAGGCAGCACCTTCGTTCCCCAGCCAGCCCTGGTCACAGTCTACATGTGCATTTGAGCGCACCTAATTACTCTGCTGTAGGATAGTACTTGTCCCAGACAGTATGATCCTACAGTGAAGTTTGTTAATTTACTGCACCTAATATGGGTGCATGTGTAGACTATTACAGGGGTGTAAGTTGTAGCCATGTTGGTCTAAGGACATAGGCGGACAAGGTTCTTTGGTTGAATCTGATATCTTTTATTAGACCAATGTAAATAGTTGGAAAACAATTATTAAGCAAGCTTTCGGGTTCAAAAACCGTTTGTCAGGCTAAGGAAGTTTCAGCAGTTGGTGTGTGCTGTTCCTGGATGGAATGAAAAGTAAAGAAGCCAGGGGCTGTGCTGGTATGCATACAAGACAGGTATTCACTGACCAGTAAATTTCTTTGTAAGCTTGGGTTACACTTACCTCTGTTTCTGCATCCATATCATGGAGATTATAATACTTGCTTCATAGGGTAGGCTTAAAACAGTGACATTTGCAAAACCTTTGAGATTCTGGGTCAGCCATTCTATAAATAAACAAGGTATTACTAGGTTGTCATTCAAATATGCGTCCTCTTTATTTTCCCCTTTTCTTAAGGAGCAGCCTAGTAAAAAGAGAGGCTGGGGTATTGCTAAAGTCCTCTAATTTATATATTCTGCCTATGGTTGTAGTGAGATTTCTACTTCTTATCAAGCTGTTTGCTAATGAAAGACATTTTTACTTATGTTGAGCTTGAGACGCATTCATTTTTCAGGAATGGCTTGGTCTGGCAAACACCTTTGCCTAAAATATTATACAGACAGATGTTAACTGAATGTTCTTCCCCTCATAAACTGACCAGGCTAACAGGGGCATTCACATCCTCTGTGATGCAAGCTAAGTGCACTAGTTTTGGTGATGGATGTTGATTCTCAGTCAGTTGGTCAGCAGAGTAGGAAGTGCTGACCATCTACATTACACAATGTGTAAGGAGGCATGGAGGGAAGTACCTGCTGATTGTTTCTGCTAGCTGTCTTCATAGGAGCAGTTCTGAATGCTCCTCAGTTAGGATAGTTGAAATATCCTGCTTATATGGTTCAAGTAGATCAGTTGTATGATTCTCAGCTATGGATCACCTTTTTAAGACAAAAAAATAATTTTTCTGAGGTACTTTTTGAACAAGGTAAGTGGGATATTTCCTTTAACATTAATGGCAGGGGGCTAAAACTGCACCTGTAAGGATACTTTCAGCTCAGAGGAATAAAATTCATCCCATTTTGAAATTAAGTCTTAATTGCTCATTCTTAATCCTGGCCTCTGGAAACTCTGACCTTTTTGATAGGTTCCCATTTTGTGATATTCTCTGAGCAGTGGTATATAAATATTACATTCTATTTAATTTATTATGAAAATAGCTTTGTCACAGTTGCTTGACCACCTTCAGTTCTGTGAATATTAATTTTCTTGTGCAATGCTTGAGTATAGTGGTCTGTTTGTCTTTTGTAGGAAGTGAGAACAGAATCCATTGCTAGGCCTCTGGAGATAAATGAAGCTGAAAAAGTGATGCAAATTGCCATTAAAGACATTCTGGTAAGAAAATGAATAATAATTTATTTGCTTCCTTGTTTATTTGTATCCTGTAAATATTCATTCTAGTTCCCATTTATACAGGAAGAACAAAGCTCTTTTTACCAGCACTGTAAGGATTGGAAACCATGTGTATGTATAAATGTGTCACCTTCAAAGTACTACGCTAAAAAAATAATCCACTAGATGCTTTAATGGTAATAGTGAGCTGGAGTCAATGGATAAAGTGATCCACTGTGTTTTTGGTTCTGGCAAACGCATAAAAACAAGTTCACCAAGGCAAAGGTCCGTTTACGTGTGCTTTTTCTACACATGGCAGTGAAGTGTGTTTGGTTCTTTTAAAATTGGAAAATCTATTATTTTAAAATAAAGATCTGTTAGCTGGAGGCAGTTACAGTTTTAGAATCAAAGAAGTGCCTGCTTGCTAACGATTCTGGGACAGTGCTTAGAAGACAGAGTCTGTAGTAACACAGATACACTGCCAGCAGCAAGTTCCAGAGTCGTTGTCTAAAATTTACAAAAACTCATAAATGACATAGGGCAGGGGTTCTCAAACTTTCTTAAACTCAAGGAATTGGAGGCTCAAGTGATCTTCTTTGGACAAAGTAAAGATCCATAGATGCCTTAATGGTTGGAACAGTAAAAATGGTTTTGGGATTTTTGACCATGAGGATGCATTTACAGAAAGAGGATGGACCCCATCTAAATGCTAGAAATCCTGGCCTTCTGGGATTAAAGCTGGCATGATTGATAAGGAAGAGAAATGTGGGAGAGACTTGCAGTCTCCACACCCAATTTTAGAACATGTGATGAGGAACAATGCGTAAACAAGGTTATGGCAAGTAATACTAGGCAACAAAGTGAAAGAACTTGAACCACTGGTTCAGGCAGTGAAAAAAATATTACAGGGGGCATGTCTACACATGTGCTTTAATGCACATTAGCCTATTTTATTGCACATTAAAGCATCACTAAAAATCCATTTTGTGGATGCACTAAAAATCCATCATGTGCATTTTCCTAGTATCTCACAATGGAGGGTGCTTATCCATGAGCAGGGGAGGTTGCTCCAATGCACTGAAATTCCAGCACATCAGAGCAGACTCAATTAATTGAGTCTGCTAGAGTGTGGTAATTACCATGCTCCAGCAGCCTTCTGCATCTCGTGTATCAGCGTCCACACACTTCAAAATGGCACTGGGGACACTTTATCTAAAGCTCATTCAAGCTTTAGATAAAGCACCCCTGCTCCCCACCATTTTAAAGCATGGGGAGACTGATACATGAGATGCTCTGGGCATTTTAATTAGAGTGGCTCTTGGACCTGCTCTAATTAAAGCATCTCCCCCTCCCCCCAACTCCTGGAACATGTGTATAAATGCCCAGAGGAACTAGATTTAAGGTGCATTAACTAAAGCACGTTAATGTATGTGTAGATGTGCCCCCTGGAGATAAGATATAGTCCTCATTGTTGGATTTGGGTACAGGTAGAGAGCTCTATAATTTGCTCATGCTCTAATAACGTTACATTTAGTTGAACAAGGGTGGGGACTTACTGTATGCCAGCTGCTCTGTGGGACCAGCCTGTGTGCACACTCATACCTTGTAAGAAGAGAGAGCTAAAACATGGCAATTTAAAATCTGTTAAATTAAGAGGTAAACTTCTGCAATTTGTTATTTCATTATTACAGAGCAAAACACATGCACACAGACAGTTACCATGGAGCAGATGAGCAATGTGAATAGTCAGTAGGTGCCTCTACACATGCATTCGATCTAGGAGCAGTTTACTCGTGAGTAAACTACTCATGAGTGTATACTTCCAGGCAGGTATTTACACTTGCAGGGACTCAGGAGCAGATTTGCTGCTCATGGCAGCTATTTGCTTCCACCCCTGCTGGTCCTGCATCAGCCCTCTGCAGCAGCCAGGGGGACCTCTAGGCTTCCCCTGGGTGCTAGCTCGGGGGGGTTGGCAGGGGACATGTGGCCAAGAGACATCTCTTGGCAAGGGATGGGATATTGCTCCCTGCCCCCAGGAGGCTGTCTGCTGCTGGGGCAGGCTCTGCCACCAAAGCCCAGGCAGGGACAATGTCCCCCTGCCCTGGCATCAGTGATCCCTTGGCCCTGACTCCCCGATCAGGGGCAGGGGACTTGGAAAGAGCTCCAGGGGAGCGGCAGGGACTTGGAAAGAGCTCCAGGGGAGGGACAGGTCACAGTCCCTTGCCCCATCCACCGGTGGGGCAGCTAGCAGGGAATCCCCCCCTAGCCAGGGGCTCTCTGCTAGCAGCCCCACTAGTGGATGGGGCAGAGGCTGGGACATGCCTCACCCTTGCAGTTCTTTCCAAGCCCTGTGCCTTGATAACTCAAATGGGGCATGGGGCTGGGATCTGCCCCTGCCTGGGATAGTTCCCAGCCCCTATTCCATGATCATGGGGTGTGGGCCTGACAGTCTGTTCCCTGCCCAGCTCCATGATCACGGAGCTGGGTGGGAAACAGGCTGGAGAGCCTGTTCCCCATCCACCTCTGAGATTGTGGAGCTGGGTTGGGAACAGGCTTCCCAGCTACCACCAGCAGGGAGCTCCCAGCCCCCTCTCCACGATCAAGGAGTGGGGGCTGAGAGATCCTTATCCTGATAAAGATCTCCCAGCCCCTGCTCCGAGATTGCAATCTTGGAGCAGGGGGCTGGGAGCTTCCTGCTGCCAGGGCATATTCCCTGCCTGGGCTCCAGCAGCAGAGCCTGTGCCAGTTGTAGGCAGCTCCTGGGGGTACGGAGCAATCTCCCACCGCCTGCTGGCTGTGTGACTGGAAGCCCGTTTGCTCCCAGTCAGGCATCTACACAAGCACTGCTGCGCAGTAGCTAATCACAAGTCAATGTGCTACTTACTTGTCCTCCTTTGCAAATGCAATAGCTGTGTTAGCTTTCACACTGCTGCTGCCACTCACTCGACTGCCAAGTCTATATCCAGCCATTTGGGTGGGGCTTGTCTATATGAAATTTGCTGATAACACAAAATTACGGGGCCTCATTGATATGGAAGATAGGATATACAAAAAGAACTGGATAATCTAAGGACTATAAAAGGAATGAAATTCATAAGTACAAAATACAAGAATAGACAAATAAGCAAATCTTCTGTTATAAATTGGGAGCTCATCAGTTAGAAATGATGAGCTAACCTAGTGAAGAGGGCTTTAAATTAGGTTCACCCGGGGGTGGACCAAAGGCCTGAGGTAAGTGGGGGAGTTGGTGACCTCAAGGAAGAGCAAACAAAAGAGGGCAACAGGGGAGGCGTTCTCATTCTTCCTGAGAAATCAGGGCAATTGGCTAGATACCTCAGGCGCCTGTACAGGAATGAATGGGGCCTGGGAAGCAAGCAGGAAGAATCGGAACTGTCATGGAACTATGATGCGATTGTAATAACAGAGATTTGGTGGGGCTCACATGACTGGAGCACTGTCATGGATGGTGTCTAGGGTGTTAAGGCAATCCTACTCTGGTAAGAACAGAACCAGCTTAGCTAGAGAGCCCTGTGAACTGAGGCAGAGCTCCACAGCTGCAGGTTGCCTGGGCAGCAGGCTAATGAGGGAATTAGCTGGCACCTGGACAGTCAGCTGATTGGAAGGAGCCAGGGCCCTGGGCACATAAACCCCAAGGCTGAGGCTAGCAGGGGTTAGTTTTCTGGCACTCGCCTGCAGGAGAGAGTTACCTGGGAACATTTGATGGCCTGATCTGTTGCTTGCAAGATTAACAGGGGTTCAGGAGCTCATAAGCAGGGATCCGGGTTTTCTGTTTCCTACGGAAAAACAAAGTAAACTGTGGATTTTACCTTTTACCAGAGGCAAACACAGATTTCTCATTTTACAAGAGAAACTCATGAATTTTGCCATTTTGCAGTGAGCTCGCTGCAGGCTGGCAGAGTTCCAGCCTGTGGGGAGCTGGGAGGCAGTGGGAGGAAGGCGGTGAAACAGGAAGAGCCACGTGTATGGAAATGCATGTGGCCTCAGGCTGCCTGCAGAGCAGCTCCAGAAGATAAGTAGGGCAGAGGGGGATTGAGGCCCTGGGAGGGAGGGAGGCAGCTGGGCTAGAGCTGCTACCCAGTAGGGTGGGGCTTAGGGCCTGGGCCACAATGCACAGCTATAGGGCCCCAGCAGGGAGCTGGATGGGGCTGCAGGTGACTCGTCCAGGGGAGGGGGAAGGGGAGGGCTGCTCCCCATTGCTGCGCGCACTCCCAGGGGGCAGGTGCAGGCTACGGCTGCGGGCTCCTGCCCTGCTTCCCTCCCCTGGGGCCTCTGCAGCCCAGTGGGCATGACTGGGTGCGGCTGGGCTGTGCAGGCCCCAGGGGAGGGAAACAGGGCAAGAGCGGGTGGGGCCAGAGCTGCACCGGACTGCACTCTGGGTGGGCAGCAGGGGCAATGGGGGAGCTACGGTGAATTTTAGAGAGACTGCAGCCCTCCCAATAACTCCTGCTCCGCCACCCGCCCCAATCCAGGGGCACTCCCCCGCCATGCCCTGCCACCGCTTGCCCTTGCCGGGGCAGGGTGGGGGCGCGTGGGACTAAGCTGCTGTTCATCTGGGAGGCGCGGGGAGGCCAGGGCAGCTCCCACTACTGTGCACCACTTATCCAGAGGCACTGCAGCGGTGGAGCAGGAGCTATGGGGGGGCTGCAGCCTCCCTAAAATTTGCTATAGCCCCCCCATATCCCCTGCTGCCCACCCAGAGCACATCCCAGTGCAGCTTTGGCCCTGCGCGCTCCTGCCCTGCTTCCCTCCCCCAGGGCCTCTGCAGCCCAGCCTTGCCCGCTCATGCCTGCTGGACTGTAGTGTCCTCAGGGGAGGGAAGCAGGTCTGGAGCCCACACCTGCAGCCTGCACCTGCCCTGCACACAGATCTGGGGTGCGCAGGTCCACCCTGCCCCCTGGGAGTGCACGCAGCAGCGGGGAGTGTCCTTCACCCTCCCCTGGACAAGCCACCTGTGGCCCAATCCTGCTCTCTGCTGGGGCCCTGCAGCTGCACATTGAGCCCTGGGCCCCAAGCCCCACCCATCTGGGTAGCACCCCAGCCCAGCCCAGCTCCCTCCCTACAGGGGCCTCAATCCCCCTATCCCCTACTTAACTTCTGGAGGTGCTCTGCATGTCCATGCATGTGGCGCAACCTGCCTTACCACCTGATATATTGTGAGTTCAGCAACAACACTCTGGGCACTCCTGTATTGAACTAACAGTTATTTATCATTATAATTCTCTGGAATCATATCCCGGGTGGACCTTAACAATTGCCCTCAGTACATGTATGCAGAACTTATACTTGCTTTGCCTCTGACTTGACACAGTCCAGTCCTGTGGAGGGAGAGGAACCGAGAAAGCCCCTGGCTCCTCATGGCAGAGCACATGGAGTCCCCAGTGCTGCAAAACTGCCACAAGCAACTGAGCCCTGCAGTGCTGCACATGAGGGCTTTGCCCCTAAAGGGACGGTAGTAGGAAAACCCAATAAGACACAACACCGCCCTCCTCCTGCTGCCTCCCAGCTCCCTGCAGGGTGGAACTCTGCCAGCCTGCAGGGAACTCACTGCAAAATGGCAAAATCTATCTGGGCGAGTGCAGGAGGGCATACTCTCTGCTCCCAGCACCTTCCACTGCCTGCCTGGAGTGCAGCCCGATGCAGATCTGGGGGCACATGCGCCCATCCTCCCCCCCCCCCCCCCCCGACCAGTGGTGGGAGCTGCAGTGAAAGCCACCGGATGAGCCGCTCCCAGACAGATGGCGCACAGTGGTGGGAGCCACCCCACCCCACCCCCTCCCCGCAGTCCTCTGCCTTGGCTGGGCAGCTTTTGCCCCAGCCCCTGTTCCAGTCCCTAGCCCCAATCCCTCCCTTGCTGTGGGGGCATTGATCAGTCCCCCCATGCCCCTTTCTTCCCCCATCCCTCCCACCACAACAGACTTACCAGCTAAAGGCAGCTGTGTTGAGCGTCATAAGAAACCGATTTCCCTTGTATAACATTGTTCCTATGGGAAAATTGGTTCTGAGTTATGAGGTTTTGACTTAGGATGCGGTTTTCAGGAACCCATTGTGTTGTAAGTCAGAGGACTGCCTGTACAGGAGTGTGCAGGCAATCTGATAAGTTTTTGGAGAGTGTTGGGGACTCTTCCTCGTGCAAGTGCTGGAGCGGCCAATTAGGGGCTGTGCTCTTCTTGACCTGCTGCTCACAAACAGAGAAGAATTGGTGGGGAATGTAGTAGTGGATGGCAGCTTGGGCAGCAGTGACCATGAGATGACTGAGTTCAGGATCCTGAAGAAAGGAAGGATGGAGAGCAGCAGAGTAAGGACCTTAGACTTCAGAAAAGCAGACTTCAACTTGCTCACGGAAGGTAACCTCATGGACAGGATCACCTGGGATGCCACTCTGAAGGGGAGAGGGATCCAGGAAAGCTGGCTGTACTTTAAAGAAGCCTTACTGAGAGTGCAGGAACAAACCATCCCGACGTGCAGAAAGTCTAGCAAGTATGGCAAAAGACCAGTTTGGCTTAGCAGGAAACTCTTCAGTAAACCAAATCACAAAAAGGAAGCTTAAAAGAAATGGAAACTTGGACAAACAACAAGGGAGGAGTATAAAAGTATTGCTTGGGCATGCAGGGATGAAGTCAGGAAGGCCAAAGTGCAATTGGAGTTACAGCTAGCAAGGGCCATTAAGGGTAACAAGAAGGATTTCTACAAGTATCTCAACAACAAGAGGAAGGCTGGGGGACGTGTGGGTCCCTTACTAAATGGGGGGGGTAACCTAGTGACAGAAGATGTGGAAATGGTTGAAGTAGTCAGTGCCTTTTTTACCTCAGTCTTCACAGGCAAGGTCAGCTCTCAGACTGCTGCACTGGGCAGCACAACGTGGAGGAGGGGAGCAGCCAAGTGTGGTGAAAGAACAGGTTAGTGACTGTTTAGAAAAGGTGGACATATACAAGTCCATGGATCTAGATGGGATGCCCCGGAGGGTGCTGAGAGAGTTGGCTGATGTGACCGCAGAGTCACTGGCCATCATCTTTAAAAACTCATGTTGATCAGGAGAGGTCCTAAATGATTGGAAAAGGGCAAACATAATGCCCATATTTCCCTTTCTTAAAAAGGAGGATCCAGGGAACTACAGACCAGTCAGTGTCACCTCAGTCTCTGGAAAAATCATGGAGCAGATCTTCAAGAAATCCTTTTGTAAGTACTTGGAGGAGAAGAAGGTGATTAGGAACAGCCAGCATAGATTCACCAAAGGCAAGTCATGCCTGCCCAACCTGATTGCCTTCTATGATGAGATGATTGGCTCTGCGCATGTGTGGAGACCAGTGGCTGTGGTGTACCTTGATTTTTGGCAAGGCTTCTGATTATGGTCTCCCACAACATTCTCGCAGGCAAGCTAAGGAAGCATGGGCTGGAAGGTGGATAGAAAACTGGCTGGAGCATCAGGCTCGGAGGGTAGTAATCAATGGCTCGATGTCTAGTTGGCAGCTGGTATCAAGTGGAGTGCCCCAGGGGTTGGTCCTTGGGCCAGTTTTGCTCAGTATCTTCATCAACAGCCTGGAAGATGGCATAGAGTGCTCCCTCAGCCAGTTTGCAGATGACACCAAACTGGGGGGAGTAGTAGATATGCTGGAGGGTAGGGCTAGGTTTCAGAGAGACCTAGACAATTGGAGGATTGAACCAAAATAAATCTCCTGAGGTTCACTAAGGACAAGTGCAAAGTCCTGCACTTACGACAGAAGAATCCCATACACTGGTACAGGCTGGGGGCTGACTGGCTGGGCAGCAGCCCTGCAGAAAAGGACCTGGGGGTTACAGTGGACGGTAAGCTGAGTATGAGCCAACAGTGTGCCCTTGTTGCCAAGAAGGCTAATGGCACACTAGGCTGCATTGGTAGGAGTGTTGCTAGTAAGTCAAGGGAAGTGATTGTTTTCCTCTGTTTAGCACTGGTGTGGCCACATCTGGAGTACTGTGTTCAGTTTTGGGCTCCCCCCCTCCCCCGAAAGGATGTAGAGACAGATTGGAGAGAGTCCAGCAGAAGGCAGTGAAAATGGCGAGCGGGCTGGGGGACATGACTTCTGAGGAGAAACTGAAGGAACTGGGCTTATTTAGTCTAGAGAAGAGAAGACAGGTGATTTAATAGCAGCCTTCAACTACCTGAAGGGTGGTTCGGAAGAGGATGGAGCTAGACTGTTCTCAGTAGTGCCAGATGACAGAACAAGGAGCAATGGTCTCAAGTTGTAAAATGAGAAGTTTACATTAGATATTAGGAAGAATTTTCTCACTAGGAGGGTAGTAAAACATTGGAACAGGTTATCCACAGAGGTTGTGGGCTTTCCATCCTTGAAGGTTTTTAAGACCCAGTTAGACAAAGCCTTGGCTGGAATAATTTAGTTTGGGGACAGTCTTGCTTTGAGCATAGGGTTGGACTAGATGACCTCCTGAGGTATCTTCCAACCCTCATTTTTTATGATTCTGTGAAATGACTCAGAAAGAGAAGGACATGGATGTAGTTGTCAAACACAGGATGACTACAGTACATCCACGAGAAGAGCAATAAGATTGAAGTATGCATAGGGAAGTATTATGCGTAGGGAAGTGGAGATAAGGAAGTATTAATGCCATTGTACTGTGCGCTGGTGAGACCTCACCTAGAATACAGTATATATTTCTGGTCACCTTTGTTCAAGAAAGTTGATTTTGACCTGGAACATGTGCAGAGAAGTATTACTAGGATGATCAAATGAATGAAGAACTTTTAAAAGAGGACAAACAGAGCTTGACTTGCTTAGTTTAGCAAAAAAGAAGGCTGAGAGGAAATATGAATGCTCTCTAGACACACTGGGGGAGGGGCTATTTCAGTTTTGGCACCAAAATACGTTACTAGGTGAGGCAAGAGAGGCACAAGCCCTGGGTGCCAGCTTAGAGGGAGCACCAGAATGATGCCCCCTTCTCAAGAGTCTTTGCCACATCTGGAGCAGCCCTGCCTCCTCAGTCCATAGAGCTGAGCTGGAGAAGCCCCATGCTGCCTGGTTGTAGGTGCTGTGTGCCAGGACACAGCAAGAACAGCCCTGTGCCACCCAGCCCTAGAAGCCAAACTAGAGCAGGCTTGCTGCCCAGACCCACCCATAGGAGCTGGGCGCAGAGACACAACTGGAACAACAAGGGTCTTTGAATCCCTGGGGCAGTTAACTCTCCAGTGGTCGAGCAGTGTGGGGCTGCTCCTGCTGTGTCCTGGCAGCAGACTCCTACAGCTGGGCAGTGTGGGGCTTCTCCAGCTGGTCTCCTATGGTCAGGGTGGGCAGAGGGCTGCTCCTAATGCAACAAAATAATGCTTTCCCTGCCCACCTTGCCAAGTTTTCCCTAGGGTTCCAGAATTTGCAGTTACACCTCTACCAAAACAAATGAGTATAAATTAGCCATGGATAAATTTAGGCAAGAAATTAGCTGAAAGTTCCTAACCATTAAAGCAAGATTCTGGAACAGCCTTCCGATAAAAGTAATGGGAGCAAAAATTTAACTTCTAAAATGGAGCTCAGTAAGTTTATGAAAGGGACTATATGAGATGGTGCCTATGATAGCAGAGGACTGGATTTGGTAACAGGAAGTCCCTTCCAATTTGTCTCTGTGTTCTAATTCAGGAATGAAAATGTCCTAGTGATACAGCTGCCCTTCTAGCTGTGGGTAAAAATGGTAGTTAATTAAGCCCAAATTAGTAAATTAATGAATAGCCAACTGTATCCAGTGTATGCTTGTATAATTTGAGAGAGAGTGCTCCAAATTTAAATAGCCATACTTAATTGATAGATACCTTAGGTGATCTCTCCTTGTGCTTTTTCTGCTTCTCACAATCTACACGAATCCTGAACGTTGTAACATCTTAGGCAATAGCACCAATAAACCAATGTCAGTATATTACAGCAGTTAATTTCAAGGGAAATATCAAGCAACACAAATCTACTTCAACTGGTTAGGTCCAACCAATTAACAAAATGATCTACTATAGCTGAACAGCAGGTAACCTTCAGAGCTAGAATTTTAAAAATCACAAAACTCTTTCTTTCATGATCAGAGTTGCAAGGGTGCAAATGCTTTAAACATGCCCAGTACTTATTAACACACTTGAGGGGTTTTTTTCCCTTGCTATTTCTGATTCCAGTAGTATATGATTGCATTTTTTTAAAAAGAAGGATGTGGCAGAGCTAAGAAAAGCCCAAAGATATCAAGACAGATTAGATTTTTATAAAGGTGGTATTGGTCAGGGAGAATGACACTCAGCATAGTAAAAATATCAACTGAGGCCTAGAAGCTCCCTGAAAATAGTACAAAGAGATAAATTAATTCTTCAGCTGTTTGTTCACGCAGTCACACCTCAGGAGCTGACTTTTTTTATGTGTCTCATCAGGTTTCCTGTGGGGTACTTTCTCCTCTTATTTATATTTTTCAGTGATGAGAAAATACAAAGTTAAAGCCGGCTGTATTTTAAAAGGATTCCAAAAATGCCTGTCTGCAATACAACTGTAGAGATCTTAAATTCATAAATGTCAGGAAACAGAAAAATGGGGGCAACTACCTGCATTGAAGTCAACAGAGCAGTACATTTTCCCTACTTGAGACTAAGACTCAAAACCTCCTTTGTAGCATTAAATGTTATTTTCTGTTACTGAGTATGATGTTATGACAAGCCTGCTGTCAAGCATTGTGCTTATTGGTGAGCATAGCCAGTTGGTGGGCAAAATATGGCCTGCAGGCCAGATCCAGCCCTCCAAATGATTCTGCCCAGCCTGTGGCTGCTTCTCTGAAGGAGAACTGTATCCAGCCCGCAGCTGCCCTGGCTTTCAGAGCCTCTCATTCTTCTCCCTTCCCTGTGTTGTAGCCACTCCCTTTCCCAGTCCACATTGCCCAGTCCCTCAGCCCCCAGTGTATGCTCCAACGCCAGGGATGCTGAGATCCTGGCCAGGCTTCTACCCCATGAGGCTGTCTGCACACAGATCTGACCCCGAGGCTGTTTACACACCAGACAGCCCAGGGTTGGAGAGTCGAAGCTCAGGTATGGTTCTTCCTGCGGGCAGGGGGTGTGGTGCAGTGAGGAGAGGGCCAGGAGCCACAGGTTATTCAGGCTCTGCTGGCCAAGGCCAGGTAGGGGTGTGGGCACTGCTAACACCATGCCGCCCTGTGTTCCCACACACTGCTTTGGGCCTCACCACATGGGAGGCTGAGCCTCTTGGCTGACCTTGGAGCAGCTTCTACCGGACCCTAAGTCCCTGGCTTGCGGCTGGGTTGGGCAGGAGCTACGCCAGTTGCTCCAGCTGCTCCCATGTGGCCTGAAGTGGTGCATGGGAGTCCAAAGCGGTGCATGGCAACACAGCGTAATACCAGCCTAGCCGCATAATGGGGACTTAGGGTGGAGGATCTTAAGGAATCTTAAGATCATTCCTAGACTAGATTGGATCATTTTGGCATAGCTTATAGCAAGGGGCAGTGTACAACTCCAATTCTGCAAGGGGAGCACTATGTAGTAACCTGCTGAAGAGAGACCAGCTGCCTCCCTGAGCAGTGCATGTTCAGCAAGCTCTGGAAAGTTTGTAGGCAAGAGAAGGGACAGAGCTGTGGACTTGCATCTGCCTGCCTTTACCCATCTCGCTCTGGACATTTTGTTCCCCCCAGGGGAGCAGGGAGGAAACAGTTGCTTCATTCCCCTCTGTGAACAGACTGAAGTTCATGTTCATTATATGGGTGATGGAAGAGATATACAACTCTTTCTCTCTTCCATCTGCTATGCGCACACACATGCATACTTACACAAAGCTAGGCCAAAACTGGATGCCTGGCAGAAAGTACCTATATTTGCAAGATCAAGAGTCAGATTTTTATGCCATAATATATTGCTATGAGTGATGTGGGATTGTTTGGGATATTTTTATGATCATAGAATCTTAGGAAATTAGCATTGGAAGGGACCTCAAGAGGTCATGTAGTCCAACCTCCTGCTCAAAGCAGGAAATGTGCTTCAATCATGACATGATTCAGTTTTTCCACATTCCTATGTTTTGCTGTGCATTAGGGTTGTGTAAATTAACTTTCATCTTGGACTAGGGGAGCACGATGCACAAGAAAGTGTGTGTAGCTTCCAGCTTACTATGAAATGGGCCACCCAGAATGAAATGTGGCTGTACAGTCAAGGGGTGAAAACCTGGATGAAGAGAACAGAAGCCCCAGCAAGCAGAGATTAACTTTTAACAGCTATGGCAAAGAGTAACCAGTTGGGATGACATATTTGTTAATTTTTTAATACAGCAAATGGCAGAAAAAAGACAGAGAAAGAGGAACAGAGAGACCATGTGGATTCCAGAGGAGCACAGGTGGTTAGACCTATTGCTCTTTTTGGTCTGAACTCTGTCTTAATCTTTGTTTGGCTATTTTGACCTAACAACTCTGCATTCTGTATTTCATCAGAATCAAGAAGTTCTGGTTTGTTGTGGAAAGGTTGCCTGCATCATTATAATGTGCTCTTGGTTGATTCGTTGATTCGGATCACTGTCCCTGATTCGGGCTGAATCCAAATCGAATAGGGCACACTTTGCACACCCCTACTTAGCACCACTATCCACCACATAGTGCTTAGGGATTGTTAAAGCACAGTTAACCCTTAAATGGAATGCAAAATATGAAAACAGACAACTCAGTGTCCTAAAATCAAAGTTTAACTTTATTAGTACAACAAGTATTATCTTAGCAGTTTCTGTATTCAGAAAGAGAAAAAACATTCAGTACAATAATCTCACCCAATCCCAGATGTTACTTTGCTCAACAGAAAAGACAGCCACTCAGTTCCTGAAGCAAAGGATATGTTGTTGGCTGGGATGGTGCAGACAGGTGTTGAAAGCTGGAATTATGATGACAATGATGACAACAACACACTTAACTTTCTTGCTGCCCCCTTTTATGCTTTGCTTTAACTTTACTCCTTTGACTCCTTGCTTCCAGATTGGTCTGTCTTCAGTCAACATATTGTCCATATGTTATCCTGTCAGCCTATCCCTTTGTTCAACAGACCTATCATGAGCACACCTCTTAATTTGGTCTTTTTCCAGTGCCTGACTTTGGGCATTGTCCATTGGTCTCCCTTATCACCTTTCATTAACATATCCAATCATTTCATCCCTCTGATTCAGCCGGTTAGTGCCAAGTTCAGTTAATTTGAACTGGTAACAAAATTATTACTATGTTGTGTTATTAAAATTTCTCATAGTGATAGAAAAGGAAAGAAACATCATGCGAGCAAACTCAAGGCCATAAGCTGCTTGCAAGAGGCAAGGCCAGCTGATATTGCAGACACCAGCAAAATGAACAGTTCAGATAATAGTGAGGGTATACAGAATTTATAAGACTGAATATAAAAGTAAACTTTAAACAATACTGTAATTCACCACTTTATAAATAGGTACAACTTTAAAGCATAAAATATGACAAGCTACCCTAACAGGTATCTTTACCTTGTATTTTCTTATTCTTTGTGCTAATGGTTCCATGCCACACACAAACAGTACTGGTCACAGGAAGCACCCTTGTCTCGCCCCTGTATAGATTTTAAAGGTCCTGCTTAGCTACCCATTAATTTGGACTTGACTCTCTGCTTTTCTATACAATAAATTTATCCAAAACATATAAATTTCTCTGGGAACCCCATTTTTCCTAGCACCTTGAGTATGTAATCATGATCCACTCTGTCATATGTTTTTTCTAAATCTAGGTTTGCTATAACTGTGTTTGTTTTCCTCTCTTGGATGTGGGACATGGTATCTTTAATTGATTCAGAGATTCTTTTAGCTGGTACTGTTCATACTTGGTCTTCATGTATTATCATCTTGAGGTTTTTCCTCATTCTCAAAGCCAGCATCTTGGCCATTAACTTATAATTCGTATGAAGGAGTGTAATCAGTCTCCAGTTTTCAGGAGTTCCTTCCCTTTCTTGAAAATCACAACACCTCTTGTAAAAGCTTTCCCTGTCTCCCCTGTTTCCTCTATTTCCTTGAACACTTCTACCATATCCCTCCCTACCCATGCCCAAAACTTCTCATAATTCCATAGGCTGTCCATTTGCTCCTGTTGATATCCCTCTTTTAAAAGTTTTTAAATGCTCCTCCGCTTCTTTAAGCTTATCTTTTCTTCCATCTTCTTTGCTTCCACCTCCTCTACTTTTTCCAGGACTGCTTTGCCCACTTTTGAGGGAGGTGGGAGGCTGTGAGACTGAGCCAATCCTGGAAGCTGTGGTGGGACATGGGCAAGGCACAGATCCAAGCCTTTTGCCAGCAGTACATCCAGCTGGCCGCAAATGAGACACGCCGACGTATCCGAGAGTTGGAGGAGGATGTGGCGGAGCTCGAGGCTGCTCTGTTTGCCGCTGGCAGCGACGCAGCGCTAAGCGAGAGCCTCCGGTTCTGCAGGAAATGCCTGCACGACTTGGCGGAGAGCGCAGCCTGCGGCGTGAGGATCCGCGCCCGCTGCCAGGAGCTGGTGGAAACTGACGCCCCAACCCACTTCTTTTTCAACCTGGAGTGGCAGAGGGCAGCGAGCAAAGTCTTGGATCATCTCAAGACTCCTGAGGGCCGGGTAATTACAGAGCCGGGCGAAATACGCGAACATGCCGTCACCTTCTATTGTGACCTGTTCGCAGCTGAGCCATCGTGCCCTGAGGCCACACGGGAGCTCCACGCGGGCTTACCGTGTCTCGATGCCCTGGAGGCGGACGAGCTTGAGCGGGACTTGTCCCTGGAGGAGCTGGCAGCTGCCACGGCTGGCCTCGCCTCCGGCAAAGCCCCAGGCCTTGATGGGTTGCCTGCTGAGTTTTACAAGACCACCTGGCCTCTCCTCGGCCCCAGCCTCCTGCACGTTTTCCAGGAGAGCCTTGCCAACAAGATCTTGACGATCAGTTGCCGCCGAGCAGTGCTGACCCTGCTGCCCAAGAAGGGAGACCTTGGCTACATTAAGAACTGGCGGCCGGTCTCCCTGCTGTGTGCGGGCTATAAGATTCTGACCAAAACGCTGGCCACCCGCCTCCGCGCAGTCATGGCCTCTTACTGGGCCCAAGCAGAGCTACTGCGTTCCAGGCAGGACCATTCAAGACAACCTGTTCCTGCTGCATGACCTACTCACAGCTAGCGAGCTCTTTGGCCTCGACGTCGGCCTCATCTCTCTAGACCAGGAGAAGGCCTTTGACCGGGTGGGCCACGCCTATCTCTTCCAGACTCTGGAGGCCTTTGGTTTTGGGCCCCTCTTCACCAGGGCCCTCCGGGTCTTGTACCAAGACATTTCCAGCCTGCTCAAGGTGAACGGTGTGCTTTGTGCTCCGTTCCCCGCACGCAGGGGCATTCGTCACAGGTGTCCGCTGTCGGGCATGCTCTACGCCCTGGCCATCGAGCCACTGCTGCACGCGCTGCGGCGCCGCCTGAGTGGTGTGGCCCTGCCATTGGCCACGGGCCTTTCCGCTGGCCCTCCTCTCCAGTTGTCGGCATATGCGGATGACATCGCCGTCTTCCTCAACACCCAGGAAGACGTGCGGGCCCTGGCAGATTGCCAGCATGCGTATGAGCGCGCCTCCTCCGCCCACATCAACTGGGCCAAGAGCGATACTTTGCTGCTTGGCGCATGGACTGGCACGCCCCCCCCCCCCGAATTTACCGGGGGGCCTCACCTGGCACCGCGAGGGCCTCAAGATCTTGGGCGTGTTCCTGGGGCCACCGACCTTCATGGCGCGCAACTGGGACGACCTCGAGGAGGGGGTGGAGGCCCACCTGCAGTGGTGGCACTGGCGCCTGCCCAGCCTTTCCTACCGGGGGCGCGTCCTCGTCATCAGCAACCTGGCGGCAGCGACCTTGTGGCACCAGTGCGCCGTGCTCGACCCCCCACCGGATCTACTTGAGAGACTCCAGCACAACCTGGTAGACTTCTTCTGGGATGGGCGCCACTGGCTCCCGCGAGCCGTTCTTCACCTACCTGTCGCCGAGGGGGGCCAGGGTCTGGTTGACCTGGCAAGCAGGGTGGCGACCTTCTGCCTGCAGGCCCTTCAGTGACTGCTTTACAGCGAGGAGCACCTGCCCTGGCAACAATTGGCATGCCGGTTCCTGCAGAGGGTCGGCGCCTTTGGCTTTGACCGGGAGCTCTTTCTGCTGACCCCCACGCTCCTGAACTGGGTGGTGCTTCCGGCCTTTTACCGCAGCGTGGTACGAGCCTGGCAGGCTGCTTTTCGCCTCCAGCCTCGAGCCCGGACCCTGTGTTTCCCGCAGCTGCTGAGGGAACCTCTGGTGCACAACTCAGCCCTGTCGTGCTCTGTGCCGAACCTGGCCTCTGCCAGCCTCACAGCCACTCTCATCCAGGCACGTGTCCTCTGCCTGCACCATCTCCTTGGCCCTGCTCGGTCAGCCTGGCTCTTGCCTGAGGCGCTGGCCACACGGCTGGGCGTGCGCTCCGTCCGCACCATGGTTCATCTCCTGCGTGACATCCACGCCACCCTCCCCCTGGCAGTGGCGGCTGCCTTGGACAAACATCTCCGGGCACGCCAGATCCCGCAGGCCACGGATGTTGTGAGCGAGGCTTTCCCTCCGCTGCCGGTCACCCCAGCTGTGGCCGCGGAGTTGGCCGGTGGGCCGGGCACTCTGTTGAGGCTCCCCATGCCTCCCGATAGTGACACAGGTTGTCCCTTTGCTTCTCTATCATGTAGAAGCTTGTATGCCTGGGTGGTTTGCGTCCGCCACGCTCAGGTGTTGGCGGGCCGCCCCGATGCACCGTGGCGATGGCGCCTGGGGCCACCGGCTTCCCCACCGGCCCACCCGGCGTGGCACGCATTGTATAAGCCACCGACTGCCAAGAAGACTGGCGACCTGCAGTGGCAGTTGCTGCACGGCATCCTAGCCACTGGCACGTTTGCGTCCCACTTTGACCCAGCCGCCTCAACAGCCTGCCCCTTCTGCCCTGGGGGCGTGGAGGAGGGTCTCTTTCACGCCTTCCTGGACTGTCCCCGCCTGCGGCCGCTCTTTGCCACCCTCGAGCTGCCACTGCGAGCGCTAGGCAGGAGTTTCTCGGAGACCACCTACATGTGCTTCTACCCGTACCGGGCGGCCGAGTGGGGCGCCATCTGCCTGGCCAACTTCTTGCTGGGCCAAGCCAAGATGGCCGTCCTGAACAGCCGGCGCAACCGGCTTGCTGGCACCGGCTCAGATGATGCCCCGTGGCTCTTTGGCCTCCTAGTGCGGGCGCGCCTCTCGCTGGAGTTTGAGCACGCTGTGCTCCGGTGGGGGGTGCCCGCCTTTGAGGCACTCTGGGCCCTTGAGGGAGCGCTGTGCCACCTGGAGGACAGCCGTTTCAAATACGCGCTCTGATGTCTTGACCGGTCTGGGCGACCAGGCAGGCGCAGTGGCGGACTGTGGCTTCCAGCTTGTGCCGTGCCCTGGGCCCTCACCAGGCTGCTCTTGTTTTTCTCGGGGTGAGATGCTGAAGGTTTTTGCACGTGTACTATGGGACAGGGAAAGGTGGAACTGTTCATTTCTAGAGGGCTATATGGCATGTTAGACACGATGTGTACTACTGAAAAGGTGTTTGTCATGGTGTGATGTTCTGAATGTCCTGGAATGGTTTCTCTTTGGTGTGGTTTGATGGTTTTTTGCTTTTTGTACCTGATCTTTTGTGAAATAAAGTAGTTAAAAAGTCAAAAGTCCACCTCCTCTACTTTCTCTTCAGTCTTTTCCAAGAAATCCTTCATCTTCTTCCTGTCTGTTTTCTTCTTCTGTTGTAGCTGTTCATAAATCTTCTCATTGCCTCCAATACCTCTTCCTGTGTTTCAACCCAGGCACCAACTTCTTCCCTCACTGCTTTAAGCTGTCTTTTTGCCATCTTCTGGCCAAAAAATATTGGAACCACTCTTCATTTTCTCCCATGAAGGGTGCTTGTGCTAAGAACATTTTCTCTCTCATCTTTCTTTTAAACCAGGTTTCTAACTCTTGCCTTGTTTCTTCTAGCTCTTCTGATACCTGTCTTCCTTCTGCAGCTTCCTTTAGCAGCTCCTGCATCTTTCTTTTCAGCTCTCTTAGCAATTCTGTTCTTTTCCCCTCACATCTTCAGCCTTCCTTCCTGAAGAATTCTCCTGTCCTCCTTTTTATTACCATTCACTGTTCTCTGGTACTCCCGAAATATTTCTTCAGTGTTTGCCACCCTCCATACTGTTGCGTGTATGCTTGACATATCTCTTTATCTTGTAACATCTGTATATTTAACTTCCACAGTCTCTTCCCTCTCATGGGGCTCTTACCAAGACTCATTTCTACCTTCAGCATCTGATGATCACTAAAAACCACATGTATGGGTTTTTTTCTTCTTTATTTCTACTTCTTTTAATACAGGCACAAAGTCAATTCTTGATTGTTTCTTTCCACTAGGGTCTGTTTTAGTGAAAACTTTCTCCCCTGCCCACACATCTCTTAGCAATTCTTCTTTAGTTATATTTGTCAACAGTCTGGATGAGCTGTCTAAAGCTCTTTCCTCCTTCCCCTGTTTGGTCACCCACTTTGATTATATAATTGAAATCTCCTGCTATTATGAAGTCTTCATGTGCCTATGTAGAATGATAGCAATACATTCCTTTCCTCACTCTCTGGTGGTGCATATATATTGAAAATTTCTAATTGCATTCCCCTGACTGATAGTATTGTTTGTCACAACCCAAAGTTGTGATTTTTGTTTTGTGTGTGCTTTGGCACTGCTAAATTATTTTCCTGACAAATTTGTAGCTTTCTTTGCAGTGTGCATTTCTTCTTTGCATTTGAGAAATGCTTGTTGCAAAGAGTTCCCGCCATTTGTATTAGAATTCAAGCCACATTATTGCCTAGTTCTAAAATATGCACACGTGGCGGCTAGTGATTGGCTTGCTAGCCGTATAAAAGGCTTGAGTGGTTTCCGCCCAAGTTGGAGGATTCCATGAACACCAGGAGGAGGAGACTTCATGCTGTGTGAAGATCTCTAAGCGCTGCGGAGCCTATCGGACCCAGCACATTTCAAGCAGGCAACAGAGGTCTGATCAGCCTCTAGCTTCTCCCCATCGCCGATTGATTCCTAGACGTATCCCTTCCCCTGCGCGCAAAAGAGACGGACCCACGGAGCTTCAACAACTCCGTGGGAGAGAACCGAGCTTGTCGTAGTCCTCAAACGAGGATTTAGTCGGAGCTGTGCCTGGAAAACTGTCCAGCCTACACCGCGACCATCTTCGGTGTAAGTAAACAATCTTTAAATCAACCACTAAGCGTCCGTGACTAATTCTAGCTCACCGCCAGTTTTCTCCGACCCCGCGTGCCCGGGCTGCTGGCCACGGCCCACGTGCACAAAAGGGCCCGGATTGCTCCCGGCCCGCACATTGTTCACTGCAATCTGCCGCTGCTGACTTCTACCTCCTTTGCCCTCAGGTTTGGGTTCTTGAATAATATTGCTACCCCTGCCGCCTTGTTCTCATTTGTCCCTGACCACAAGATGGTCCCCATCTTCATTTTTTCTCAAAATGTTTAAAATCCCTCTCCCCGGTATACCACAGTCTTCTTATAGGCAGATTATGTCTGTCTTTACTGGGTACAACGCTGGTTCAATCTGTTTCCATCTTTTCCTTGTTAAGATACTCCTGATGGTAAGCAAAACTATTGTCAATGCCATTTGTGCTTGTTTTAAAATGAGCGCTCCTGTCCCTTTAAGGTTTGCTGTGCTTGCTTTCTGCTGAGCGTGCCTGTCCTTTTAAGATCTGTCTGTGCTACTGCTCAGAGTGGTCAACCCCTCTCCTTCCCTCACTCGCATTCCTATAACCTTTGTAAGCTGCCAGATCAGTTTTGCATTTAGGAAGGCTTGCATATTCCTGCCTCCCCATTGCTTCCCACCTTCTGGTCTCCACTCTGGATTGGAGCCCAGAGGTGTCAGTGGCTCTTCCTCTGACTCACCTCCTTCATTATCAGGTTTCTTCTTCCTGGTCTTCAGCCCCCTGCGTTTTCTTTCTTTTCCCAGCCTGCCTCTTTGGTTCTTTTTCTTGCTCCATCTCCACTTCTGTTGTCTGTAGAGGGCCTTCTTTCTCCTCCCCCCACCATGTGTGAGCTGTTTGCTATTCCCACCTTCCCTTCCAGTCTGTCTCTTATCTCTTGCTGTACTACCTAAGTCACAGAAATTTTGCCCCCCTCCTCTGTTTTACCCTCCTGGGGGGTTTCTTCTACAAGTTCTATCTCAGTGTCCAACCCCTCCTCTCCTGTACCTAGTTTTGGTGTTCCTTAGTGGGTCTGACTATATTTGCAAAGGCTTTGTGGCACTTATGGATACAAGTGTCCCTCTCCCTTAAAATTGTGCATTTTAGGGACTCCTGCTACTCTGCTGCTCTGTGCCCTTCACATCTGTAGCACACTGTGAGGGGATAGTGTGCAGAGAGGTGCCCCACCTTTTTGCATTTGCTGCACCATTTTGGTTGCCTGTGGTACATTAAAAAAAAACCCAGTGTGCCCTGATCTGGATCACTGATCAGCAGCACCCCATCTGGGCTTCACTCATCCACTTGTAACACTAGTTGTTCCCTCCCAGACCCCATCCAGATACCATCTTTATTCTTACTTTCTCTACGAACATGGCCCTTTGGACATACTTTTCCATCCATCTTTCTGTGTCTTCTGCTTCTAGGAAATCCATGTACATTCAAACTATAATCATGCTTTCTCTTGACTTTTCTCTGTTATGAGTTTTATCCCTTTTAATTCCTCCTTCCCACATTTCTCTGCAGATTTCTTCCGAAGGTTCTCATACCCTTTTCCATCCCAGTAAGTCAATTCCCAAGTCTTTTGGTTCAAGAAAGGAATCGGGCTGGTGAGATACTGCACCTGCACCTCCAAAATCTCAAACAGTGCCTTTTCTAGGAAATCATATCTGTTCATTGTTGATCCTGTCTGCCTCCCCATTGTCAGTCCCTTTGCCAGTTAAAGTTGCCTTTATCTGCAAACTCCGCTCCTCTCTAGTTGTTCTCAGTGCCTCTTCCTTGTGTTCCTGCCACACCACTCCCTGTGGGCTGACTTGCTGTTGTGTTCCTGCTGTCCTCTGCTGCTTACTCCATGTACCTTCTCCTGCTGCTCCCACTCTGTCTCCCACTCTCCTCTGCTCCTCTGTTCCTCCTGGCATCATCACTGTCATCATTGCTGCCTCTGCTGTTGCTCCTCCTGGCACCTTCTTTCTTCCTTTATTCTCCACCTTTGTCCACTCTCCATCTGTTTCCAGACTTTCATTTCTGTTCTTCAACTTTTTTTCCATCTCATGCTTATTTGCCTTCACTGCAATTCATGTATAGTTTCTACTATACATAAGTGGATACAAAAGTGCTGTATAAAAGTGTGTTTATGGAGTACTTGTGCTAAAGTTTACAGCATTTTCAAGAAAAGTAAATCAATTCTGGATGAACTAAGTCTATGGGTAATTTACCTATGCAAATTACTGCAGGCATATTTATTTCAAGGTGTTTTCAAATTTGCCCCCACTTTCATGTGCTCAGGGAGAGCAGGGTCTGCCAGTAAGGAGGTGGGGAGTGGGCTACAGGGGAAGGAAGTTGTAGGGGGCAGAAGGTAAGGGGGCTACCTGATACCCCAGATATATTTTCCCAAATGTAGCAGGGGGAGGGGGACAAATTCAAGGCAAACCTCCAATAGTTGGATTCTAGACCTGGAAAATTATAACAAATTTATAATTATTTCATACATAGAATCTAATTATAGGAAAGTTGTCTTATAGTCAAGTAAATACTGTGGGTAAAATGCATAAATCAGGGACATCTTTGGTTACAACACTTTGCATCTGAATAAGAAAAAGTTGCAGTATAAGTGCTCAGCAGTGCAGAATAAGACTGTAGTCTGTAACTAATCCTAAAATATAGAAAGAGAAAAACAGGCAAACTAGCTGTTATGGGAGAGCAGGATTGTCTCTGAAGTGCTGCTAGAGGTTTGATTTGAAAAACAAGTAATGACCTTTTTAATGCTGTCATTGAGAACCACGGTGAATTACTAAGTGCATGATGTTTGTACCAAGAATGTAATATGCAGCAGCCTTGGGTTTTAGTTACAAGACTTTGTAGTGAATCAAGGTGCAGAATCAGGTCCAGAGTCAGAAAGATAATTCAGCTTACAACATAGCAAGTTACATCTCATCCACTAATTCTTTCTTTCTTCCTTTCAGGAACAAGTCCAGAAAACTAAAGACATGTTAAACAATGTGGCTTTGGATGAAGCCAATTTGGAAGTCAAGATAGAAAAAAGAAAATTGGAACTGGAAAGAAACCAGAAGCGACTTCAGACGCTACAGAGTGTCCGGTAAAGATTGTACTGATAATTCATGGCAGAATAAGAATAGGTGTTTATAACCTATATTCTTAATATCCAGTACAATGAAGAGTGAAGCATGCCAACTGGTGGCCTGTGGAGCTCCTGTTCAGGGTGCCACTCCCCTTTTGCTTTTAACTGCTGCTGCTAGAGTCCCCAGGTTTCCCATCCTTTCTCCAGCTTCTGCTGCCTGTCACCGTCCCTTGGTGATGGAGTGGCACAACTAGCGGGGCTGAGGGATTTGGTGATCACAGGCCTTTAAGGCAGGGCTGGGAAACTCCTCACACGTGTGCCAGAGTGAGGCACGTGAAGGCATTTTACTTGGCACTCATGCCTCGGGGAAGGGGCCAGGGCTGTGCTGCCACAACAAGGATCAGGCCCCTCATGTCTGCCCCACTGTCTACCCGTGGCATGACAACATCTTACAAGTCGAGGTTCCAGGTGTTTTTGGCACTCTACCCGAAACCATTGCCAACCCCTGCTTTAAGGGATCTGGGGATTCCACATGACATTGGGGAGGCTCACCCAGTTCATTGCGGGGGCTACGTGGTATAACAAGGGGGGTTTACACAACAGGTCAGAGGTCTGTATGGTGCAGCAGGGGATGCTCGTGCAATGCAGCAAGGGTCTGTGAGGTGAGGTGGGGACTCGTGTCTCAGCCTAATCCGGCCCACATTAAACTGGTTGTCTACTTTTAGCCCCAGTGTCTTTAAAACAGAGTAGAGCCTTTACAGTGGAAAGCAGTGCTTTGGACTAGACTAATAGAAATGTAGTGGCATGGAAGTACATGTTTCAGAGTTCTGCAGCAACAAATAGATTTGATTTTCCTTGTTGTTGTCCCTGATCTCTCCAGCCCAGCTTTCATGGATGAATATGAGAAGATTGAGGAGGAACTGCAGAAACAGTACAGCAGTTACCTAGAAAAATTCCGTAACCTGACTTATCTGGAGCAACAGCTGGATGATCATCATAGGATAGAGCAAGAGAGGTTTGAGGTAAGAGAGTTTTGTATTCCCAAGCAAAACAGTAACTCAGCTACAGGTACCAATTTTAAAATTGACTCTCTTGTTCATTCCACTAATCATGCTTTAGCAGTAACCAAAAGATGCTAATTGCCTTTAGCATTTCCCATGGTAGCAAGCTGTTCATTAACAGATGTCCTGAGAGTTGTCCCCAGTGTTAAGATCACCGTTTTGTGCATCAGCTATTAGTAAATTTGAGTGGTCCTGAATAAACAAGATAATGCATGTCTTTCCTTTTGAGTCAGTGGAATTGAGCCAGTCTAATACCTGCATGAATAAGAGCAGCATTGGGTGCTTCCAGTTTCATCAGCTTTTCCCAGTCCACTCTTATTTCTCCTGACTTCTGTGGCTCATAAAGATTATTTTCGGAAGTGAACTTCCACCTACTAATTCGGTATAGTTACTTTTCTTGGTAGTACCAATCTTCTGGTTTATTTCTTGTTTATTTCTTATGCCCCTGCTTTTTTGTGTTTTATTTTAATCCATAGAAGTTTACTGTTTCCATCTGTCACCACTGCTCACCCTTCACTATTAGTAAATATACTGTTCAGTGTTTGATGCACAACACTTTCTGTTTCCAGGCCTTCCTGTGTTGCATCTGTAGATTGTATCTCTTTTAGCTAACACAGGTTGTCTCCCCTCCTAACAGAAATATTCAGCATTAAGAGGTTACTGGTACCCACAATATAAATGCATACTGCAGCATCAACTGTACATTCAGACGTGGTTTGAAAATGAGTAGTCACAGAATTTGGTCCAATGTTTTTATTCACCTTCTCCCTTTTGTATATCAATGTCATGACGGACTTCACTCATGATATATGGCCTCTGTTTATATGAAAGTTCCTTTCTGACCTTCAGATCCCTACATCTGAAGTTTGTGAATGTACTTCCTTATTGTAACAACTTGATTCTGTTGAGCTAACTTTGCCCAGAAGCCTCTCAATATGCAGGTATTTTGTTCTGTGTGTGTGTGTGTGTGTGTGTGTGTGTGTGTGTGTGTGTGTGTGTGTGTGTGTGTGTGTGTGTGTGTATGTGTGTGTGTGTACTCTGTTGGTACATCTACATGAGTTGTTTACTGTGCAGTTGTCTAATTAACTGTGCAGTAAATAATCTCAGCATCTACACGTGTGCCTTTCTTAGCGCGCATGAAACTAATAAACTCTGCAGGAGGGTAGTCTTGTAAAATACAAATACTACCCTGCTGCAGAGTTTTTCATGCACAGGGAGCTTCAGGGTGGGGCTAGCTGGCAGGCAGTCATTTGGCTGCACATGGAGATGGGGGAGTAACTGTTGTGTGCGTGTGTGCACACATACATACTGTACTATGTTGCTAACAAATGTTTGCACAGTTGATGAGAGAGTTTCATGAGAGATGCACTGTATTTTATAATTGTGGGAAATTTAACAAAATCTATGATTTCTGCCTGTAACAGGGGACCCTAGCCCTGTTACCAGAAGGCATGTCCACCCCTTTAAAGCCAGAAATTTCTGGGCATGGAGGGCTGGAAAAGAAGGGGTTAAAGGCTGAGCCTGGCCAGCTAGTCAGCTGACTGGAAGGGGCAGGACTATAAAAACCCTGGGCCGAGAGGCAGTTAGGGGGGTAGCCACCAAAAGGGAAGGAGTGCCTCAGAGAACTCCATGAAGGAGCAGCCCAAAGGCAGGAAGAGGGGAGCCACGGAAGCCCCAGAGAGGCAGGCAACCACGTCACAGCAAGGACGTGAGCTGACGGTGGGGAGCCGAAGCACGGACCCTGTGAATGTAAGTGGACATGATTTTTTTTTCTTTTTCACATTAGCTGGGGGCAGTTATTACCCATGGACGGGACTTTTTTTTTTTTTTCTTTTTGAATAATGAATAAGACTGGCAGTTTGGGTGAGGCTATTAGGGGAAGGAGGAGGCCTCATTTTTGGGGGATCCACTATGGAGCGGGGACCCCGGCACCAGCGAGGGCACGGCTTTTGGGGGCACAGGCCCCGGTGTCAGTGAGGGCGCGATCTTAAAAAGGCCAGGAAGGTCTGGTGCGCCTGTGGTGCAGTCTTATTTTGGGTTTTTTTGGACTGAGAGGGTGCAAGGTCAGGGTCGTCCCCTGGTGTCGAACTTGCAGCCCCCTGGCTGTGGGGACAGTGCCCGGGACTCTGGGCCCAGGAGGGCCAGGCTTCAGATTGGAATGGAAAAAGGGGCCACGAGCCTCAAGACAACGGAAAAGGCTAGAGCCTCGGAGTCAAACCCTGTTTAGTGGGTTTGGACAGGGAGGCCTAGCTAGAGAAAAACAGGGGTCAGGCCCATATAGGGGAAAGGCCCCAACATACACAATACAATAGGCAGCTTCCCACTCGCAAGAACATTGTAATAATTTCCATCAAGGCATGGTAGGCAAGTATAGGGCGGGACATAAGAACCCCAAAGAAGGCTCTGAGGGCGCCCCACGCACAGTGCGGATTACTAGGAAGATGGCGCTGGGAAGGGCAGCCTGTTACACTGCCCCATTACAGATAAACTGTAAGAAAAGGATGCTAATATTACTGTTTTTTGCTGCATTCATATATATGAAATTAAAAAAAAACAACCCTATGTACAAAAGGTAACAAACAAGGGATTTGAAAAGTGGATGTATGATTGACAAGTCAGAGCTTTTGACAGTTTCTTAATCCTTATAATCCAATTTCCCATTTAACATCCCTTTTGATCAGTATTCTCTTTAGATGTTAATTCGCAGGTTTCTATTCTGGAATCACCATGGTATTTTCATTTATATGGTAATATTGTTGTCCTCTCAAATATTTTGGGCAGAAAAGAAGAACATATGTCCCCAATTAAAAGATAATCTTACAATGAAGCCTAAAATCTGATCTCTACCTTCTCTTCAAATTCTGTCAAAACTTGATCCTGAGACTAGAAATGTTTGGACAGATTGTTAAGATTGTTAATAAATTTCTTCATGACAGGCAGTTATGAGCTTGCATCCAAGCATTCAAAGGGGTTGTGTTTGATCATAGTATGATGAAGGAAAGCATCTGTCACCCATGAATTTTCTGTTTTAGCAACATAGATAGCACTTAGTTTAGTTCTTGTTTCTTTTTCTTTATCTCAAACACTGACACATGCAGAGAGAATCTGCTTCTATACATAGGACTCTGTATTTTATTTAGACACGGTAATTGGTGGGTGACTATTACAGTGCACCACCCAAAATTAGGGGGCATAAAAACTTGTAATGAAAAGGTGTTTTTCTTCATTCCCTGTTAGGTTCTGTGACTTGGTATATGCAGATTTTTTTAAAGTTGTCACTCCTGGGTAAGCTCCTTAGCAAAGTGATATATTTTATATTGGAGTCTGAAGGTTATCAGATTTGAATTGTGTTTTTTCTTTCACACTTGGGGTCTTGCCACTGAGAATGCATTGTCCCTTTTGATTAATAATCCATAACCAAGTCTGTCTAACTGCATTGCTCTGTGAAGTATGGTGTCATATTTTCAAAGAATAAGGCCAGAAGAAAGCATTACATCATCTAGTCTAATCTCCATGTCAAAAAGAGCCCATTAAGTTTCACCGTGATGGTTGTTGGCGAGAATTCCTTTAAATATTGGTCTTGATGTAAAAGAACACCTCTGCTGGAAGTCTGAATTGTCTAGCAACAAAAATACCACATCTCATCCTCTGTTACTGTGCCCGCCTCTGTTCAATTAGGCGCTCCCGTGCGGCCTTTGCCCAGACTAGGGATCGTGTCTGTCCTAGGCTCGTGGGTGGGCCCCACAGGCTACCCCTGCTGACATCAGGGGGTCCCCTTAACTCGCCTGCCACGACTTGGGATATCACCTCAGTGGAGGGGTTCCCCCTTGGGGCAGCCTCCAGGGTTGTTGCGCCTCTCAATGGGCACTCACGGGGCTCCAACCTCCCCTACACCCTGACCACTCGCCACCTCGGGTTGCTGATCTTCGGGCCCCTTTTGGTGTCTTCAGTTCTTCCCCAACTCCTGCCCATGGCTCACCTGCTGCGTGCCCAGGTCTTTGGGCCCGGTATATGGTCCGTGAGGACCTCCGGCCTGGTCCTTCCAGTAAGGCTCCCTATCGTTCTAAACTAATTGCCCTGTGACATTATGTGCCTATCCCACCACCGAGCTAACCGAGGTTCCTAAGCTAATGGGCCAGGAGGCCTGCAAGTGTTCCTCTGGCCTCTGGGCTGCGTGGTTCGCCCTGGGCTTGGGTTCCACCGCCTAGGCGGCTCACCCACTGGGGTGTTGAATCCCCGCCTCTTTCCACGGCCGCTGTGGACCGCGACAGTCCACTGCCCAGCCCTGCTTCGGGTCTTCGTCCGCCCCTTGGTGTGGCCCGACAAGGCCCGTTGGACCTGCCCCTCTATTACCTCTTCTCCAGATCCTCCGCGGGGTGCTGCCGCTGGCTCTGCTGCGAGTGCAGCTGCTGGTTCCCCCGTCAGCGTTGCCCCACCTTCACTGCCGGTTCTCTAGCTGACTCCGCTGCCGGCGTTACAACCAGCTTCCCTGCCGGCTCTGCTGCTAATGTTGCAGTCGGCTTCCCTGTCAGCTCTGCTACCAACGATGCAGCCGGCCTCCTTGCCAGCTCTGCTGTTGGCATCTCTGCCGACTCTCTCGGAGCCTCTCCTAGCTCTGTCCCCGGCTTTCCACGCTGCCGGGCGTGCTGCCTGATTCCCTCTGAGTGAGGGCTCTTCGCTCCAGCCTCCACACATCAGCCGCCCCTCCGTATCTTCGGAGCCGCTTTTAATGTCTCCCGGGCGGCGTCTCCCGCCCACACTGCTCGGACGCAGCTGGATATACGTGCGGCTAATCACTTTCACCGGTGGTTTCGCCACGCGCCTCTCCTCCGGCTCTTTGGGCTCTACTTGTAAGTGGGGCTCTCTTTTGGCCCGGGGCCCTCCTGCCCCCCCAGCTCCCCTGGGACAGTTACATTTCCTGTTCTTTTGAAGCCCTATTAGCAAGGCTTGCCTGGGCCATAGCTTACATCATTCTCCAAAAAATGAATGGCAGTAAAAACTAGTACGGAACAATGCCCTAGGAGAGATTTTAAAATTGTTAATTTTTATAATCAAAATACATTTTATTTTTGAGTGCTCTAACTTTTAAAAAAAGCTTTTGATGGCTATGAAATCAGCAAATGTCATATCACAAGATAGCATGCTGTGCATGTTTATGTCATATTATTAAACACAGGTAAGGAACACTTTTGATCTGTAGACTTGAGAGACAAATTACAGAAATAAAGTAAAACTTTGCATCTCATCCTGTAATTACCTTGAAAGTCGTGCCTTCTTTAAAGGTAAAGGATTTAGCAAATCTAAATAACAACATCAAGGATAAATGATTTTTCAGCTCTATGCAGATATAAAGCTGTCTGGTCCAGATCCATCTCTTTAAGCATTTTTGGAATTCAGACAGGTTTAACAGGTCACACTTTAAAAGAACAATTTGTTCTAAAATTAGTATGGAGCATTAGGAAGTGATGCCACTTGTCCTGGGTTTTATCCTTTTCAGACTTGTCAGAAGAAAAATGGCTATACGTGCAAGATAACTGCATTTAACCCATTGCAATACCATGTCCTTCAAACTATTAAAATTTACTAAACTCCACATTGACTTTCCAATCCTGGTGTCCCGGGGGCATTCAGATAAGAGAGCCCTGAGCCGCACCCTGGGGGCTCCAGGGATGGGAGCCAGGCATAAAAACAAAAAAAACCAAGAAAATTACTTGCCTGCAGCAGGAGGCATGATGCGGCAGGAACAAAGAGTAGAGCTCATGCAGGTTACAAACTACGCCTTTATCCAGCTGACGCCGGCCAGTGACATCATGGGCAATCACCAGCCAGCAGAAATAAGAAGAATTGCCACGGGAGAAGCGGCAAGGGGAGCAGGAGAGACGGCGGAGGCTCTCCACGCCAGCAGCGGCCTGTGCTTATATAACGGAGGCAAATCCCAGGCAGGGAGCTGCAGCAAAGCCAACAGGGTCTCCCTGCTCGGACGAGTGAAAACCGAAGCCCCGAGAGCTAAAGGACACCAGGGGCAGGACACTAAAGGCAACGCTGAAGGAGGATGGCACTGCAGACTGCACTCAGCAATGTGAAGGGAGCAACAGTACAGAGGAAGGGGCCACAGCAGATACAAGGGAGAAGACAGGTCATCCTCCCAGGTACCGGGTACGGGAGACAGGTTAACGGCAGCGGAACTGAAGAAACTCCCTAGGAAGGGCGTTGAGGGGACCCCATTGAATTTTGACATTGGGGCTGGTGGAACAGCTCAATAGACCGCCCAGACCCTTATTTTGTTTTTTGTTCAATTTTCTTTTCCCCTTTTTGTGGGGTGGTGACAAGGCACGCAGGCCTCGCGAATTGACTCTCTTAGTACAGAAACACCCCGGCAAGGGGAAGTGAGGGAGGCTGGCATTGTGGCTTCCTTCCCCTTTTTTCATTTCGTGTTCCTGTTTTTTGTTGTTTCCCCCCTCTCTTTGGTTATCCCAGAGGGGGTAGAGACCCAGTCTACGTGACTAGTAGGCCTGTGGGCCACCACAGGCGAAGTACGCACAGGTCACAAAACCCAAGGGAAGCATCAAGGTCAAGGAAACACCTACACCAGAGGGATGGCCGCCTCAAGACCTGGTGTCCTGCCGGGGGTTGGTGTGAGGTTGGGGTGTAGAGGAGGTGGAGCCCCACGAACAGCCATCAGAGTACTCACCCCGGAGGGGCCTCCAGCAGTTTGCCCACCCCCTCACATTCAAAGTCATGGCAGGCGAGTTTGGGGACGGCCACCGAGGCGATATAGACCTACCTCAGGGACTGCACGAAACACTGGTACATCCATCAATGGCATGCAAATGGTAGTTCGAGGCCAGGTGGGCACACCTGGCTTGTCTTTTCAGTCAAACAAATCTTGATCGTTTGTAGGAGCAATGCGAGTCAGTTCTTTGGTTATCTTTGTCTGTGCCTATAACTAAATATCTTTCTAGCAAAAAAGAGCAACTGCAATGTAATTAGATTAACCCAGCACCCCAGATGCCATTCAGTGTTGTGGAAGGATTCCTACCCACTCTTCTTTGATCAAATAAATGTTTAGAAGTGAACACTCTTTCCAAACTAGAGACCATTGTAAATGAGAGCGTAATCTCTATTGCACTCAAGACACAAAGCAGTTGTGTGTACAGTGCTGATGGTGTACAGCTAACAACATAGACCAGAGTGCATTTTCTAATTAGAAAAGTGATTTAAAGACTGCACCCAGGCACATACTTTAATTAAAGTGACACTGAGTAGATTACAAGCACCAGTCCCTTCAAAGCACAACACGGGTTTGTTTCATTCCAAAGGGATACAGTTAAAAAAGAAGAGTATTTCCGCAACTGAAGCCATAATAAGCCTCTGCCTTGTCTTCCTTTATCCCCAACTTCATCAGTAAAACCACACTATGGTACTAACAGGGCTACTGTGCTTGTACCAAAAATCTTGCCTTACCAACCACTACTGTGAGAACATGTCTGTTCAGGGCAAGTAGAAGAGATGCTGCACCCAATACTTTTCACCTGTAACTTGGTTAGATGGTGATGGTGATAGAGTTCCCTGCACAGCCCCTGCCTGTTTCTTATGAAAGCCCTCTAAAATGTCTTTTAAGTATTGCATTATCTTCATTTTATCTACTCCCATTCACTGACCTGCCCAGTGAAGTCATCTCTCTGGCTATTTCTTTTGGTATGTCTGCCAAGTTGAGTGATTGGTTCATACTGTTACTGGATTGAGGGAGACTGAATAAATAGATTTTGCCCTTTCCAAGTTCCTTTGACTTTTTTTTAATCACACTGTCATCTTGTGTTCCCTGATGATTTCAGCCCCTTCTCTTTGTTCATGCGCAAGAGCCAAATGGCTCCTTTTTCCAAGCCTTGTCAAAGACTTGCAATTACTTTTGTAGTTGTGTAACAAATCATTAGCCTTCCTTAATTGCTTCTTAGAGAGAAACTATATCCTGAACTTTAAACTATTCAATTGTTATTAACTTTCACTACATTCACTTAAAAGACTGTTTTCAGCTTTTTCAAATCGAGTTGGGAAAAGGCTGCCTGCAGCTCAAAGCCTACTTTTCCATCTACCTTTTAAAATGCAACAGAGTCTGAGTGAAACTGATAGAGTGGAAAAAGATGAGTTATTTTAAAACTGAACTCAGTGACACTGTTTTGATGATAACTTAAATGAATCATTTATTATTTGTTGGCCATTTTTGCCTGCTCCCTTTCTCTGTGAACAGAACATGTCTTTCCTTTCTTAACCTTCTCAAAGAAGTTTCCTGTAGCACTTTTTCCTCCTTTAAATACTTTCACTCAAGAGACTGCACCATAAAATGTCTCCTTTTAAGACATCTTATGTGTTGCTACCATCAGTTTTACTTTATGGTGACAGAGTAATGGACAGCTAGTAATAGCTACTTCCTCTCCAGCCCAGATCAAGGCCACTGCACAGGTAATGTGCCTGGCCTCTGCCAGCCTTAGGAACAGGAGTTGCAAAGTTACTTCTGAACTACTCTCTCTACCATTGTTGTCATGTACTGAGCAACATGGCTCATTTAAGTTTCCTGGCATTGCATCTTCCAGTTGGTTCTGATAAAGAACTTAGGACCTTATGAGTAGGTCTCTATACTTAGAAATATGTCCCATCAGAAGCAGTGTGGTCCAGTACATAAGACCCTAAATTAGGAGTTAGGACACTTAAGCCATGTGTACCTGGTAAATTTATTGTGCCTGGCAGCAGTGCCCTCAAGCATGACATGCTGCTCCAGGCAGCTTACTCCCTAAACCAGAAGCAGTGTAGCCCTATCTCTGCATTGCCAGAAGCAGGTGAATTAGCTCAGAGACAGGCTAATTAACACTGTCAGTAGTGCACATTAGCCTACCTGAAATGACTTTGTGGACAGGACTACCTTGCTTCCAAGTTAGGAGGCACCCTATGCGTAGCAGCACAGCATGCTTCAGGGTGCGGCTGCTGGGCATGGTCAATTTACTATGTAGGTGTAATCTTGTTTTCTATTATGTTTTAAAACTGACTTGCTATTTTGCACAAGTTGCAGAAATTCTCTACCTCACTTTGCCATTTGTAAAATGGAGAGGCTAATGTTTGCTGATCTTGGTAAAGCAGTTGGAGACCAATACATGAAGATCCTTTAATTGGAGATCAGTTTTTGTTTTTAGAATGTACAGTTGAACCTGGGACTATCCATATTAGAAAATCTCTTATGATAAGAGGCTAACCAGGAAAACGCCAAATATTTGGAGAATATTTCTATTCTACCTCTTTTTAGGAAAATCTCTCTTTCAAGCCATTTTTGCTCATTAGCCCTTTAAATGGTCACTTAAAATACATCTCCCTGTATTTCCAGTGTTCCTATTGCTGTAATACTTTGCCTTGATCTAGTTCTATTCAGCTTTTGCTTTTGATAAGTTTTGTAGTGAACTGTCCTATTTGAAATAGTCAGTCTAAAAATTTCCATTGCATGGCCTCCTTATTACAGCAGCCAGCCCAAAGGTTAATATAAAAAGCATTTGGTTACAGTCTTCAATTCTCAAGTTAAGGCATATTTAAATCATCAGTATTTAATAGTGTTCCTATAGGTACCAGGAGAGTACTCCAACCCAGTACAGCTAAATGATCCTGAATACCAAATTTAAAAGCGGGCATAGAAATCTTTATTATTAATTGATTCTATTTTGGCAGTATTTAATCTGGTTTGCTGTTATGACAGCTTTAGGGATTAGCTCTTCATTTCCCCTTTCCCACAGGAAAGATACTTCTGAATGAGTTAGGCCCTTCTCCATATAGTTTTTCAACAGTCAGTAAGTTGTAATGCGTAAGGTCCTGCACTCAACTCCATGTCACTTCTCTCTTCCTGTAACATAGTCATTTCTGAAGATGACAACCAATCAGTTCCAAAATTTCATATAAATGTTTTAGCCATCTCGGAGAATCAGGAAGAGATGATATGGGACATATAGAGCCTTTGCAGCTGGTCAGCAGCTACACCCATTTCTGCCACCTCTTTAACTGTTTGTAGACCAAAGGACCAGTTCATGGCAGCCTTTTAATACATTCCAGCATAACACAACCCCACCCCTCAGCTCTGCCCATCTGCACAATCCAAGTTAAAAGTGTTGTCACCCTGAATGATTTATCTCCAGATTATGAAGAGTGTAGAGCCCAGATATAGGGCTCAGTCCAGCCTCATTCTCTAGGCGAGCGCTCCAACCACTAAAATATTTTGCAAAAGGTGATTTCCTCTTCTTCCTTGGTCAACAAAAGTGACCATTTCTTCATAGTACACACAACACTTGATGTGCAGATCTGCCTTTAGGCACTAAGGCAGAGTTTAGGTGAGAGAGCTAATGTGGGAGCTGTGTATCTAATTGTTTGCTCTGTGACACATCTGTACATTTACAGAAATGTAACTGGTAGGTATCTAGGGAACTTTGCATTCCAAAGTGGAGGTGCTGAATGACCATAGGTGCTTATAAGTTTTTGTGGCTGTTAAGAAAAATCTTTCTAGGCTGCTTTTTTGGACTTAAGCACCTAAATTTCACCTGTTTCCCTGTATACTCCCGAGTAACATGTACATAATTATGTAACTACAGTTTTAGACACTTACAGTTTGCAACTCAGTATATCCCACACTGGTCTGCTATGCTTGGCAGCTGCAAAGGAAAATAGACTTGCCTAGCTGTGCACTAAAGGTGGACAAGTCCTAACGTTTTAGTAAGGCAGAAACCGCAACTAGGTGGAAAGAGAATCTTTTAGCCCACTAATATAGAGGCTACGGTATCTTCCCAGGAACACAAAGCATGGGTTCTAGTCTCCAAAAAAGGATTTGAACCTCTATCTTCTACTTCGTAGAAAAGTGTTTTAACCATCAGACCGTGCCCAAACCCCTGTCCAGCCCTCCTTTGGAAGCTGGCCCACTCAGCAACCAAGAGAGGGAGATATGTGGGTTCATGAGGTATGTACAAGCTGGGAATGTAGGTTCTAGCCTGGGCCCCTACTTTCATTGGGAACAGACCTTCCCAGGTACTTTTATCCAATGAATATTTTCAAATGCAGGGTACACTGCACTGGCTTCAAGACATGCTGCAAGGGGACATAGGCAATGCATGGTTTAAAGGTGTGGCTGTGGTTAGGTGTTCTGTTTCTTCCAAGTACTCGTGCAAAGCAATACTATTTTGCCGCAGGGGAGTGTAACAGGGGGGGCCTTCTCAGGGCCAATTTAACTGTGGCCCGCCCACCTGTTTCTGGGCTAACCACCTGCCTTCTCGGCTGCCATGCCTTGTTGGTAATTAGATAAATGATGTAATTAAGTGGGAGGCTGACTATTTTCTGCCCTGATGCTAGGGGGCGCTATCTGCGGCTCCATTCCTACCCTACACCGCAGCCCAAGCCTCGCAGATGGTATTTGAAAATTCCTCTTCATGTTGGGGTCTAGGCCAATGTGGGCCTACTCCTTTTTCCTCTCTCTAGCTAGGCCTGTCAGTCAAAAAAAAAAACCCCAAACCCCCCCACTAATCAGGGTTTGACTCCCAGGCTCTATCTCTCAAAAAAAACTCCTCACTCGGGCTCTTGCCCCTTTGTGGCGCTGGGGTCAGTGCACCCCAAAATGCTGCACCCTCTCTGGCACCGGGGCCAGTGCACTGCAGTGGGCCCCCAATGAGGCCTCCTTCTCCAAAATAGCCTCACCCAAACCACCAGTTGTTAACATTAAACAAGAGAGGCAACATGCCTGCTTACTTCAGATGTAGTCTTTAGGTATAGTCTTCCGACAGAGACTGCAACCACAGCACCATAGTCATTGGGAGTCCACCTCCCTGCTGCCCCTCTGGCCTTCTCCACTCGCCATTTGTAGGATCCTGGACTTCCTCTTCCTGTCACCTGACCGGCTGGCAGGGCTTGAGCCTTAACCCCTACTTGACCAGCTGGCCATGACTGGAAGGTTCTGGACTTAAAGGGGCCACTCTGTCTTTTAGTAACAGGGTTAGGGTTCCCTGTTACAGGGGGATAGAATCCAAGCTGTGCGTAACTGCCCCAAACTGCAGTTTTGGGGCTACGTATGTGCCACTTAGGCACGAACAGTAAAATAGGATTGAGGCCAAGGTGTTCAAGATCTCTCTCTTGATCTCAACTTTAGAAACTCAAATCCAAACTTTCTCCAGCAGTAGGGTCTCCCTATTGCTGAGCCCTACCTGCTGCACCTGGGGTTGTGTGGGTAAAACTGGGGAGCCAGGCTGGTCCTCTCCTGCTTAGGGAGTGGCAGTGGCTTTGTGTTGGGAGGAGGAGGGTGCTTAGGAAGAAAAAGGTTGAGAACTCCTGCTTTGGAACAGTGGGGGCCAGCTTTTCTGGCAGTCTTGCCACAAATTAGACCCACACCCTCTTCAAAGTGTCAATCCAATCCCCTTACCCTACCCAATCAGTTGCTCTGCTTTCTGCTTCCTGCCCTGGCTGCTGCTGTGCTGCCTGTTTCCTCCATGGTTTGCCACGTGCCACACACAGGGGCTGTCTGTTCCACTTGTGGCACATGTGGCGACCTCTGCTCTGGAGCATTTAATTCTGGCTGCCAACCAGGAAGTTGTTGGACACAAAGAGCCAGTGTTTCAGTCTGGTAAAATACTTCCTATGAAATGTCCAATTTAGTTGGAAATGTGTCCTATTCAAAGGCTCACTAGGAACCTATCTAAAAAGCTTTCTTACTAAACCTACTATTATCTTTCACCTAGATATACAGACAGTGAAAGATAATAGTCAGTTTCCATGTTAACTGAATGTCTTTTGTTATTTCAATATATCAGCCTTACTAAAACTCAGAGCAGCAAGGGATGAGTGAATTATTAAACCTTAGTCCTCAACACCTGCTCCTACCAAATGAGAGAACCTTCCTCTTGACTGTCTTCTTATCAGGACATCCCCTTGCTACTTCAATACAAAATCCTTGTCTCTTTATTGCCTGCCTCTGTTTTTCTTGACTTGGTTATCTTCTGGCTACACCCAAAAATATATTTCTAATATAAAATACTTCACAAATTGAAATCTTGTTTCTGACTTTCTCCTCCATTTAGACTTTTGCCTTCAGTCAGAAATATTGGAGCCATCTTTGCCTGAGGTTTCCCTTTCCTTCTACAGCTGGTTTGTCTTTTATTCACCTGAATCATTGTCAGTTTACACTGCTGCTTTTATTCTCCTTCTGTGGCGTTAACCATGTTTGAAGTTGGTCTTCTCTTCCTAAGTATCTGCTCTCCAAATCTCACTAAGCTACACACTGTGTTCAATTACTCCAGAAAGGGCATTTGTATTGTCCTTATTTTATGCTACCTTCTCTGGTGGCCTGTTCATCTTTTAGGAGCATAAGACTGGAAGGAGCATCCTGGGCTACTGGGGGCTACATTTGTAGGCAGTCCCCAAAATCATCACTTGAAATTCTCACCCACAACTACAAGGCACAATGCCCAAAACAAAACAACAAAACACCGTATAACATGCTGTAGATACAAGAGAAGAATTTAAGGGCATGTCTTTATGCAGTGGTGCTCCACCATACCAGCACACAAGCAGATCAGTAGGGCACAACCACTGGATCCAAAACCAGTCCAGATCCAGTGAGCAGGGCTGGGTCTGTGAGCCAGATCCAGCACACAAGGGACCCTGTGCACCAGGTCTGATCTGCAGACCAACTGCATGCACCATGGTTAGTCCAGCTGTGAACTGATCCTGCATGCCAGATCTAGGGCCATATACCAGGTCTTATACTTTGTGCTAGGTCCAGGACCAATTAATGTTGCTACTGGTCCCGAAGTTTCCAACCTGGGGGGAACCCCAGGGGCCAGATGACTTGGCTCTGTGGGTTAGATCCAGCCTAGGGATTGTACTTTGAGCAGCACTGTCTTTATGAGTGACAACTTGAGTTTTGCTCCTTCAAAGTAATGAATGGCATTCTCCAGGTTGAATACATTTTGAGTGACTGAGACCCAGATGGGCACAGAGTCTGTAGTTTGATCTCCAGATATGCACAAAAGAAATTATAGAATTGGTCAATCTTGGGGACCTTATATAAAGGGTATTTTTACAATGTCTTTTAGTCAGAGCCATAGAGAAGTAGGGCTGAAAGGGACCTCCAGGGGTCATCTAGTCTAATCCCCTGTCTGAGGTAGGATCTTCCCTGTCCAAAGCATCCCATACAACTATAATCTAAATTGTACATAAGACTACCATCAACCCTGACACAACATAAACCTAACACCCTAACCTGTCACAAGTAAAGCAGGAGAACCACACCAGCCAATGTCCTGCTTTTAAAAAATGTTGTCAATATACACTCAAGAGGTTCTGGGTAGAGGGCCATGTCCTCTGCTATAGAGGAAGGCAAAAATCCCTGCAGTCCATACCAATCTGACCATGGGATAAAATTCCTTCCTGATCCCACATATGGCAATCTGTCTGACCCTAAGTGGAGGAGCAAGACCTTCTAGCCAGGGACCTCTGGCTTTGCTCTCAGCAGGAGCATTAACACACCCCAGTCAAAGTCCCTAGCCTTGGCTGTAGCCAATACCTAGTAGTGCCTCTGGGAAGGCTTAAAACCCCCTGACACATATAGCAGGGTTGGGGGGAACAACCAGCAAAACTCAGAAGCATTGAAAATACCCCTGGTAGATAATAGACATAGCTACATCTAGATCATCCCCAACCAGTGACTTGTCCAACCTCTGCTTGAACATCTCCAGTTATGAAGAGTCCACAACTTCCTTAGGCAGTCTATTCCACTGCCTCACTGTTCTAACAGTGAAGAAGTTTCTTTTTCTGGATATCCGGTCTAAACATACTTCACTGCAACTTCAAGCTATTGGTCCATATCCTCCTCTGTGCAGGGAGAGAGAAAAGGTACTTTCCCTCTTCTTCATGGCAGCTCTTCAAGTATTTGAAGACTGCTATCATGTCCCCTTGTAAGCACCTTTTCTGCAAGCATAGCTCCTTCAGCCTTTCCTCATATGACTTGCTTTCCAAACCTTTGATCATATTTGTTGCCCACTGTAACAGGGGGCCTCCTTGGGGCCAACTTCCCAGTGGCCTGCCCACCTGTTTCTGGGGTAAGCGCCCACCTTCTCGTCTGCCTTGCCTTGTTGTTACTTATTTAATAGATATTAATCAAGCAGAAGGCTGCCCATTTCTTGCCCCGATGCCAGGGGGCACTATCTGCAGCTCCATTCCTCCCCTACACTGCAGCCCAAGCCTCGCAGATGGCATCTAAATGTTATCATAATCACTGGCCCCCTCTCTGGGCCCCAGAATCCTCCTAATTGAACCCCACCTGAATTCCTTTCCTCAGGCAGTCTCATCCGCCTTCATACTAGGCAGCATAGCTCCCTGAACCACTTCCCCTTTGGGTGTGGTCCCCCCGGGACCTTTGGCTCACTAGCCCTGGCCCACCTCGCAGCCAGTTGGAACCCCAGGCGTGCAGCTCTTGGGTATCCCTCGTGGTGGGCCCCCCGGCCCATCAACCCTTCCGGTCCTGGCCCCAGCATTGACTAGTCAGGGGAAGTTCAGACAGGCCTGAGTCTATGGCCTTTTCTCTCTCTCCGGGGCTCCACCCACCAGGCCCTCCAAACAAGGGGTAACCCACCCGGTGGTGGGGGCTAGGGGTTAAGGTACCCCGACCCGCCTTTCACCAGGGTGGTAACTGGCCTGGCATTTCCTGGGGACTCCCGCACCACTGAGAGCCCTACCAGGCCACCCACTCCCGGCAGGGTGCAATTTTAGGTTGTATCCAGGACCAGGAGCCTCCTGACCATCCCCTACAGCTCTTCCCTTACCTCCAGATGATACTTCTTGCCTGGCCTCCAGTAGCAAAACTGCCTTGTTTATATGGGCAGCCCTAGGTTCAAAATGGCTGCCCTCATCAGGCACCTGGCAGCTGCCAGCTCCAGGCCCTTAAAGTGGCTGGCACACACAGTGCTCTGCCACACCCACCTAACTGTCCCCATTGACAACCTCTTTTTCCTAGAATACCCTGCTAGGCCTAGGTGCTTACTTTTTAGTTATTGTAGTACCTAAGTTAGAGAGATGCAAGCTACAGCTCTGGATCTCACCTTAAGTACTAAATAAAACCTGAAGTTATTGTCTGCATAGAAATAACTCCAGTTCTGCTGTGAATATGAACTCCCAATTGTTTTTATGTACAAGCTGTTCCTGCAGAATCCTGTTTTGAAAACGCATGGTATGCAATCTGTTAGTTTGAACTAACTACCATTCATTATGTGATCGTTATATGATTTACATTTGTGAAGGAACCATTAACACCAGCGATGTTCTTAAGCCGGGATCTGGGTTTCCTGTTTGCTGCGGAAAAATGCATATTTTCTCCCTTATAGGAAAAAGTCATGGATTTCCATCTTTAAAGGAGAAAAATGTGGGAAACCATGGGTTTCCCCTTGCAGGCTGGCAGAGTTCCAGATTGCAAGGGGCTGCTTGGGGTGGGGTGGGGGGGAGTAGAAGGAGGCCAATCACAGACTGGAGGTACCGTATGCATGTTTGTTTATACACATGCATGCGGCAACCAGGCAGCATGATGGAAAGCACCTGCCATGGCTCCCTGTAAGTAAGTCTATTGGAGGCAGCATAGACAATGTGTTGGGGGATGGGGAGGCATAAGAGATGTGTTGGGGGGGCATGGTGGGGAACATACCCCCCAAATTTCTGCGCCTATAGTGGGCAGGACCCAGCATGGGAAGACAGCAGGGCAAGGAGACTCATTGCTGCCATCACCAGGACTCCCACACTAGCTACACCGCCAGCAGCATAAGGAGTAACAGACCATGGGGAGAGTGCACTGCCCTCACTCCTCCCACTGCCAGCTGCTCATATGCTGGGCTGCAGCTCTACCCCATCACCATGGTTTAGCCACTGCCACCACTCTCCTCAGACCATGGCTGTACCACAGAGGGGAGGTGGGATGGGAGGCAGTGCAAGTGGCCTGAGGGATGTGGTGATGATGGCTGGATGAGGTAGAGCTGCGGCCTGGTGCTCAAGCGGCTAGCAGCAGGAGGAGGTGAGGGCAATGTGCCCCCCCACCCCGCATCCTGGTTTGTTACTCCTCATGCTGTTGGCGGCGGCAAAATTGGCGGGAGGGAGGGGGGCAGTAGCAGTAACAACTGGCAGGGGTGGGGGGTGATCCTGGCAGCAGTAACGGTAACAAATCTCGCCACCCCACTCAGCCCTCCTGTGTTAGGTCCTGCTCACTGGACCGTGGAGGCCCCCAGGGGGTGGCAGCAGGGTGAGGAACACCGCAGCACACAGGACACATCATCCCCCCCCACCCTGCCCTGCATGGGATCCACTTGGCTCCGCTTTGGACATGCCGCTGGGGGGGAGGTGGCTCTGCGCTCCGCTCTGGCCTCAGCAGCCACACATGACAGCTAGGGCTCAGGCACTGCTGGCTAGCTGTGGCTGGCTCCACAGGGCAGGGAATGGGCAGGATGCAGCTTCCAGGTCCCATAGCTATGGCAGCTGGGGGCCCCCTCCAACAGAGCTCTGGAGTGGCAGGGTGCTGCAGGTCAGGAGTGAGGGTACCAGCAGAACCAGGAGGCTACAAGTTGGTAGGGAGGGGCACCAGCAGAGCCAGGGAACTGGGAATTGGGAGTCAGGGGCACTGGCAGGGCTGGGGGTCTTTGAGTCAGGAGTGAGGGGCACCAGCATATCAAAGTTGCTCGGTGCCACAAAGCAGCTGGAGGGACCGCCTCAGCTGGACCTGCGTCGTGGTGAGCAAAGGGGGCAGAGGGAACTCTGATTTTCCATGATAAAAAAACTAGACTCAAATGTCAAAATATATAGGTATTTAGAATTTATTATATTATAATAATTGAGGCACTGGTAGGCTTCCAGATTGCTTTAAAATTGTAAATATATCAATAAAACATTATATTTAACTAATACATATATGTATAGCTAGATAGATATAGATATAGATATAGATAGATATTAAAATGAAACACCTCTATTTATCTATCTATAGAGGTGTTTTATTTTAATCATGTAAAAATGCAGTTTGGGGTTTTTTTAATCAGAGAATTTTGGATTTTTATAAAACAGGGAAAACTAAGATCTCTGTATAGTGAGCCATTGTAACTGTGAGACACCAGCGAGTTAAATCGTGAGTCACACCCTGTCAAACTAGTACAGCATGGTCAGGCATTGGCACCCTCAAGCACACTGCAGTGGTGTGCACAGGCAGCTTCCTGAACTGGAAACAGTGTACTTGTGTCCATGTAGCACTCTGGGTGGACTAATCAGCACTGCTGAGCAACAGGATCAAGTCGACTACCCATATGCTAATCAGTAGGGCTGTGTGAAGCTTAGGCCGCTGATTCAATTTGGCAGAGATTTGGCCTGATTCGGTGTCGAATCTCCAAATCCAAATTGAATCAGGAGACCCATTAATCTCTCTGAATCAAATTGGAAGCCTCTGATTTGATTTGGAGAGATTCAATGATTCAGGCATAGATACAGCTTTATGTTTTTTTTTCTTGAGGTACCAGGTACCTCATGAACGCTGAGATGATGTGGTATATGGAGCATCCCACAGGAGCGCGAGGGGGTCCCCGGTGCACTCAGCAGTGGACCCCCCCCGCCATCTTGCTCGGCAACTGGTGCCTCCGGGGTCTGGCAGGACACCTAGGGTCCCCCTGCGGCCAATTGCCAAGCCGGGGGGGGGGGGGGGGGGGGGGGCTCTGCTGCTGAGTACGCAGGGGGGCCCCATGCTCCTGTTGGACGCTCCATCCTCCCCAGCATCTCAGCATTCAGGAGCCACGCCTGGTACCTCAAGGTTTGTAGAAAAAAATATATGAAGTTGTGTCTATGGCCGAATTGCTGATTCTCCGAGTCAGAATTGAATCTTCAGATTTGGATTCTACTGAATCGAATCAGGACAGTGATCCGAATCAGCAAATTGAATCACTGTCCCCCAAATCGGGCCGAATCCAAATCAAATACGGCCCGCTTCACACACCCATACTAATTAGTCCACATGGAGCCTCACACAGATATTTCATAGTTTTCATAGACATTAGGGCTGGAAGGGACCTCGGAAGATCATTGAGTCCAGCCCCCTGCCCAAAGGGCAGGAAGTCAGCTGGGGTCATAGGATCCCAGCAAGATAAGCATCCAGTTTCATCTTGAAGGTGTTCAATGAAGGCGCTTGAACCACCTCCGGTGGCAGGCTGTTCCAGACCTTGGGGGCTCAGACAGTAAAGAAATTCTTCCTTATGTCCAGCCTGAAATGGTCTTGAAGTAGTTTGTGACCATTCGACCTCGTCATCCCTTGGGGCGCTCTGATGAACAAACATTCCCCCAGATACTGGTGGTCACCCCTGATAAACTTATAGGTGGCCATCAGATCACCCCTGAGCCTACGCTTTTCCAGGCTAAAGAGCCCCAGGTCTCTCAGCCTGTCATCGTAGGGTCTGCTTCCCTGACCTCTGATCATGCGTGTGGCTCTTCTCTGGACTCTCTCAAGCTTCTCCACATCCTTTTTGAATTGTGGAGCCCAAAACTGGACACAGTACTCCAGCTGCGGCCTCACTAAGGCCGCACTAAGGGAGAATGACGTCCTGGGATTTGCTTGAGAAGCATCTATGGATGCAAGCCAGCGTTTTGGTTGCTTTACTAGCCGCAGCATCGCATTGCAGGCTTATGTTCATCTTGTGGTCAATGATGACCCCCAAGTCTCTTTCTTCCATGGTGTTAGCCAACATAGCACTGCCGAGCCTATAAGGATGCTGCGGGTTTTTTTTCCCAAGGTGGAGAACCTTGCATTTATCGGCATTGAACACCATCAGATTCTCGTCCGCCCACTTGCTGAGCCTGTCCAGGTCAGCCTGGATCACCCGCCTGTCTTCTGGTGTGGATGCTTTGCCCCAAAGTTTGGTGTCATCGACGAACTTGGCCAGTCCGCTTCTGACTCCAGTGTCCACATCATTAATAAAGATGTTGAACAGTATGGGTCCAAGGACAGAACTTGGGGGACCCTACTGGTCGCAGGACACCACGATGAGTGACTTCCATCAATTACTACCCTCTGGGTCCGACCTCGGAGCCAATTTTCCAGCCAGTGGATCGTGGAGGACCCAAGGCGACAATTGACCAGTTTCTCCAAGAGACGATCATGGGAAACCAGATCGAAGGCTTTTTTGAAGTCAAGATATATGACATCAATCTCTTCTCCCTTGTCCAGGTGATAGGTCACCTGGTCGTAGAAGGAAATGAGATTGGTCAAGCAAGACCTACCCGCAACAAACCCGTGCTGGCTATCCCTTAAGATGTTGACGTCGGCCAGTCCATTAAGGATGGCCTCTTTAATAAACTTTTCTAAGATCTTCCCCGGGATAGAAGTCAGGCTGATGGGCCTATAGTTAGCCGGATTCACTTTTCTCCCTTTCTTGAAGATAGGCACCACATTGGCCTTCTTCCAGTCTTCGGGCACTACACCAGAATGCCAAGAGTTTTCAAAGATCCGTGCTAGAGGCTGGGCTATGTTGCTCGCCAGCTCCTTGAGTACCCTGGGGTGAAGATTGTCAGGGCCGGCTGACTTGAAAGTATCCAGCTTCTCAAGATGTTCCTTCAGAAAGTCAGCATTAATGGAGGGCAGGGGATCGCCCTCACCCGGACTTCCCGGCCCTGTAGCGGGCATGGGCGTCCCATGGGGCTGATGAAAGACTGACACAAAGTACCTATTTAATAGGTTGGCTTTTTCCTGGGCGTCAGTTGTCAGTTGCCCCATCTGGTTCAGCAGGGGACCAACATTGCCCCTGCTTTTCCTCCGGCTCCCCACATATCTGAAAAAGGACTTTTTATTGTCCTTGATGCTCAAAGCTAGTTGGAGTTCAGTTGCAGTCTTGGCTTTCCTGGTCTGCTCCCTACAGGACCAGACCAGTGCAGAATAATCCTCCTTGGAGGTGATTCCCATCCTCCATCCTTTGTAGGCCTTTCTTTTTAGCCTCAGGAGGTCTGCTAGGTCCCTGGAGAGCCAGGGGGGCTGCTGTGCCCTCTTGCTGCCTTTCCTCCGAAATGGAATAGACTTAGTTTGTGCATTGAGGATCGCTCCCTTGAGGAGCAACCACTCTTCTTGAACTCCCCTCTCCCTGTGGTCACGGTCCCTTAGGGCCTCACTGACAAGCCTCCTGAGCTTGTCAAAGTCGGCTTTCCTGAAGTCAAGGACTTCCGTGTTGCTGACTGACTTGCCAGCTTTTTGGCGGATGGTGAAGGTGATCAGCTCGTGGTCGCTGTCACCCAGCTTCCCATCGATCACTAGGTCGCTGACTAGGTCATCCCCAGTAGCCAGTACCAGGTCGAGCAGCGCTTTGCCTCTCGTTGGCCCATAGACTTCTTGAGTCAGGTAGAGGTCATCCACGCACGAGAGGGAGCTCTGCGACTGCTCAGATTTTGCTGAGCGATCTTCCCACGAGATGTCCGGGTAATTGAAGTCACCCATGACAACCATGGTCCTGGAGCAAGCTGCCTCAGCCAGTTCCTGGGCAAACTCCTGGTCAAGCTCAGGACTTTGGGTGGGCGGTCTGTAATAGACTCCCACCATTGTGTCCCCTGTGCCGTGTTCCCCACGGATTTTAACCCAGAGGGTCTCCAGCCGTCCACCCTGGTCGCCAATATCGGCTTGCAGGGACATGTAGCTTTCCTTAACATAGAGAGCTCCACCCCCGCCCCTTTTCTCTACACAATCCCTCCTGTACAGGGTATAGCCATCTATACCCGTGGTCCAGTCATGGGTGGAGTCCCACCAGGTCTCTGTTATCCCTATGACGTCGTAATTGTTTGCACTGAGCAGGAGGATGAGCTCCTCCTGCTTATTCCCCAAGCTCCTGGCATTAGTGTACAGGCAGGCAAGTGCCCCCTGGGGGGCTCCTTCCTTGCCCACAGATTTTACCAGGGCTGGGGCAGATATGACAAGCGGCAGCAGCAGTGGAGGCAGCAGTCCCTGAATATGAGGATCACAGTCTTCCAGTAGATAGGAAAGTCATTATTGAATCCAGAGATGATTGAAGAGGCCAGTCTCAGAGCTGCATGTTTGACTGCAGACATGATATACAGTTCCAGAAGGAAGGAGTAGATTCTGGCATTGTCAGGTCACAGCTCTTTCTGTATGTCTGTCTCATGTATTTGGCTCCATATTGAGGCAAGTTTGCTCAAAATGGTCAATGCCTTGTCGTACATCATGGTGCCATTGGGGGATGATTTAGTGCTCAACTCGTCCAGGTTTTGATGTTAATATTGCATTTCTTCACATTGGCCTTCAAGGAGTCCTCAAACCTTTTCTTTCGCCCACCTCTAGAGCAGCAACCACTGGTGAGTTGGGAGTATAGGATGTATATCAGGAGCTGGTTGTCAGGCATTCTCATAACATGTCCTGGCCAATGGAATGAGTTCTGTATAAACATGGCTTTGAAGCTGGTGGTGTTTGCTTGAGCCAAAATGGCATTCATTTTTCTGTCCTTCCAATTGATGTGGATGAGTTTTTGAAGATGTTACTGATGGTAATATTTGAAGGCTTTCAAAGATTTCCAATATGTCAAGCAGGATTCATACCCTTACAGTAGGGCAAGAATGAAAAAAGCTGGTAGATGAGAAGTTTGGTTTTGGTTGAAGTCATGATAATCAAAAATTTGATTTTGGAGATGTTCAAAGGCAAAATTGGCATATTTTATATGGTATTGAATATCATCATCTATGTTTAGTTTTTGGAATAGTTGACACCCAGGAGAGTAAATGTTCAACATTTTCCAGGAACTGCTCTCTAATTATAATACGTGGGTAGTACTTTGTTGTTTGGGGTATGTTGGTAGGGTATTTTAGTTTGCATGAAGCTGACATTGAGTCCAAGCATTTCATATGCTTCACAGAAGCTGTTGAGAGTGACTTTGAGCTCTTCAGTTCAGTGGACACACACAACACAGTTGTCAGCATACTGAAGATCAGTAACAAAGGTGTTGGTGATCTTGGATGTCAAATACAATGACTATGTATGTTAAAGAGATCCCTGTCCATGTTGCACTAGATACTGTCTCCAGATGGAAGTCTGTCAGCAATAAGATGCAGAATAGCTGCAATATAGAAAGAAAAAAGTGTTGGTGCAATCACACATCCTTGCTTGACTCCAGTTATAATGGTGAATTTGTTTCTGAGCCATTGCTTAGAATGCTTGTTGTCACGTCATCCTGAAGAAGTATGATGATGGGAACAAATTTTGGTGGGCATCCAGATCTCATCAGGATATTCCATAGAACTTCTGTGTTGACTGAGTCAGGTCAATGAAGGCCATGTAAAGATCTCTGTATCGCTCACAGTACTTCTCCTGCAGCTGTCTAATAACAAACATCATGTCTATTGTACCTCTGAATGGTCTAAAATCACACTGGGACTCATGTGGCATGGGGATTGGGTCTATTTAGGACAGAGGTGCACAAAATACGGCCTGCAGGCCAGATTTGGCCTGCCAACAGATTCAAACCGGCCTGTGGGCAGGTGGCCACCAACCCTTTGGATCTGGCTCACGGGTGGCTGGTGGCTCCAGCTCCAGCTACAATATGGTCCTAGGTGGGCAGGGCTGCTTCTGCTCAGCAGCATCAGCTTTTGACATGGTGCTATCAGCTGTGGACTCGGGTAGGGGCTTCTGCCACAGTGGGCAGCTGGCAGCCTCAGCTGCATACGCAGCCAGCAGGTTCCCCGTCAGGGCTTCCACGTCAGGGCTCCGGTACCTGCTGGCTGCACTCACAGCTGACGCGCGACACCCACCCACTGTGGCTGAAGTCCCCATCTGGGTTCAGAGCTGAGTTTCAGGACTTTTGGCAAACTGCAGCTCCAGCTGGGTTCTGGAGGGGGAGATGGGCACACACACACAAGAGAAAGAGAAAAGAGAGAGAGAGAGACGGATGTAGTCTTCGACAAGTTACCACAACTCACTAAGTGGCCCTCCAACCGAAATAATTGCCCACCCCTGATTTAGGAGAATGTGAGTGAGGATCTTTCCGGCTATGGACTGGACTGCAATGCCCTGGTTATTGCTTCAGTCCAGTCTAGCTCCTTCCTTGAATATAGTTATGATTCTGGCATGTCTCAAGTTACTGGGAAATCTGTTCATGTTTCTAGATTTTCAGAATAAGGGTATGTGGTTGGTAAGTAAGCTGTTTTCCACCATGCTTAAATATTTCAGCTAGTATTCTGTTAGAACCAAATGCTTTGTTGCTTTTAATCTGCTCAATGGCTTTCAAAGCCTCTTGATTTTTTAAAATGAAGGTCTTCAATGGTGGAGCAGTTTGATGAAGAAGGAATACTTCACAGTGGCTGCTAAGGTTGAAGAAGGCTGCAGCAAAACAAAAACCTCAGGTTCTCTATGTTTTCCTTGCCATCAGATTAAGTTTTCTTTCCTGCAAAGTATTGTGCAGTTCCTGATATACAGCAGCATCCTTACATTAAACAAAGGCATGCTCCGAAATCTTTCATCAACAGCAAGTCCTATGGCAATGGGCAAGTGGCAGTGGGGGCAGGTGCTAGTGATTACTGAAAGCCCCTAGTCATGAACCTACATAGAGGCAATGAGTGTATGATGGTCATTTTATACTTGGATCTGAGACAGGTGTGTAATTTAGAAGCTGCAGTCATGACTGAGCAGGCCTATTTAGGATTCACTCTGTTGGCACTGGATTTGGACCCAGCCCCTATTCTTTTGTTCTGGGCAAGCACAACCCTCAGCTCAACCACAACACCTGCCAGTTGATAATAGGCAAGTTTACTGATACAGAATGATAACAAAAAAAAGCAACAATACAAACAATCAAGCAGTTCTATATCTACCAATCCTAGGGCTGTCATCAGAGTCAGCGTACATCTGGTCAGGATGCAGGCTCCACTCTGAGGCTCTCTCTCTTAGGTGTCAGCTGTCAGGAGGTGGGATGCCAAGGCCCACGACCCCCTTCTTGTGGGGTGCATGAGATGGGCTGGTCACATGCCCTCTGTCCATGCCAGCCTCAGAGACCCTTCCTGGGGGATGGGGACCCTTCTCAGGAAGGAGAAGGAGGGGTGGGAGGAACGGACAAAGGGAGGGGACAAGAAGGAGGAACAGGGAGGGACTCTTTGTTAATCTTAAGTCTCTGCTTTTGTATTCTCCTTCCCCCTTTGACTCCTGATGACACTTCATCGTGGCTATCTCTGGTTGGTTGTCTCTCTGTGGTCACAAATCCACGTAGCCTTCTAGACCTTCTCCTAATTTGGTCTTTTCCCCCAAAACTGGGACTCAGCCCTGCCTGCTGCTCTGGGGCCTTGTAGCTGGTGTTATTTATCTTGTGTTATGGGACACTATGGTACATACTTCCTCAGTTCCCGGGCTTTGTGTCCTTGTTGTGTTAGACAACCTGTCTGCCTTGAAGGCTGTGATCTTGTGTTATGGCGTGCCCCCCTCAATTCTCAGGCTGTGTCCGTCTGTTGGCCTTGTTGTGCTAGACAGCTCGTCTGTTTTCAGGGCCATGAGAAGCTGTGTGTGCATCTCCCAAGCTTTTTAGAAATCCATTAACCCTTGCTGCCCATCCTGAACCCTTATAATGCATATATCTATACCTATAAGCCAATTCCCCAAAAAAGAGACCTTTAAATACCATTTTTAAGCCAACACACTCTGCTGACCCCATATGGGGGGGTGAGGGGGGAGGGGGAATAGACAAGGTGCCCTAAACATACTGTCTCATTGCACCTGGCTGGAAAACCACATCCAGTGGGATCAGTCTATTTGCAGTCTAAATCAAGAAATGAAGTTTGCAAACTGGAACATCTGTACTCTAATGGACAACTTTAGCACGGATTGATTGGAATGAAGGACAGCACTAGTGGACCAAGAACTTGCACAATTTGATATTGATATTGCTGCATTTACTAAGTCCAGATGTCTGGGGAGGGGAAGTTCACAGAGCATGGTGGTGGCTACACCTAATTTGAAAAGGAAAGGCTGAAAAAGACAGACACATCTGTGGTGTTGATTTTGCTATCAAGACCAAGCTTGTTCCTTAGGTGCCAGAATGTTTGGTTGGTATCAACAAACATCTCACAACCCTTTGTCTTCCACTGACCATCAGACAACATGCAACAGTCATCAGCACATATGCCCCAAACCTTGATGCGGTTTACAAAACAAAGGAAAAATTCTACAAGACTAGACCAAGTACTGTCATCTGTCTCCAAGAATACAAGATAATTCTTTTTGGTGATTTCCATGCTAAAATGGGCAGGGGCTCTGAGCTATGTAAAGGAACACTTGGAAAGGAAGGGGTGGGGATAGTCAACTAAAATAGAATTCTCTTCCCAAGATGACTGGCTCTGTGGATGCAGAGAGACCAGTGGATGTGATATACCTGACTTTAGCAAGGTTTTTGATACAGTCTCCCACAACATTTTTCCAAGCAAGCTAATGAAGTATGATTTGGATGAATGGACTGTAAGGTGGATAGAAAACTGGCTGGAGCATCAGGCTCAGATGGTAGTAATCAATGGCTCAATGTCTAGTTGGCAGCCGGTATCAAGTGGATTGCTCCAGGGGTCAGTACTTGGGCCGGTTTTGTTCAATATCTTCTTCAGTTCCCTGGAAGATAGGATACAGTGCATCCTCAGCAAGTTTGCAGGTGACACCAAGCTATGGGGAGTAGTAGAAGCACAGGAGAGTAGGGCTAGGATTCAGAGAGACCGTGACAAATTGGAGGATGAGGCCAAAAGAAACCTTACGAGATTCAACAAGGACAAGTGCAAAGTCCTGCACCTAAAACGGAACAATCACATGCACAAGTACAGGCTGGGGACCAACTGGCTAAGCAGCAGTTCAGCAGAAAAGGACATGGGGTTTACAGTGAACAGGAAGCTGAATATGAACCAGCAGTGTGCCCTTATTTCAAAGAAGACTAACGGCATAATGGGCTGCATTAGTAGGAGCATTGCCAGCAGATCAAGGGAAGTGATTATTCCCCTCTATTCAGGACTGGTGAGGCCACATCTGAAGTACCGTGTCCACTTTTGGGCCCCCCGCTACAGAGACAATATGGACAAATTGGAGAGAGTCCAGCAGAGAGCAATAAAAATGGTTAGGGGGTCCGGGCACATAACTTATGAGGAGAGGCTGAGGGAACTGGGCTTATTTAGTCTAGAGAAGAGAAGTCGCTCTGGGTCTAAATTTAGTCCCAGGTCAGAGCAGCTTGCCAGCTTGCCATGAGCTCCAGCCTCCAGCCACATGGCTGCCAGCACTTGGGACTAACTTTAGTCCCAAATTGAAGCCAGAGCCAGCTGCCAGCACTTGGTACTAACTTCAGTCCCATATTGAAGCCAGGAGTGGCAGCCAGCCAGGAGCCCTGGGGCTGGGCTCAGGCTGGCCCCCTAGTGGCTGGGCAGACCCAGCAGCAGGGCCCCTGGGGTTATTGCACAGTAACACATCTACAAATGTGTTACTGTGCAGTAACTAATTGGGCATACATTTGATACCTGCCTGATGCAGGTATCAAACGTACAATTAAGTTTGTGTAAATTGCTATATTTACTGTGCAGTACAGGTGTGCATGTGTAGATGTGTGTCTGTACTGCGCAGTAATTTCGGTTACAGCACAATAAATGCACACATGTAGATGCACCCAGTGTGTGCCTGGGACCATCATAAAATTTGTATCACCAGAGCAGATACTTGCTGGACTGATCATCATTGATTTGATATGTTCTATCATGGCCATTCATATCTCCCTAAAACAGTGTAAGCAAAAGAGGCAACCAAGGAAGAGGTTCAATATTGAGTGCTTGAAAGACCTTGCTAAGAGCAATCATTTCCAGCAGTACCTTAGTGAGAAAGACTCCAGCCTCCCTGATCACCTTTACACCACTGGTCACTGGGAGAGTCTCATGGAAGGCATTTACGATGCATGTGAAAAATCTCTAGACTTTTTCACATAAGGAACATCAGGACCCATTTGATGAGAATGATAAGGGAATTCAGGTTCTCACTGACAGAAAAAGGAGAGCCTTCAAAGCTTGGCAAAATGACATCGACTCCAAACAGAAGGAAGACACTTATCGTAACATTAAAGCAGAGACCCAAAGAAAAGTTTGAAAGCAGAAGAGAACACGTTGTGGAAGAACAAAAGCCAATGAGATCCAAAAGTTTGCTGATAGCTATATGTGTAGTTTCTTCAGTGCAACCAAAGTTGTCTATGGGCCAGGCACAAGGAGCTGTTCCTCGAAGGTCCAGGGATGGAACAACACTCTAAAACAGCTCCATCATCAATACCTGGTGGAAGAAACACTTCCAAGAGCTTCTGAACTGGGATTCTAATGTCAAAGATATTGCCATCAAAGCCATTCCACAACACTCCATTACAGACTACCTTGCAGATACAACTATACTGCAACCAGTTTAGGAAGCAGGAGTAGCATGGCATGTTTGAGAGCACTGCTGCTTGGCACAGTAAGTTAACTATGTAGGTGTGGCCAAAGGCTCTCAACCCTACAAGGTGGGAGGAATTGGTGACTTCTGATTGACAGATGGCTATGTGGACACTGGGGAAGAAGATAGTAACTAGATGCAGGAGAGAGAGGATGTGTTTTTGTTTTTTTTTTATTTTCTAGCATGGCTTTTTTTCCCTCAGTTGGGCACCAAGCCAGGGATTTGGCTGAACCATCTGCAGAAATGACTGCAGTAGAGCTTTTAGCTGATAAAAATTGATCTGTTTGGACCAAAGTTAATTGTGTATGGTGGAAATAAATTTAATAATGATGAGGGCTCAGACTAGCACACTTAAAAATGAATGCCCTCTGTTTAGCCACTGGAAAGAGATGGCAGGGCAAAAGCATGGCAGCTTTCTCCTACCAAATAATTATGTCTGTGTCTCTACTTTGACTGGAAGGGAGCAGCTCTAAGGATTGAGAAAAGAGCACATGATCATCCATTTGAAAGTCTTTCTGGTCTGATTGCATGATGTCTTGTTCCTGTTTTTCTGGCAGAACAGGGTATTTGTGATGATAAGTCCATGTTCTGTGCATTTGGTCTAGAGAAGGATGCCATTGGAGTTAACCTTTCCCACTCCTTCCTTCCTGATGGTTCCGTTCCAGAGGTTTGAGTCTCTTCCAACTCTGGCACTGAAGCTGCCAAGCAGAATAAGTGTTTCTTCCTCTGGAACATCAGAAAAGACTTGGTCAAGGTTGGTGCAGTAGTCCTCCTTGGTTTCATCAACAGCATCAAGAGTTAGGGCATACACACTGATGACAGTGTTTTATTGGCTTCCCACCAGTTAAGATGGAAAGTCATGAAGCACTCATTAATTCTGATAGGAAATTCATTGAGTTGGTTTATGAGTTCATTCTTGATGGCAAAGCCAGCTCCATGAAGTTGGCATTCTCCTTCCTATTTACCCTTCCAAATGAGGGTATAGCCACCTCCTTGTTCTTTGAGCTACCCATCTCCCAATTGCTGGGTCTCATTTAGTGCAGCCGTATTGATGTTGTGTTGCTTCAGTTCTCGAGCCACAATTGCAGTGTGTTGCTCTGGGCATTCACTATTAGAATTGTCCATGAGGGTCCTGATGTTCCAAGTCCCAAAATTGATTGCATGTCTTTGTTAATTTCAGCCACAGTAAAGGTGATCCCACTGGACGTGGTTATCCAGTTAGAAAAAGGATAGACAGACTTTAGGGCACCTTTACTTGAACCTTCCCCATCTGGGGTGAGGAGAGTGGATCCTGGAGAGGGCTGCTCAATTGCAATACAGTTGCCAAATCACCTCATGGCAATACCCACAATCTAAACATAGCACTTGATTGCGTATGTCATTGTTCATGCCTGGGATTGCAAAGATGTCTGCATCACCTGAGCTATGGTAGGAGTTGATGATTGCTGGACCGATCACAAACTCATCCACTTGGTTATGTCACTCAAACTAGATCCCAAACGGTGACTGCAGCAGAAGCAATGCTGATGGAAGATCAGTGTTGAAGGACTCAAGGACCCAATCAAGTGAAACTTCTTTCACCAATACTTCAATGAACAGCTGGTGAATTCCACTCAACAACAATGGGAAAACATTGGCAGTTCTTGGGGCTCTTTTAAGTCCACCATCATCAGTGCCTGCAAAGACACTTTTGGATGTTAAGCTGAACTTCTAGTTGGAGTAGATTTAACCAGGAAACATCAAGACTGGTTTGATGAGAATGACCAGGCAATCCAAGAATTGATTGACTACAAATGCCAGGCCTTTTGTGCTTGGTAGAATTACACCAACTCCAAGTAAAAGAAATTGCATCATGAGCAAGCAAAGGCAGAGGTCCAGAGGAGGACCTGCAATATGAAGAACCAATGGTGGGAAGACAAGGCAAAGGAGATTCAACATCTTGCTGGCAGACATGATGTACGTGGTTTTTTCAATGCCACCAAAGCTGTCTATGGTCTGAGCACTCAAGATGGAGGATATCTTATCAAGGAAAGGGGAACCATCAGCATCCACTGGAAGGAGCATTTTGAAGACCTTCTCAGACAAGAGTCTTTTGATGAGACTGTTCTCAACTCTATCCTGCAACACCCAGACAGAGATGATCTTGGAATCCTTCCAAACTTTAACATGGTAAGGAAAGCCATCAAGCAGATGAAGAACAACAAGAGATCTGGAGCTGATGGAATCCCCGCTGAAATCTTCAAGCAGTGGGGAGAGGAACTCACATCACAGCTCCATGTCCTCATCTTAAGGATCTGGAATGATGAGGAAATCCCAGATCACCTCAGGGATACCATGATCCTGACAGTCTTTAAGAAAAGAGACAGGTCCAACTGTGGAAATTACAGAGGAATTGCCTTGCTGTCCACCACAGGAAAGATCATTGCAAGAACCCACTTGAATTGTCTCCTTCCACTTGCTGAAGAGCTTTTCCCAGTATCTCAGTGTGGGTTTAGGGCATCAAGAGGCACAACTGACATGACCTTCACAGCTCACCTGTTACAAGAAAAATGCCAGAAACAACATAAATCTCTCTACATGGCCTTCTTTGACCTCACAAAAGCTTTTGACTCTGTCAACTGAGAAGCACTGTGGAGGATCCTTCTGAAGATGGATGCCCACCGAAATTTGTCACCATTCTTTGCCTGCTCCATAGCAGTATGCAAGCAGTGGTTCTTAGTAACAGATCTATCACAGGTCCTTTTGAGATTAAGACAGGAGTTAAGCAAGGCTGTGTCATCGCTCCAACACTCTTCTTAATATTTCTTGCTGTGACCAACAACAAGCTTTTGACCACCAACAGGCTTCCAGTCAGAGTGGAGCTAAACTACCCAATTGATGGTAAATTGCTTAATCTCAGATGACTCCAAGCCAAAACCAAGACCATTCTTACCTCAGTCATTGGGCTCCAGTATACAGATGATGCTGCAGTGTGTGCTTATTCAGAAGCAGTCCTTCAGGCATTTGTTGATGTCTTTACTGAGGCATACAAGTAAATGAGACTGATGCTTAATGTTCAGAAGATGAAGGTCCTCCATTAACAAATTCTCAATGAGCAGTCCCCAGCTCCAGTAATTCAGATTCATGGTGAGACTCTGGAGAACAGTGAGCATTCCCATACCTTGGAAGCTAACTCTTGCAGAAGGCTGACATCAACAAAGAAATCCAATATTACCTCAAATGTGCAAGTGCAGCCTTCAGACACCTGAGAAAACAAGTGCTCAAAGGTTGCAACATCAAATCTGAAACCAAGCTCGTGGTTTATCAAGTAGTCATTATCCCCACCTTACTGTATGGAGCTGAAACATGGAAAACGTACAGGAGACACCTCAAGTCACTGGAGAAGTACCATCAGTGCTGCCTGCAGAATATTCTGTGAATCCAGTGGGAAGACAGATGCACCAATACTAGCGTTGTCTTTGCAAGCAAACACCACGAGCATTGTTACTATGTTCATCCGATATCAACCTTGCTGGGCTGGCCACATCATCCATATGTCTGACCCCAGACTCCCAAAGCAAGTTTTATTTTCCCAGTTCAGTCAATGCATATGCTCAAGAGGGGGCCGGAGAAAGTGCTTCAAGGATGTCCTCAAGGCCAACTTTGAAAAAATGCAACATAGAGGTCAACTCATGGGAGACTGTTGCCCAGGACTACCCCAAATGGAGGAAAAGTTTGCTTCAAGGATCTTGGTACTTTGAAATCTAATGATGACAGCAGGAGACGTAAAAGTGGGAGCAACAGAAGCTGCATGTCATGGATCAAATCAAGAATCCAGAGCCACCCACTCTGCATGGAACTGAGCTATAACAAAGCCCGTCAATCCCAAATTGGCCTCATCAGCCATCTTCGGACCCACAGATAAGGCAATCATGGAAGACAATCACCCTTGACTGTGAGGGATTGCCAATGATAATGATGCTCTGACTGCAAGCATGAAGGGCCATACTGATGGTTTTTGTGTGATGGGTAACCTGTTCACTGGGGATTGGGCTGTGATACACCAATTTGTTTCACCAAAGAGCCTTCCCTAAAGAGATTCTGGTTAGCTATAAACCTAAGGTAGACTGGAGAAATCTCAAGATGAAAGCAGTAGATTCCTTTACCTTGAGCCATCAAGTCCACCAAGAACAGGTACTCATTGACATAACAAATACTAACTAATCTTGAAAAGAGCGTATACTGCCAACTCCCTCTGGGATGCTTTAACTGTTGGTGCTATTTGTGACAGGGAGAGAATAATTCTTATGTTAAATGCTAGGAATGATGTTGGGGCAGATGTTTTATAGTGGTGTGCAAGGCGCAGCTATGACTCGTAATTTTCCATCAATATTAATTTGGATAATTAATCATACAAAGCAAACTGACTGAGTCTTAGACTGAAGAATTATAATTCATTTATATAAATGTCACACATCCAGTTAATTTAACTTGAAAACTAATAGAATAATAATAATAATATAATACATCAAGGGAATAGGAAATGATTTGTTATTGTGTCATTACAATTCATATCTTCCCCAGAAGTGGAGAGAAAAGAAAGTAAACAAACAGGCAAAGATTCCTTGTGGTATACTTTGGTTCTGAATATGCTTGATACACTTGGTAAAGTCCCTGTGCTGTCACCTTATTTCAGGCAATAGGGCAATCAAGAATGGTATCACTGACATGAATAGCAGCTTTTAAAGTGATGAGGTCTCTTGTGTTTAAGGACATTTGAAATGCTGGTGAAATTCATATGCAGGAAACATCAGTCTGGATCTTATTATTCTTTGGCTAGTTATGGTTGGATTCTGTCTCTTCACCCTGTGTAATGGCTGTGTTCAGCACTGTCATTTCTTCCCACCCTTCCCCCACCTCCCAGACTCATACCCCATAGCTGGATCCCTGTTATGAAAGACTTTGATCCAGGATAGCAGTGGTCAAACATCAATACATTCTGATTTTTCTCCCTACTAAAAGCAGGCTAGACACATAAAGCAGAATTATGTTTCTTTATAGTTGTCTGACATGCAGATTTTTGGTCATCTCCATGGCATTTTTGGCTCTTATGCTCAGGTAGAGATTTTGTTTCCCAGTATTGTGGATGCATAGTGTGTACATCTGTCATCTCAAGCAGACTGGGCATGTGCCATAGTCTGTACACTAGCTGCATATATGCTCTGTCTAAGCGTGTACCCTTGTGGATGCTTTGCAGAACCATAGGCCTGCAAATGTAGGTCATTCTAGTCTAACCCATAGCTAGCAGGTGTTACATGGTGCCAACACCTCCCAAGTTTTAGTCCTAGTACTTGAATTCCTAGTACTCATATCTGGGATACCAAAAGACTCAGGTTCTAGGCCCCTACCTCATCCAGATGGGATATAATCCTTTGTTTCTCTAACCTCCTAGCATAGTACTCTATTCACCACACCATAGGCCAGGCATTATCTAGGCTATTCTCTGGTGCTGTGTTGAAACTGTTTCTATGGACAGAGAGAAAGGTGTGCAGAGCCAAGAGAAAGCAAACAAGCCTGAGCTTGTGTCTCTATGCGGTGGCTGCTTGTCTACAGTGAAGAGGAAGCCCTGGGGTCTAGTCTAGAGCCTTGATTCCAATGAAGCAGAAATTGTCCCTTATGCATTTTTTTTCTAAAAACCATATTAAATGGAAGGAGCAGAGGCCCAGTTTCTAAAGGAGTTCCAGCAAAAGACTGGAATATTTTCCAACCTGTGGTTTAGTGGGTCAAGTGGTGTCAAGTGGCTCTAGGAAGCCAGACAGATGCAGGTTCAAATTCCTCTAGCTGAGGTGGGGCTCTGGAACCTGGGTGTTCAACTTCCCAGGTGAGTGCCCAAATGGCTCAGCTATTTGAGCTAAAACATGGGAGGGTCTTTCGTCTCCCCTATCATCTTGTTTCCAAGATGAGCGTGCTCAGGTATGCATGCAGGCTTACACGTCCAGAAATAGAATGGCTGCCTGCATGTAAGTGCTAAAAACACCATGTAGACAACTAAAAAGAAAGAGAATTCCACCTACAGAACACAGAAATACCACAGGATCTTATCCTTCTTTCCCTCTGCTCTGACCATCATTCAGATGGAGGCATCGGCAGTGTGGGAGATAAGAACTAGTCTTCTTTAGACAAGCTTGGGCTGCTAGAGTGCAGCACAACTCTTCAGCCAGAGTAGTTGTGGCCAGTGCCTCATTCCTGCTTTGTGCCCTGCCCAACCTGGAGAATGATGGTCTAGGTGCTATACCCTTCACATAGTTGAGATGAAGCTGGGCCATAGCCAGCATACTGATTTGAACTCAAAAGGAGAAACAGAAGCTTAATGATTGCATGTACTGTGCCAAATCAATTATTAGATTTTTGCAGATTTAGTAGATTGTGGAATATTCTGGAATATGACACATTTGCTGATCAGACTGTACAATTTAATTACATTGAATAAAGTCCATAGAGTAAATTAATAGTCATGTTACTGCCTTTTTTGTTTTGCTAGGTTTTGAAGATAACTTTTGTTGTGGAAAGTCATAAATATATCATTGGTAGAATCAGAAAGCTTATTCAGGCTACACAAGCTGAGGGTGTCAGTATTCTGCGTGACATTATAATAAAAAAGGATTACCCAAATTGGGATAATTAATTTGTAAGATGTGGCTGTTCTATTAATGGATGCTTTGGGTGCTGCTTTAAGAGTGCATTTACGTACTTCTATCCCATGCTCTAGAAGTTTGGGAGTGAAAACAGACTGAAAGAAAGCAATGATGGTGGTGCATTTATCGTCCTCCAGTTTTTTCATGAAATGTTCTAAGGCAGCTCATATATATCTTGGAATTTATTCACTACCATGTTGCTCATTTTTTTACACCTCTACAACTCTGTAGAAATTAGTGGAATTTCACTAGCATAAAACTGGTGTCATAGAATAGTAAATCAGACCCTTTATTTGTGTTTATCTGAAGCCTCAGTTAACACAGTAGTTTTAAATAAATCAGCTTTGTTAATCGTTATTGTCACTGCCACTTGCTGTTGAAGAAATTAAGTTTTCAAGGCTGCAGGAAAGGTAATATGGTTAATATATAGGGACTATTTAGACTTATTTTATACAAAAAGCAAAGTCCTGTTAGTCTGAAAAGCAGGAAAACTCTTATAGTGAGTTCTGTTTGCTAGTGCAGTAGTTTCTCAAAGGGACTGATAGTGATCTTCTTGATTGGCACATTTAAAATTGGGTTGAACAAAACTATATGAAAGATAAAACTGGAAACAGTCCCTCAATCAGAAAAGATTCATTAGATTTGCTGTCTTTAGATATTGGATGACTGAAGTCCTTAAAGAAGTTAGCCATAACTTCAAGATTTTAATAAAGTCTCCCTGAAGATGGCTTTCTTCAAGAGCTGTTCTTTTGCTAGTCCCCTTGTAAACACAAAACTTTCAAAATAACCAGCTAAACTTTTCCCACAGAATCATAGAATCATTGAAAATTAGGGTTGGAAGGGACCTCAGGAGGTCACATCTAGTCCAACCCCCTGCTCAAAGCAGAACCATCCCCAAGTAGATCATCCCAGCCAAGGCTTTGTCTAGCTGGGTCTTAAAAACCTCCAGGGATGGAGATTTCACAACTGCTCTGGATAACCTGTCCAAGTGTTTAACTCCCCTTCTAGTGAGAATGTAATATGTAAACTAAACTTTCCTGGCTGCAACTTGTGAAGGATGTCATTGGGATGATGCAGTGAATATGTCATGGAGTAGAATTGACTGCACACAATTTTCTCTAGTTTTTGGTGAAATACTATTCAGTGGGTAGATATTTACGTAACACAATTTGGTCATCAGCAGTGGGGATCAAACTTGGGAGCTTTAGATGTTAGGCTTGCGCGAGTAAGCAGCTATTCAATCTGGCTTCAGATCTGGCTGCTTTGGATGCCAGGGATCTGATCCAGAGCTCCAGACCGGGTTCCCGCTTTGATCCGGCCGAAGCCACTCCAAAGCTTCAGAGCCGCCTCGGAGATCCAGCCATAGGGTATAATGGGGAATCAATGAAATATCTATAACTTTGTTGTTTTTTGTCTGATTTGGATGAAACTTACAGGGGTGGTAGCCTCTGCTGAGGGCATGAAGTCTGCCGTGTTTCAAGAAGATCGGTGAAGGGGTTTGGGAGGAACTGTACCCCAAACTCTTGAAAGCAAAACTCATGTCATGTGTATGTGTTACACCACGGGGGGGGGGGGGGGGGGGGGTGAAAATTGCAGCAGTAGTGGCCCCTGCTGAGGCCACAAAGTCTGCCAAGTTTCAAGAAGATAGGTGTAGGGATTTGGGGGGAACTGCACCTCAAGCTGTGGACAGGCAAAACTTGTGACATAGATGACCCTGTGTGTGCTAAGGCGTAGCGGGCTGAAAACTGCACGGGTGGTGCCCCTGCTGAGGCCACAAAGCCTGCCAGCTGTCAAGGAGACAGGTGTAGGGGAAGTCTGGCTTTTGGGGCCTGCGCATCTAGCTGCTGACAGGCAAAACTCGTGACATGGGTACTTGTGCAACTGTCTGTCTTGGGGGGGAGGGGACCCTACTGCAGGCCTGGCTGCTAAGCTACTGTGTTACAAGTTACCAATCAATCATGATTCACTCAGGGACCAGCTCAATACACAGTACCTAGCTACTACATAACGAGTTAACGAGCATGAATTAACAGCTACAAAACCACAGACTGAGAGGAAATAATCAATACAGACAATCAACTGCCCCAAGACGGACACAGTCAGTTGCACAAGCACCCATGTCACGGGTTTTGTCTGTCAGCAGCTAGGGGTGAAGGTCCCTATCTCCTTGACAACGGGCAGGCTTTGGGGCCTCAGCAGGGGCTAGCAGGCCTGCAGCTTTCACCCCCCTGCGCCTTAACACATACAGGGTCATCTGTGTCACCGGTTTTGCCTGTCAGCAGCCAGAGGTGTAAGGCCCCAGAAACCAGACTCCCCCTACACCCATCTCCTTGACAGCGGGCAGGCTTTGTGGCCTCAGCAGGGGCCACCACCCCCTGCATTTTTCAGCCCACTGCCCCTTAACACACACAGGGTCATCTGTGTCATGAGTTTTGCCTGTCAGCAGTTTGAGGTGCAGTTCCCCACAAACCCCTACACCTATTTTCTTGAAACTTGGCAGGCTTTGTGGCCTCACCAGGGGCTACCACCCCTGCAGTTTTCACCCTCCCCCCCCCCCCCCCCCCCGTGGTGTAACACGTAGACATGACATGAGTTTTGCTTTCAAGAATTTGGAGTGCAGTTCCCCGCAAACCCCTGCACCAATCTTCTTGAAACCTGGCAGGCTACATGCTCGCAGCAGAGACTACCACCCCTGCAAGTTTTATCCAAATCAGACAAAAAACAACAAAGTTATAGATATTTCATTGATTCCCCATTATACCCTATGGCTGCATCTCTGAAGTGGATCCAAAGCTTTTCTGAAATGATTCAGAAGCTCCGAGTCTCTTCGGAAAGCCTAATGAAGCCAGCACTTCAATCCGGACATGCTGCTTTGGATGCTGAAGCGTCCAAAGCTTCTACGGATCCGAAGCACGGTCCGAAGCCTCACACAGCCATATTAGATGTTAAAAAGAGCAAATGACTACTGTATCAATGCAAAGATACAAGTTTGTTATCTCAAAGTTATATAGACTTATAAAACTCTGTATTCCAGAGAGCAGAAGAACCACACTGAATAAGCAAAGATTGTACTTAATTCTAAACTCTAATATCATACATTTTAAATTGAGCGTGCTCCATTGGCTACTTGTGTTTGTAATTAAATGTCTTGCCTCATAATTGCATGTTTTAAATATGAGTATATGTGAATGCAAGCTGACAGTCTCATGCACTAGTGCTTTCCTGTTTTCTCTTTTCTGTCTCGTCTGCTGTTGTTCCCCTTTCAGGGGAAAATCAGTGTCAGCTAATGGAGCCATAGGACGGGAAATGTAAATGCACAGAGGTGTGGAAATTCAAAGTTATGGATTCTTCTCTCAGCAGCCTAAACTGAGCTATAGCATTTATTATTATAAAAGTCTTAATCTGTCTGTCTGTCCATAACCCTTATTTGTGCTCTGATTGGCTGACCGAAGTAGCCAATCAGAGTGTGACTACAAAATTAGGACAGGAGGTGGCAGCAGAGCACCACTGTGATGTTGGGGACACAGGGCCCCCCCTTCCCCCTGCCCTGCTCCCTGCAGGTGGCGACAGTGGAGTGTGGGGGGGGTGAGGCCAACAGTGGCGGCACGGGTTGGGGAGTGGGGTCAGGATGTCGTGGGGGGCAAGGCCACTGGTGCTGGCCTTGGCGGCCCCCCCCCCCCAATCCTTCCATCGGCACCGCCTGCAGGGCCGATGCAGCAGCAGTGCAGGGTGGAGTGGGCCCAATGGGGTAGGGGAGGAGCATGCACGCTACAGCAGTGGGGAGGGGAAGAGTGGACCCGAGCTGATGTGGCGGTGGCAGTGTAGGGAGAGGAGGAGTGGGCCGCGAGCCTGGGGTGGGGTGGGGTGGGGGAGGAGGAACTGGCCTGAGGTGGGGAGCAGAGTGGGGATGTCAGCCCACCGTGGCAGTGGGGGGGGGGGGGCCACCTGGCAGTGGTGAGGGGATGGGAGGGGAGGGGAGGAGTGGGCCTCCTCCCCCCCTTGGGCCTGGGCCCACTCCTTCCCCACACCCCCTCCCCTGCATTGGCCCTGAGCCCACTCCTCCTGTCCCCTGTCACCGCCACATCAGTCCAGACCTGCTGCTCCCCCGCACTGCTGCAGCGAACTGGCTTTTCCCCAACCTCAGGCCCGCTCCTCCCCTGCATTGGGCCTGGGCCCGCTCCTCCCCTCCCCTCCCCTCCCCTCCTCCTGTCTTCCCTCTCCCCCTGGATCTCAGGCAGCAGGAAGAAAGGGGAGTGGGCCCAGCGGGGTGGGGGGGAGCGGTGCTCTGTCCCTGCCCACTCTCCCTGGTCATTTTTGACGGGCAATTGGCCAGTACTAACAATAAACAAGAGGGATCAGATTCTGTGTCCAGTATCAAAAGAACCAGAGCCTCTCCTGAGGTCTGCACTAGCCTTTCTGGCTGATGTCCTGCTCTCTACAGCCAGTGGATCCAGGTTGTTGCTTTTAACCTTTCTTTGGCTGCATCTATATGAGACTATGGTTGTACAGTACCTCGTGACTAGTGCACAGTAGCATCACATGGCAGAAAGCATGATACGATGCTACTGCACAGTAGTCTCAGGCTATTGCACAGTCAGCATCATGAAAAACTGTTTGTTGGCGTGACTGTGCAGTAACTCTAGTTACTGCATGGTCATTTACTACTTATTTATACAAGTATTACATGACTGTGCAGTAACAACTGTGCAGTCAGCGTCTCATGTAGACATGGCCTTTGGATCATTATCATAGCATTACATTTAAGGCAGGGAAAATATAAGCTAGAGTAATCTTTACCTAAGTACCTATAGCGGTGTATTTAAAGCTCAATAGCTTAAGCTATGAAGGGATTCTAAATTAGTTGTTTACACCAGTGCTGTCAAAGGAAAGTGAATGTTCATGAATACAACTGGCAAACTTTGGTACCAGTCAGTTGGAACTGTCACACTATACATATTGTCCTGAAGAAGAAAGACATATAATAAAGCACAGCAGCAGAGCAGCTTCACCTAAAAGTTCTGCAATCCAGGCAGTTGCAATGACGGGTGGTTCTGAGTGTTAGGATATGCAGGTGTAGCATTGGAGTAGTGGGGGAACAGCAACTCTTGGTGGAAGTAAAATGGTGCTAGTATGCTTAATATTTTGGGTATAAATTTGCATTTTTATCAAGATTTCTAAGTAGTTGTGGTTGATATTTTCCCAGTGATGGTGAATAATTACATTATTTAAAGAAATGGCTGTGTGACAACCACAAATGAGAAAAAGCCACAAATGAGAAAAAGCTAACTGCTCCAAGACATGACAGAAATAAACAGAAGAGGTCAGGGAGACTAATCACAAAAGCTTCAGAAAAGAGGGAGCAAGGACATGAAATAAAGAAGGATTTGGAATGGCAAACTTGTCACAGTAGTGACCCCTGAATTAGCACACCTCGATATATGGCAGATAAAGTGCAGAGCTGAAGTGCCATCCTTCTTTTCAGGAATCTTCACATAGCTTGTGTCAAATTGTCTTTGCCATTTAATTTAAATTGCCTTGCATATTAATGTACAGCTCAGAATAAACACACTGCAGCAGCAGGGAATGGGAGCATTTGGAGTGGATTCTTTTCTTTCTCTTTGTCTTTCTGTCTGCCTCTCTCTCTCTTTCTCTCTTTCTTTCTTCAGTAGAACATCCTGAGTAGCTAAATACCTTTAAGAGCAGCAGTTCTTGATCACAACACAGAAAGGAGCAGGTGACTGCAGAGCAAATCATTCAGAAAGTCTCCAAATTATGCTGAAAAGTGCTTTAGTGGCATAATACAAGAAAAATTATTTATTTCCTAAAAATGAAAGGAGAGATAAGAAACCTGTTTGCTTTTGTTTCCTTACAACTGTGAGTCATTATTAAAAATGGCAGCTATATTTATGTCAGTTCATTAAACCCAATCCATAGGGCAAAAACCAACAGTTTTTACAAAATCTGGATGTGTTCCCTTGCAGTTTCTGGCTCCTTCTTCAGTTCCTTGCCTTTGGGCAATTAAGAGGGAAGCTAGCAACTCCTAGATAAGATGTCATGAACAGACTGCTTATTAGCTGGACAAAATAGCTCCTCTGTTTTAAATCTCATCCATTATTCTATCTCTCAGTTTCAGATTATGAAGTACACTGTTTAGTTGAGACTCAGAATAACCTCTGTTCTGTTTAAAAAAAAAAAAAAAAAAAAAAGATTTATGGAAATCAAAAGTGCCGAATAATGTTTTTGCTGCTTTAGGGAAAAATATACAGTAGATGCTAGAAAAATTAAACTTGTATGCAAACTACTGACTCTGGCATTTGGGCTATACCTCTTTATTTTCAGATACTACTTTATGGCTGTTACCACACAGATGGGGCTGAGTAGTACTGAGAGCTACCATAGACCAAGGAGAACCTTTGCCAAATAAATTGCATCTATCTCCAGATTTCTTTATGTGTATGACAGAGTGCAGACAGGCAGCTGGCAGAGTAGACCCTCTGCTCCAGTCCCCATGGATCTTTAATAGCAGATCACCGCTATAACAGTTATCTTAAGGATGAAATATTCCTACAATCCCATCCCACCCTTTGGTTTGTGATGGTTTCAGGATTTCATTTAGATCAGAAAACTTCTTTTGCCAGAACTGTATAAGAATCTGGATCGGGCTTGGATAGATGTGTTGGATATTAAGAATACTAAATCTTATTTCATTGAATGGACAAACCCTTTTAAGAAATTTGCAAATTTATTGCTGAGTTTTGGTGAAAATCTACGTGCCAGTGGATTGCAGCAATGATTTAAACAGATTTAATTCTTTGTGCAGGCAAGCTGTCTGAAGTTTTGCCCTAAAGAATTTAAAAGCTTTTTTCTTGTGAGGTAGAACTTTCTATGGCATCTATTCACCACCTTCTGATGAGCACTACTGCTACCAAACCTTTCTTCATATTTCTATAAAGTTGTTTTTCATACTGAAACTGAATCAGGTGTGATGCTTAGGCTGCATTTGGGCAAGCAGTATTTATTCACTATTTAATAAATGATGCTTATCTGTTTACTATAGCTGTTCATACTTTGTCCATTACCGTGAAGTTGGTAGGAATTCCCTCAACTCAATGAAGGGAAATGTCAGCATATACAAATGAAGAGAGGAAGGGGGGAAGAAGAGGGAATGTATTAGAAAGATGTTTAGCATTATGTGTAAAAAGTGGTAGAATTTGGGGTTTGGCACTGTCAAGGAACAGTGAATTATAGAACCAGGGATATAAACCTTGCAGCAGGTCCCAGTGAATACATTTTATCCTGTGACTCTTTAACAAAACATATGCAGACAGTCTTTAAGCAAGGACTGGCATCCAGGACTCCTTCCCCTAGGTGAGGGCCCTAATCACTGGGCCAGAGAGTCATGTTCCTGCTTGCTCCTTCTCTCTAGCCTTTTGGATTATGAATTCTTTCTGCAAAGCAGAACAGCTTCTACATGTGGCATGGAGGTTGTCGCCAGCCCAGAAGAACCACAAACCTCGGGATCAGGCCATGTTTCCGATAGGTAGATATTGGTTTGGATCTTCCCTTAGGCACAGGGAGAATTACAGATCTCCTGTATCCTGGATGAGTGCACTAACTACTAAGCTATTGTATCAAGGGTGGGGGGGGGGCCACCACCACCTTCTCTGGCTGTGTTTTAAAGTAAAAAAGTGACCTCCAACACTTTAGTTTTTGAAGGAAAGGTTATAGGCAGCTACCTTTGATAGAGGGCTCCAAAGTTTGTATCCTATATGCTCCCCTGCAGCTCTTATATCAAAACTGGAGAGCTCAGACGTTTCAGGGAGTGCTTCAAAAGCAAGTGTTTCAAAAATGTTCCTCATTTTTTGAGGATCATTTTTAACTGCTTCTTTGGTCATGCACACCTGCACACTCACTGTTTAGAGCACTTTAAAAACTTTGGACCACGTTAGTCAGCACATCTGTCCATGGCCTTACCTGATTTGAGCAAAATTTATGAGGCAAGATGCTTCCCTGCAAATTCCATATCACTAATTCCAGCTAGGAAAGCACTGAACTACAGTAGAAAATTGTAGGTTTCATGCCAATCTAGAAGGGTAACAATTAAGCTGATATGCATTTCTTTCAAAGTTTGTATGTAATACATGAAAGCACATGTCCCTGATCTTTAACACAGTTTGACTGTAGATTAATACAACTCAGGATGTAGATTAGCATACTAAATGAAAATCAGATGAGAGTTAAAACTAGAATGGGAAAAGTTTTAAGGTGATGGACTTCCCAGAAAGAATGACAGTTAATCAAATTTATCCTTAAACAAAATGAAGTTACATCAGGAATTTATTTCACCATTTTTTTCTATATCACTACTGATGGTGCCAGTGCCATGACAGAAATTGGTAAATTTCTATAGAGCATCCATTCAGCATGTAATATACCAAAGAGCACTTCAGGGTTATGGAAAAAAAAATGATTACTTCAAAAAGACTATTAAAAATGAGAATGAGCTGATTGCTTCAGGACCTGAAAGTAAGGAGAAGATGAGGACAATAATGGAGAGGAAGCAGATAGTTTTATTAATAGAAGATGATGATTTGTAATCTCCCTTAACACATGCTCATCCACTGCAAAAGCAATACTTTAAGAAAGTAAGAAAAGTGAAAGTTGCTTTTCAGGTACTCCTCAATTTAAAATGGGTGGGTAATAATTTGGGCCAGAGGGCCACTTAGGGAGTTTTGGTGAGCTGTTGCAGGCCAGATCAGCATCCCTGCCTGCAACAGCTCACTGAAACTTCTTAAGTGGCTCTGCTTCATGCTTGGCCGGGTGGATAGGATGGGGCTGCGGGTGGATTGGGAGCGGGATCGTGGGACAGTGACAGCATGGGGCTGGACCCTGGGGCAGAGCTGTGATCCACTCTCCACATGTCCCTGTACCAGGTGCCAGTTCTGCAGGCAGGGGCATTCAGGGAGAGAATCATGACTCTGCCCTGGGCCCCAGTCCTGCCCTGTCACCTCTCGGTGATCCCAGCCCTGCCCACTCATCACACTGCCGGAGGCCAGTCCCTGCCCACCTGTGGCCCCATCTTATCTACCCTGCTGTATGCCCTGCCTGCATGGTTCCTGGTCAGTCTCCATGCAGATCCCACCTACCCACTCAATCCAGTGCCCCCAGCAGTGGGTATGGGCAGATGGGCTGGGGTTGGGTGCCTGGGCAGCAGCAGCTGCAGCTGCAGAGACTTTCAGTGGGGGGCAGTGGCAGGTCTGGCGATGGTGGCAGAGACTGGCAGTAGCAGCCAGAAGGAGCTGCTGCCAGTGGGGTTGCCAGGAAGCAAGTCCAGCTTCTAGGGCAGCTGGACTGGCTGTACATGCCACGGCCTGGGCTGTCTTCCACACCTGGGCTGGGTGGGGCTAAGGCACCCACCGCGAACCAGACAGAATCCTTTGGCAGACTGGATCTGGCCCATGAGCTGTATTTTGCTCACCCCAATCTAAAATGATAGGGATCTATAAAAGTGCATAGAAGCTAAATGTTTAATAAAATAATTTGTGATAATGAAGGTGGAGATTCTGTTGGAGCAGGTTATATACAGCTTTAGATGTCTTCTGTAGAACACTACATATATGCAGCAGTTACTCATTTGAAATCTCATTCCCCAAAGCAGAGTTTAATTTAATTTCAAGGATTTTTGCTGTCCTTGAGTTCATCAAGAAGCTATGTCATTGTGATAGTAATCTTTTGACTATTGATGCTGCCTTATAATCATGAGGTGTAACCAGTTGGTTCAAAATACACCTTTATACCAGGCTTTCAGAAATCCTGGCATATTGTTCTAAATTGTGTTAAGCTGATTAGGTGATTATTCTTCAATATCTATGCAGTGCAGTGCTGTTTGATAGAGATACTGAGTTTTTTCATTCCCAGTCTCAAAACATATTTACAGGAAAGTAAGAAACCTTATTAAGTGATTTGTACAGTAGAAAGAAAACCTAAGCACTATTACAGAAATGTCCAGGTCTAACCTGTTTCCATCCGGCCTTTCCGTAACTGTGACCATCCATGCTGCTTCCAAGACAAGTAAAAAAAACTAAGAATATATCTGGCCAATTTTGCACTGGAGAAAAAACCCTTCCTGTAAGTGACGGGTTGAAGCCCTTAAGTCTACAATTATGATTATACTCACTGTCTTAATTTAGAGATTTAAGTGTTATCAACACTTTGGGGATGATGTAAAGTTTCCTTTTCTCTCTATGGGAATGAACCAGGAGATTCATAACTATGGATTCACAGCCTTCAAAGCCAGAGGGGCCATTATAGCTGTGCAGCATGATTGTCTCTACCAGGGGTGTGCAAAGCTTCTGTCAGTGATTTGATTCAGAGGAGATTCGGCCCAATTCAGTGGCTGAATCTCTGAATCTGAATCGAATCAGGAGACCCAAATCTCTCCAAATCAAATCAGAAGCCTTCCAATCGATTGGAAGAGATTCAACGATTTGGTCATAGACACAGCTTTATATGTTTTTTCTACGTACCTTGAAGTACCAGACGTGGCTTGTGAATGCTGAGATGGTGGGGCGGATGGAGTGTCCCAGAGGAGTGCAGAGAGGGAGGGTATCTCCCGCACACTTGGTGGGGGACCCAGAAGTGGATAAGAGGTACTTCCAGTCCACTTCCAGGTCTGCTGCAGAGTGCACAGAGGACCCCTCCAGCTCAGTGACTGGTGCCTCCTGGGTCTGGGGGGGCACCCGGGGTCCCCCCCATGCCAATCACTGAGCTGGGGGCGGGGTCTTCCGTGCACTTGGTAGTGGACCTGGAAGTGGACCTGAAGTACTTCCAGTCCACTTCCGGGTTTGATGCCAACATGGGGGACACCCCCCTCCCCCCCCCCCCCCCCCCCCCGCTCCCGTGGCACTCTCTATCCACCCCGCCATCTCAGCGTTCATGAGCTGCGCCTGGTATCTCGAGGTATGTAGAAAAAACATATAAAGCTGTGTCTATGGCCGAATCACTGATTCTCCAAATCAGAATTGAATCATCAGATTCAGATTCGGCTGAAGCGAATTGGGACAGTGATCCAAATCAGCAAATCAAATCACTGTCCCCCAAATCTGAATTGAATACTACCCGCTTTGCACACCCCTAGTCTCTACCTTGGGGGTGGGCAAAATGTGGTCCGGGGGAGCCAGATGCGGCCCACCAGGCCATTCTATCCGGCCCGCAGGGCCCCAGAAAATTTAGAAAATTAATATTTATCTGCCCTGGGCTGCCTGTCATGTGGCCCTCAATGGCTTGCCAAAACTCAGTAAGCAGCCCTCTGTCCAAAATAATTGCCTGCCCCTGCTCTACCTCCATGGATATCTACACAGAAATATAGAATTTCTTCCAGAAACTGAATTAGATATCTTTCAAAAATATATAATTTATCGACCATGTTAGCAGAATGGGAAGAGACTGTATCTCCAAGAATATTTTGTATAGCAAAATTTGAGATTGTTTTAAAAAGTAGGGTTGCCCTCTATAGTGGTACCACAATGTGTGCAAAAATGTTTTGAAGTTGTTCAACAGCAACTTAGAAAGCTGGGAGGAGTATGCAGAAACCTGTCTGCTCTAGAGGTAACATCTGTGTACTGGGTGCAGTTCAACATGAAGTGGCTTTGATACAGAAGATGGAAGTAAAGCAAGAAAAAATAAAGCAGCATGCTGTAAACTCGGCCAACATATGGACCTGTGAAACTTGTAACAATCTGTGTTGCTCCCAAATTGGGTTTGTCAGCCACAAACAGATTCATTGGGTATCTGACTAGCCCTCTTAATATGTACACCATGATCGAGAGGATCGGTGGTTGTCTACTAAAGATAAAGATTCCAAGTGATGGTAAATCCACCAATTCCTTGGGGAAACCATTCTAGTGTTTAATTATCCTCGCCACTATGAAACTATTTTATTTTAACTTCAAGTCACTAGATTCTCTGATGCCTTTGTCACCCAACTTGAAAAGCCCCCATTATTGGATATCTTTCTGTGTGCGAGTACCTACATGTAATGATCAAGTCAGCTCTCATCATCTTATCTTTCCCTTCCATAAGCTGAATAGATTGAGGTTTTTAAAGCCTGGTTTTCAACACTAGGTATGTTTGTGGCCCTTCTTTAACTTTCTGCAGTATTTCCAGGTTCTTCTTCAAGCATGGGCACCCGAACAAGTCACAGGATTTTACTGGAAGTAAACCAGTTTAAAGTTAAAAGTTACCAGTTTTACAACACAGGACAAGATCATTTTCCCTGCTTCTGGTTGATTTTTACTTTTATGTACCCCCACAGATTGCATTTCCACAGCATTAAAATGAGATCTGTCACGAGCCCTCAATCATTTTCTTAGTCAGGATTTCCAAAACTAACCCCCCCCTCCCCCCCCCCCCCCCCCCGAAACCAGAAATCATAATAGAAGAAAATATTATGAAGCCCTCACCTATCTCCAGAGTAGCAGCTACATAATGGCCATTAGCTTTAAAAGGAAAATAGTACTTTATAATAGTATATTGGCATGTTGATTTAATTTGAAGCTAGTGTGGTAATATGTTGTGAAAGAGAGTACTTCCTGTGAAAAGCCTTTTCCTGCATCTGACATCTGTTTCTACAGATATAACTCTATTATGAATGACTGGAATCTCCATGTTGTTTTCTCTGCATTTTCAGAGAACTTCCTTTACAGATTTCTGTGAGCTTGATGAGTGGTGGTTTTACTCTTGTTAAACACAAGTAAATAAAGCTACTTCTAGAAGTAAAAAAAATGACAAAATAATAAGAAAATTAGCAAGCTGCTCAATTAGGACAGAGTTTTTGTGTGTTAGCAATTTGACACATCAGGCCTGTAACAGTTCAGCTTGAAACTTAATCCATTTTATTCTCCTGATTTTTATTTCTATTGCTAGTTGTAACTTAAATGTACTCTAATGGATCACAGCCTGAGTCAGAGTGCAAGGAAGGTTGGATACTGAGGGCTGCATTTTATTCTTTTTTGGATGTGTAGGCATTCAGATTTGGTTGCCCACATTACATGTTTTGTGTAAATCCCCAAAAAACAACTTGAGCACAACTTAGCATTCTGTTCCTGTACCCACAGGTTTATGTGTAACAACATCCACAGTAGGGCCCATATGTACGTCTCTTATGGGTATGTAGTGGCTTTAGATGGCCAAAATCTATCATTACCAGACTTTGACTCAGGACAGGAAAGGCCATGTGCGAGTATCCCTGTTTTGTCCCTGGTAGCTCAATGGCTAAGGCACTCATTCGGGATTCTGGGTTCTAAGTGCCTTCACCCAGAAGGGAACTGAACCAGGGCCTTTTTCACTTCCTAGCACAACATACTAGCCACAACACTGTAGGTCAGGCATTATTTACACCCTTCTCCAATGTTCCTTTTGAAGGCGAGCCACTAACATCACTGGAAAGCACTGGATGGAGAGCTAGATAGAATCCAGGCCCCTCTAGCCAGGGCAGCAGGCAACATCCCCTTCACTGAGCCACCCTCTACTCTGTTCCCTTCCACCGGACCCTACATATGTTCTACGGGCCTTTCTCTCTTGGCTGCCCAGGGGGGCCAGCTTCAAAAGGAGCACTGGCGAACGGTCTGGATAATGTCTTACCTGTGGTGGGGTAATTAGAGTTATGTGCTAGGAAGTCTTAGAGAACCAGGTTCAGACTTCCTCTGGATCAGTGAGGCCTAGGGTCTCTACTTTCCAAGGTGAGTACTCTAACTGCTGAACCATTTGAGGAAAAGAGGAGAGCTTACCCATAGTCTCTGACCCTTACTTTGTCACCAGAGCATATGACTTCTGTAGGTGTCTTAGGGCTACACAGGCAGAATAGAGTGCCAACCTGTGTGTAAGTGGTTGTTTGGGAAACCCTTATAGTTTTTTGTTTCAAAGGTGCTGAAAATCTGTTGCTCCAGTTGACTTAAATGAGAATTATGAATACCCAGTTTCCTGTTAATGTCCCTCTTGTTGTATAGTAGGCCTGTGCAAAGCAGCTAGTATTCACTTCAGATTTGGATTCGTCCGATTTGGGGGACAATGATTCGATTTGGTGATTCAAATCACTGTCCCAAATCAATTTGACTGAATCTGATTTGGAGACTCGGCTGCCACCAAATCGGCTGAATCTCCAAATCAAACAAGCCCCACCCCCCAGCCCCAGCATCCCAGCTCTTAAAAATTAAAAAAAAAAAAGCCCCGCACTCACCAGATCTTGCCAGGCGAGGGGGTGATCCCTGCTGCCCCACACTGCCCCACACTGCGTGGGAGGCTCTGCCACAAAGCCCCATCCCCCACCCACTGTCCCAGCCCCTCCCCATGGCTGCCCAACCTGGACCCAGCCTCCTGGCTCTTTAAAAAAAAAAAAAAAAAAGCCCCACACTCACTAGCTCCTGCCAGGAGTGGGGGGCAATCACCACTGCCCCCCACTGCCCCGTGCTGTGTGAGGGGCTCTGCCACGAGCCCCCAGAAGCCCCAACAGCTGCTGCAGCAGCTGGTTAGTGCAGGGCTTATTTTTTAAAGAACCAGGAGATGGGGCTGGGCAGGGCAGCCATTGACAGGGCTGAGAGAGTGGGCAGGGGATGGGGGCTCATGGCAGAGCCCCCCATCCAGTGTGGGGCAATGGGGATCACCCCCCTGTCTGGCAGGAGCCGGTGAGTGCAGGGCTTTTTTTTAAGCACCGGAACCCTGGGACTGGGCAGGGCAACCATTGATTGGGCTGGGAGAGTGGGCGGGGGTCAGGGGGTGCTCAGGGGGGCTGGGGGAGCAGGCAGCAGATGGGGCCTGACAGTGGTCCCCTCCATGGTCCCCTCTTCCCTCCTCCAGCCCCCTCCCCCCACCCCCACTTACCAGTGCAGAGTCTAAGTCCACCTCTGTGCGCTGGCGAGCGGGGACTGCCTATATCTCCAAAGCTCTCCAAATATTTTCCAAATCAATTCAGAGAGCTTTGAATTGATTTGGACCTTTTTATTGGTCTCCTGATTCAATTCAGATTCGAAGGTTTGGCTGCCGAATCAGCCGAATCTCCTTCAAATCAAATCAGCACCTGAAGCTTCACACAGCCCTATTGTATAGTTCCCTTTAACACACAATATAGGGAGTATTGTACATTGATCCAGCAGGAAGAGTATTGCTGTTGCAATCTGAAGTATTTAGGAATATTTTTTGCAGAGCCATTATTTTATAAGGATTATATATCAGTAACCTATACCATATGCAAAGATCTGCCCTGGGATTTGATTAACTTTGTATGAACCCCTAGTGCTCAGAACCAAGTAAATCAGTACAGTCAGTTTAGTTAGGAGTAAAAATCCTTTTCCTATTAAAAAGATCAGCAAAAAATACAAAATGACCACATTATTTGGTTAGGCATAACTATAGCAAAAGTGTTGGTAGTTTGGAACAGGACATAAAACAACATGGGCATACAGTTAGTTATAGAAAGGCAGATAAACCCCCAGTCAATTTTTTTTTTAATTTCCAGGCATCTATCCCTTTCCCAAGCACTTTTGAAAATCTCACTAGGCCCCTATGTGCATCTTTAGATGCCAAAATATCTTTTAAAATCTGGTCCATGGTCCTCACCAGTCTCTTGTAGTTTCTTGGGGAAAAAAGTTGATTTTGATGAAGCAAAGTTATTAGCGCTGAAAAAATTCAGATAGTAACTTTCTAATAGAGTAGGTGCATGTCATAAAGGCATTGATCTTAGACAATAAAACCCAAAGGCTGTGAATGTTCACTTAGGCCCTCATTATAAGTATTGACCTTCTCCTTAACTTCAGTGGGTTATGAGGGTGCCCAGTACCTCACATATCTTTGAGGACAGTGAGTGCAGCTTGGTAAATGTGTACCTTTTAAAGTTTGCCAGCTTCCTTCGTTTACTTCTTTAGAATTAGTGAACTGACATTCCTCAGTGACTTTCTTTTACATCTCACTGGAGAAAACAGGAGTGGTATGAAATAATTACAATCAAGACACCCTGGGAGCAACCTTAACTCATATCCACTTAAGTCAGGGATGTCAGACTTCAATTGGTCCGTGAGCCACACATCCCCAGCTGCAATGGACTCCTCCCATGGTGTCACCTGGGCTGCAGCAAAAAGCCCTGTCATTGCAGCTAGAGCCACTGCTGTGGTGGAGTGTGCTGGCATGGCCAGCAGCCAGGGGTTCACATCCCCTTATCAGCCTCAGACTGGTGTGGGGAAAGTGTCAGTGCAGCCTGTACTGCAGATATTGCCACTCACTGCCATCACCAGATATCACTGATTCCCAGGGCCACTGACTGTGGGAGCAGTACATTTGGCAGTGACATTTGGCATTTGGACAGGTCTTCCAGCATCCAGGGTAGACTGCAACACCCCCCCCACCCCCCCAGTTCCCTCTGCTCACACATACACACACACACACACACACATACACATACACATACACACATGGCTTTTTGCAAGGGGGCTCTGTAACTTATGCTGAACTCTACTCTGTAAATTACTGTGTAATTTATGCCCCAGGGTGTCTCAGCACAAAATGTTATGACACTCCCCCAACCTCCCTTTCCTCAATTAACCTTCAAATCTGCTTCTTTAAGGCTCCATTAGCACCTCTTTCCTGTGAGAAACAAATGGAATTTGACACATCAGGCCATGCTTTACGTACACACACCAGTAATCTGAGAGAGGGAAAGGGAATTTATTTGTAAAGCTGCGAGCAGGAACAAGATTGAGAAAGGAAAAGCACATATAGAAATGTTCCTCATAAGGTGTTCTGGGAGAGTTTGACACTTGCTGCTCCTGCCACCCCTTTACCCCCCACCTCCTCAGTTGCTTGTTGGAAATAATGTATGTTAGGCACCTAACTCTCACCACAAATTAAACAAGGTTAACATTGTAACAGTTATATCTAGGAGCTTATATTAATATCATTTGATAGTGATATAATTATCCATACACTAACTATACATTTCCATATTGGTGTATTTAAGTCAGGGGTGTCAAACATCTCACCCTTAGGCTGGATATGGCCCATGGAGATGACTCTCTAGCCAGGCACCTCCAGGTTTGTTCCCAGCAGGAGCATTGGCACACTCCAGTCAAAGTTCCCAGGCCTAACTGTAGCCAACACCTAGTGCCTCTGGAAAGGCATAAAAGTACTCTGACACATGTAGCAGAATTGGGGGGGAGGGCAGCAACCAGCAAAGTCCAGAAGCATGGGAAATACTCATGGTAGAATATAAGCATAGCTGTGCCTATCCCAACCAGTGGCTGTCCAGCCTCTTCTTGAACACCTCCAGTGATGGAGTGCCCACAACTTCCCTAGGCAGTCTGCTCCACTGTTTCACTGTTCTAACAGTGAAGAAGTTTTTCTGGATATCCAGTCTAAACTTACTGCTGAAACTTCAAGCCATTGGTCTGCATCCTCCCCTCTGCAGCCAGGGAGAAAAGGTATTTTCCCTCTTATTTATGACAACACTTCAGGTATTTGAAGCCTGCTATCATGTCCCCTCTTAAGCATACATTCCACAAGTTGAACACGCCTAGCTCCTTCAGCACCTCCTCATGTGTCTTGCTTTCCAAGCTCTTGATCATCTTAGTTGCCCATCTCTGGACCCTATCTAACTTCTCCGCATCCTTTTCAAAACACATTACTCCAGATGAGGTCTAACCAGTGCCAAGTAAAGAGGCAGTATCACCTCCTATGTCTAGCATCTAATGCTTCAATTGATGCAGCCCAAAAACACGTTCAGCTTTTGTGCAGGTGCATCACACTGCAGACCCATATTGAGTGTGTGGTCTACTAAGACGCCTAAGACCTTTTCCATAGGACTGCCATCTAACAAGGAGTCCTAGTGGAGTCCAAGTGGACTCCAAGATGAACATGAGTCGGCAGTGTGACGAAGCCATCAGAAAGACCCAGCACTCTTTCCTGCCTATGCAGGGGGTCAGACTCAATGATCTATTGAGGTCCCTTCCGACCCTAACATCTATGAATCTATAAGGCATTACCCATTTTATATCTGTGTTTTTTATTACTCCTCCCAAGGTGTAGCACTGGGCATTTGTCTGCATTGCACTTCATCATGTTAGCTCTCCAGCATCCAAATTGTTAATAAGCACGATAAACAGCACTGAGTCCAGGACAGACCCCAGTGGAACTCCACTTGAAACCTCCTGCCATTTTGACATGGACACATTAATAATTACCCTTTGCTTGCAGCTATTGAGCCACTTATCTGTCCACCTTATGGAAGTTTTACCTAGCCCACATTTCTCCAATTTGTGTATGAGAAGGTCATGTGGGACCTTGTGAAAAGCCTTGCTGAAGTCCAGATATGTTATATCCACATTATTCCCTTCATCCACCCAAGTAGTTACTTTGTCAAAGGAGATTAACTTTGTTTGACATGATTTGTTTTTCGTAAATCCATGCTGGCTGCTTGTGATCAGCCTCTCCATCTCCAGATGTTTTTTATTGAAGTGAGGCTAACCAGTCTGTAGTTCCCTGGGTCCTCCTTTTTGCGTTTTTTATAGAGGGGCACTACACTGGCCCTTTTCCAATCCTCTGGTACCTAGCCTGTCTCTTATGACTCATGGAAACAATTGCCAAGGGCTCTGAGATCTCCTCTGCCAGTTTCTTCAGTACCCTGGGATGAAGTTCTTCTGGTCCTGCTGACTTGAATTCATTTAGACCTCCATCAGTTTGCCCCCTTCATAATCCAGATAATCTTTATTAGATGTCTAGCTGCAGCTTAATTTTTTTGTGAGGACTGAGCCACCAAGTCTCCTCTACAGATGATAAATGAGGCAATCAGCCTCTTGCCTATTAGGTTCTATCTAATATTAAACCCTCACAAGACAGAAAAGGCTGTTAAAAGGCAAAATACATTGCCATTGTATTCTCTGTTAGTTTGGATTTTTAATAAAATGATCATTGATGTATTATTATGTATTAATGTATCTTTTAATGGTATTTGATCAAGTAATCCAGGGCTGTCCAATATCTGGGTGGTGGGGGACAGGCCCATCGGCCACCCTCCTGGAGTTCTCCCTTTCTTCTTCCCTCATCCCCCAGCGCTGTGTAGGCAGCCCAGTCCCACTCCCAAGCACAAATGCAACCCAGCTCCTTTCCCAGCCATGCACAGAGTATGAACAGCCCAACACCACCCCTCTCTGCCCATGTGTGGAATGTGAGCAGCATGGTCCCCACCACTGTATCACCTTGCCTTCCCCCCAGAGCAGGAGCAGGAGGCATGAAGCAGAAGCTGGAGGAGAAAGGCAGAATCTGGAGACCCAGCCACTGTAGTGGCAGCCACAATGGGAACGGTAGTGTCTGGGAAGGAGCCTTCAGGCCATATATTAACCCCTTGAGTCCCACCAGTTGGACAGCCCTTGTGTAATCAAACACTGTATCATCTTGAATGAGCACAAAAGGGCTGAGGAAAGGTTGTGCATCTATCCTTGACTGACATATTTCTTGCCTTGTGAGTGTTTAACTACACAATCTTAACATTGTATTCCCTTAGGGTTTTTTATTTTATTGTTCTTAAACCAATTTCCTGTCATGAAAAGTACTGTCAAATTTTCCATTCAGGTGTCACACAATTTATCATAAATTTTCCTCACATCAGTCTTTTTTTGTTTTACCCACACTGATTGAGTAGCAACACTTCATTATGAAAATAATTTTCATTGTGTGTGCATATTAAGGAATGATCTCTGTTGCTTTGTTCTGTACAAAGCAGTAAACAGATGCTGAGATTGAGTAGTAGGCAAAAAGAAGCTGAAGCATTTAATTCCATTTTCAAAGCTGTTTATTTTGAGTATACTACACAGAGCAATAAGGATTATTACTATTATCCAAGAAACACAAGAAACAAAAGGAAGAATTGCTTTCCTTTGTAAAGATGAGAAAGTAAGTATAAAGGTAGAGAAACATCTAGAGACAGCTCTAAGGGCATGGGTGATGTCTGGGATGAGAAGGAAGAGCTGGGTTTAACTGAGAAGGAAGAGCTAGATCCTAGGCACATTGATGCTGTAGGCAAAATAATGCTGGCATCCTATCCACCCACCCAAATATCTGAGTTAAAAAAGTAGGCCTTCTTCTATTCTCCTGTTTTGTCTCTCCAGCTGTTACCAAGTGAACCTCTCCCCTTTGCTCTGTGTCTAGTCCACCTGTTTCTCATTTGTTTACTCTCAATGTAGTGATAACTTGTTATCAGACCAGCTGGCTTTTGCCTGCAGAACAAACTCTTAATTGCTCTTAATGCATGGAGAACCAGGGCCTTGATAAACAAACTCATATCTCAGTGTCATTTCTATTAGATTGGCTAGGAAAGGGCAAGTATAATCCCCATCTTTAAGAAAGATAAGGAAGAGCTGGGGAACTACAGATCAGTCATCCTGACCTGAATACCTGGGAAGTTGATGGAGCAGGTCCTCAAATAATCTATTGTGAAGCATCTAGAGTAAAATAAGGTGATCAAGACCAACTAGAATGGATTCAGCAAGAGCAAGTCATGCCTGACCAACCTGATTTCCATCTATGATAAGGTGACAGCCTCTGTGGATGTGGGGAGAACAGTGGATGTAATATACCTTGACTTTAGCAAGGCTTTTGACACTATCATGATATTCTCTTTAACAAGTGAAGAAAATAGACTAGATTAAACTACTGCAAGGTGGATACATAAGTGATTGGATCATCATACTCAATGAGTTGTCATCAATTACTCAGTTTCTCTTTGGGAGGAGATATTAAATGAGGTTCCCCAGGGGATCTCTCCTGGGTCTAGTACTGTTTAATATGTTCATTAATTGTTTAGATAATGGGATCAAGTACACACTTAACAGATTTGCGGATGACACCTAGTTGAGCGGAATTGCAGATACTCCAAAGGATTCCATAGAACTCAGAATGACCTGGGTAGACTAGACTAGAGAAATGCTCCACAGTCAATAAGACAAGATTCAACAAGGGCAAGTGCAGAATCTTGCACTGGGAGCAGTCTAATTGCATACACAAATACAGACCGGGGAATGAGTGGGTAGGCTGCAAGACTGCAGAGAAGGATGTAGGAGTTAGAGTAGACCAGAGGCAGGCAAAGGCCAACCCATGGGCCAGATCAGGCCTGTGGTGGAATCCATTTCCCAGCAACCCCTACCTGTCTTGCTGCAGCCAGTTTTCATAGAGACCCCAGGAGTGGTGGGGCGGTGACAATGTGGTGTCAGAGTTTCCATGGACATGAGCCTGAGTGGTGCTGGCAGGGCGCGTGGCTGGGCAGGGTGCTGCTCCAGGGCTGGGGCTGGGACCAGGATTTTGTGGTGGTGACAGCATGGTTAAGAGCCATGATCCTCTGCCCACACTCTGTGGACAGCAGATTGCAGTTTTGCCCTAGCTCTGGCCCACGCTGTCACCACCACAAGATCCTGACCCTGGAGCAGCTTCCTGCCCAGCTATGTGCCCTGCCAGTGTTGCTTGGGCTGGTGTCCATGGAAACCCTGGCCCCACACTGTCATGGCCCCACCACTCCTGGGGTCTCTATGGAAACTAGCTGCAGTGAGGCAGGCAGGGGCTGCTGGGAAATGGAGTCTGCTGCAGGTCCAGTTGCGCACCCTTGTGTCAGTAGGAGTAGAAGGCAGGGTAGATTTGCCCTTATAAACTAACCAACGTAGATAAATATATATAGCATAAGCTTTTGTGAGCTGAAGCTTGCTTCCTCAGACGCTGTGGAAGGACACCATTAATAGCAGTGTCATTTGCAAATCAAGGGAAGTAATTCTTCTGCTTTATTCAGCACTGGTGAAGGCTTACCAGGAGTACTATGTCCAGTTTTGGGCCCCATACTTCAAGAAGGATGTGAACAGGTTGAAAAGAGACAAGCACAGAGGGGAGGCAAGACTTACGAGGAAAGTCTGAAAGAACTAGGGTTATTTAGTCTGGAGAAGAGAAGACTTATGTGGGATTTGATAAGTCTCCCAACACCTGAAGGGCAAATGTAGAGAGGATGGAGATGGGCTTCTCTGTAGCTGTAGGAAACAGGACTAGAAACAGTGGCTTCAAGGTGTATGTGGGGAAATTTAGGATGGAGATTAGGAGGAACTTTCTGACTATGAGGGTGCAAATATTGGAACAAGCTTCCGTCATTAACTGTGAAATCTCCATCGTTGGAAGTTCTCAAAAGTAGGTTGTACTGACACTTGATATAATGGTTTATTCGAGGAAGATCCTGCTTTGAGCAGGAGGCTAGAGTACATGACTTTGCAAAGTCTCTTGCAGCCCTTAACTATGATCATACATCAGTTTTGTATGTCAGTGAAAACTACACTGGGATCAAGAATGGATGGACCATCAGGTAATCGGGCACATGCAGTAGGCAGTTATTACTATCTTTAATCACTGGGGAGCAAGGAAGCTGATAATTGCTACTCTGGTATTGATGCAGACAGACAACACCTAAGCCAGTGTAATTACAACAATGGAGTTTTACTTTAATTCTTTCAAGGGAAGTTCTCCACCATATTAAGTTGTTATTTTCATTAAAGGTTTGCCATTTTTTGGCACTTGCACACAGTTTGTGATCTTACTCCAGCCTACTGTACATGAACGCCTCATGCCTCCCAAGGCTGGGGGGCATGGCAACTGCCCGCAGGCGGTGGGGCGTGGCGGCGGCAAGCAGGGACCACCCGCAGGCGGCCACAGCAGTGTCGATGGCAGAAGGGAGGAGGCGGTGAGCGGCGACCACACCCAGGTCCAGTGGTAGCCAGTCTTAGGGGGTGCACATGCACCCGTGTGCACCCCCTACATGTCACCATTACTACTGTGCATGTTCAGTAGTCATGTGGATTAAGTCCACATCTACATAAAAATGGAATAGAACCATAAACTGTGTGTAAGTGCCAAAAATAGTATTTCTACAGATGGAAAACTGCTGCTTAGGCATGCAAAATGAAATAGGATGATGTCCCTGTTTTCAGTATGGCTGACCCTCAAACATTCAAAAATCATGTCAAACTGTGAGGTTAGTTTAAAAGTATGACATTTTTTAAAAGCCCTATGTTGGGATTTTTTTCTTTGTTTTCTCAATTCTGAGCCTTTAGATTGCAAATAAAACTTAGCCAAAAGTAATCTGGAGGGCTAGAAACTTGCTTTTTAAAATGAAAGCTGAAAGTTTTCTTTGCTTTCTTAGTTTTAGCAGCGGAGGCCTTAAAAAAAACACCAAATGCCTTTAAAATTTGTGATAAACTCACAGGAACTGGCAACACTGAAATCTTTTGTCTGGACAGACATTTTTTGTGTCTCCTTCACGTGTGAACTTCTACAATGCAGCTCTGTCAGATGGCTTCAGATTTATCCCTGGGTTATGGCACCTCCTGAAATGAAACACTCTAAAGAGTTTCTCTCTGGCCTGCGTTGAAAGTAGGGTGGCCATCATAGAGGACAGTCCGGTTGTCCTCTGTCCTCTATTGTTATGAAACCAGACGCCTTTATATCCTCTATTTTTCTCTTCAAGAGAAATTTTTTTATCTCTTGAAGAGAAAAATAGAGGACATAAAGACGTCGGGTTTTGTATCAATAGAGAACAGAGTAGCAGAAAACGGGAATGTCCTCTATGATGGCCGCTCTAGTTGAAAACCACCTCTCTGAGATCAGCATAGTTAACATGAAAACCACTGCCATTTAGACAGCTGTTCTTTTCCTTTTTGTTCATTTGTTGGGGAAAACTTGTCCCCAGGTTCATTAGGCGGAGGCTCAGATGAACAACAACATAAGTTTGAAGACTTGATTTATTAAAGAATGCATTCTGAACAGACAACTGCCCCGAGAGAAAACTGTCTGTTGTTCTACTTCGCACGCAGCTTGATTATATAGCAAGTATGATATAGGAAGTATGACATCATATGCATAGTAACAGATACATCAATCTATTTAATAGCCACACTCTTTCTATACTAGTATCCTGTTTTTACTAAACTAGAATTGTTCCAGTTTGTGCTTAGCCTAGCAGTTTGGGATCATGCCCTTTGACTTCCTCATCGTTTCAGCTGTGTACGTGACCTGCTCGCTTACACATAATGGCGATTGACTCCGTTCTGTTCCCCTTCACATTCAGTTCCTTTGTGAGCTGAGAGAGATGAGCTGAGGTGGAGAAGAGGCAGAGCCATGTGGGACTAATACAGGGCAGGCAAAATATGGCCCATGGGCCAGATCTGACCCACCAGGCCATTCTGTGCAGCCCACAGAGCCCTAAAAAATTTAGTAAATATTTATTTGCCCCAGCTCCTTGTGAAAGCTGGCTGGATACAGGGGCAGTAGGACCTAGAGGGAGCCCACAGCAGGCTTGCAGGCTTGAGCAACCCAGCCTCACCCACCCCCAGCCAGTTCCCTGCCTTCTGCCCCCACCCTGCTCCAGCACCATGTGTCTGTGGCTCCTGGCTGCATCCCCAGACTGCAGAGTATGGCATCCCGTTGGTAGGGGTGTGTATGTGTGCACATGCATGTCAGCAGGCACAGGGGCAGAGTATGTGCATGTCTGCAGGCACAGGGGCAGTGTGTGTGTGTGTTCATAGGGTGAGTCCCACACACACACCCCTCGATACACATGTACCTATGCCTCCCCTCGCACTGCCATACATAAACCCCAGCCACCCAGTTAGGGGTGGGACTTCTGGTCACAAGATGGCAACCAGGGTGTGGGGCACCTGTCAAGGGGTGGGGTTACCCATGTGGCCCTTGACAGCTTGCCAAAACTCAGTAAGCGGCGCTCCACCCGAAATAATTGCCCACCCCTGGACTAATAAAGGACCTAATGTAGTAAGCCACTGTTTGTAAGCTGACCAAGTAGTAAAGTAACGGTTGCTCATTTCTATTTGTGGGAAATGTGACCTGCTTGATAATTGCAAAATATTAGACTGAGCACCAGGCATCAGTATCCAATATTGTGTAAAATTCCTATTTGAATAGAATAACAGCACCTCCTTTCAAATGAAAATGAGCAATACAGATGGAGCCAGACTGCCAATTCGTTAGAAATGTGTCATGGAGCAGTTTAATAAAATTGAAATATCCCATTTTGGAATTCAGCAGGCACATCTACACGAGACGTTTTACTCTAGATTAGAGCTAATTACTGTGCATTAAGCATCACTGTCTACATGTGCAGATGCTTACTGCACAGTAATTTGCTCTAATCACAAGTAAATTTGCTACCTGTAAATAAATACAAGTAGCAGATTTACTCTCAATTACTTATGGCGCAGCATGGCACGTGTAGATGGCCCACCGGGAGCAAGTGTTCTTCTGGGCAGCAAGGAGCAGGAGATTGCTTCCTGCCTCTGGGAGCTGCCTGCTGCCAGGGTGGGCTCCACCACTGGAGCCCAGGCGGGGACAATATCCCCCTGCCCCCAGCAGCAAGGAGCTCCCAGTTCCCGCTTTCTGATTACAATTGGGGAATATGGACTAGGAGAGCCTTATCTCCCAGGCTGAGTGCTACAGTTACAGGACCTGGGTTTCATAGACTCATAGATGTTTGGGTCGGAAGAGACCTTAGCAGATCATTGAGTGTGGATCATCGATCTTCCTCTGGGCAGGAAAGAACTCTGGAGTCAGATGACCCCAGCCAGGTGCATGTCTAGCCTCCTCTTAAAGATCCCCAAGGTAGGGGAGTCTTTTTGTAGTTGAGAGATATTTATCTCTTAGCCCAGGCCCTGTGACTATGGAGCTTGGGCTAGGAGATGAGCATCTCCCAGCCTGGACCCTGCAATAGCAGAGTGAGTGCTGGGAGCTCCCTGCTGCCAGAGCAGAGGGACATTCTCCACCCAGGCTCTGGTGGCAGAGCCCATCCTGGCAGCAGGCAGCTCCTAGGGGCAGGGAGTGATGTCCCAGCCCTCTCCAGGAGACAGCTGTCTCCTGGCCCTATGCTCCCTAAAAGCCCCTGGGCTAGTACCTAGGGGAAACCTAGAGCTCCCCTTAGCTGCTGCAGGAGCCTGGTGCAGGGCCACAGGCAGTGGGAGCAGTAAGCTGCTAGGAGCAGCAAATCTGCTTCCGTGTCCCTGCACACACAGACGCATGCCCAGGACAGTTTACTCTAGAATAAACTGATCCCACAGTATTTGCACATGTAGATGCGCCCAGTACAAGAAAAAAACTATCCTAATTGTGTCAGCAGCTAGGGATGCATTTTGGAGCAGGAAGCTAAGCCAACCCCTCCATTCTCCTGCAGAAATCAACAACAACAAAAAAGCTTTTAGGAACATTTCTTTAAAGCAAGTGTCAACCCAAATGCCTCAGTACTGTCATCTTGTTTGGGCGCTGTAGACATCTCATTTACATCTACCATCAGCACATCAGATGAGTAAATTAAGTCCTTCCTTTAAACTTAACTTAAGTAACAAATCAAACATCATGCAGATCTGCAGAGGAATCATGCATAAGTAGCTCAACAATGTGCTCATTAGAATTTTCTCACTGAAGATGAGATTTAGTATGGGGAGAGATGGAAACGATAAATGCCAAGACCCAAGTTAGAGAATGTGGAACCCAGTTATATTGCTGAGAGACTCTGCCAGAAATTATAGCAGAACCAATTTCTAGTGAAGTTAGAAATTGAAAACGTGCAGGGCAAGAAACAGACCATTTGTTTACTATTCTAGAAAAATGGGTCCTCAGGATGCTAAATTTAAATGTCTCGGAGGAGTCTGATTGTATTGACTGAGAAATACAGAGGTTCTTATGCATATATTTGAGATTACAAATATGAAAAGAAAGCAGTGCATGAAGAGTAAGCTGCGCGAAAGTCCTCAGAGCCTGTTCTATAAAAATATCTGAAGCTTTTCTTGTCTCCAGACCTGAGTCCATGCCTAACACTTGGGAAGTCCAAGGTCATTCCCTTGCTCTGCCACAGACTTCCCTTGTGTCATAGGCTAGTCATTTAACCTCTCTTGGCATATCTATATGACTTCCTTAGCACTTCTGAGAGCACCACAGAGAAGCAAGTCCTGCTCACCCACTCTTGTTTCACAGTTACCAAACCTAGTAACAAGGCATTTTAACTGGCCCAGGGTCATTCCCCCCTTCCCACTGCTCTTCTCTTAGGCATGGCAGAAACAGCCATGTCAGGGGTGTAAAGAAATCCCCCTCTCTCCTGCTCAGTTGGGTCATTCCAGGTGGACCCTTCTCTCCCTCTCTTGCTTTTATTTTGCTTCAGGCTTGTCTACCAGGTGACCTGGCCAGATAAATTCCCAAAGGGAAGGGGGACCTGGTTCTCTTCCTCTCACAGGCATTTTGAAATCACCAAGCAAAGACCTCAGGCTGCTGCCTGAAGAATTTTTTCCTGTAAGTAAAAACTTGGAATATGGGCAGGAGTTAGTATTTATGTCTAGGCCAGAAGTGTTTCAAAAGGATGATTATGTCCATGACTGAATAAGGCTCTGATTGATTATGTTTGCTCAAAGTGTATTCTGACTTCCTTGTTCCACTCCCTTCTCCTCTCCCTCTGATCAATAAAGGTATCCAGTTACAGAGTGCCTGGTTGTGTGAAACTGGAAGTGAGGGAGAGGCAAGCCTTTCAGCTCCCAGCCTGGTCAGTGGAGTTTGTCTATTTACGCTGCCTCAGTCTTATTTGAGTTATTTTGGGATTCTTCAGGCTGAAAGAGGCATCCAGAAATATTACCTATGGACAAAGCAACCCTGAGGTCTGCAGGATCTGTGTGCCTGCTCCTGTTAGGCTGCACAAAGCCCTAACAGAGACCAGTGCCCGGGTGGTGGCAGCGTTCCCACAGGCTTGTGGGTGTTCTCCAGGAAGCGGGGCAGCCAGCTGTAGGCACCCTGTGGGAGACTCCCGAAGCGAGGATTTGGGGCCTAGTACAGTGGCTCTGCATAGTAGCATCCCCTACTGTGCTGCCACAAGGGGCTCCCTCAGGGCATCTTCACTACCTCAGTTCCCAGTTTGATATATGCTGAGTAGAAATAGGTGTGTGGAGTGTGCTTCTCAGCAGCATGTTCAGGAGTACCATGGAAGCAGTATAGACTGGGCCTCTGGGACTCAGTTCCTCACCTGTAAAATGGGATAATAGCAGCACCCTTCCTCCCAGGGATATTTTGAGGATAAATACATTACAGATTGTCAGCCCCTCATACACTATGGTGATAGAATCCATATAGACTTTAACACTGTTAAAGAGAACACTAGCACCCGGGGACAGGAGGTGGCTGTTCTGTTTTTAGTCTAATTGATGATTCAGCATGTCAAAAGTGAATATGTGTTGTTTTAAGTAAAATACCTTTCCAGAGCCCTTGCCGAAAGCACAAAAAAGATTGCTTACAAGAGATGGAGACATGGATAGATAGGAAACAATGTATCTTATTAAATAATTGTAAGGGATATTAGAGTTTTTAACTTTTCCATCTTTAATTTTCCTTCTTCAGGTTTTGTTGCCAAAGTTAAAAATGTGGGTCAGATCACTCATTCCTGAGTGTTTATATTACTGTAAATCATTCCACTTCCTCTCAAAGCTCTTGCATCTCTGTGATTTTTGTATTTCAGATATGGCTTTACAGTTGCTAATATGATAGCATTAGTTACTTAGCTTCATTTATCCAAATGAAATACATCTCTTTCTACATGGCTGTAGCATGAATTTACCTAATGGATTATCATCCTTAAATAAATTGCCCTGTGAGAGTACTTTAACATTTGGTCTTCTCTGGTAGCCCCTACACTGTAGCGGGAGTTGTCCTGAGCGTAAGGGGTGTGGGAAACAGTTAAGTTTTAAACTGACTAGAAATGGATTCTGTACAGAGCTGCAATTCACAGATATGCCAAGAGTGGCTTTGTTTTAAGCTACTCAATGTACCCCAGAAAGGACAAATTAAATCATACTCTTATTTCTGTTTTCTTCTTAATGTATTAAAAAAGGACAGCATTTTAAAAATGATAAATTGAAATGCTAAAGCTAGAATGAAGAAAGAGACAAAGTAGTAATGACTTACATCAGGAAAGAGTGATGTGACTAGACTCATTTAGGATCAAATTCTCTCCAACATTTTTTTCTTATTTTTGGTCACATTTTTTAAAGAGGACCCCATGCACAGGTATGTAAGGATCCCCAAAGTAGAAAAACACAATTCTGATTGATCATATTTTAATGGTGGCGGATTATATCATCAACTGATGTAAACTGGCAAAGCTTTATTAAAATTAGTGGAACAGTGCTGATTTACAAATGTCAGCTCACGAGCAGATCAGGTCTGTCCACTTAAAAGATTTACCATATTTACCCAAATCCAAAATGACCCTGAATTTAAGACAATCCCCCAATAATTATATTGTATACATGGAACATTTATAAATGTATTATTAAATACATCCCCCCCGACTCCTTATGCAGTAATGGGGCAGGCAGGGGTGGGGGGTAGTAATGGGGTAGGCAGTGCAGGGGTGGTAGGGGAGGCAGTAAGTGGATAGGTTGTAGAGGGAGCAGTGTTGGGGGGAAGGGAGAAGTGGTAGGGGCAGGCAATGTGAAGTGGGGAGCAGGCAGTGGGGGTTGCATGCAACTTGCTCTCTGCCACCTGGCCCTCCGCACTTGCCCTCCCTTTGTGCCTGCCCCACAGAGCCTCAGGCCCCTGCCCCCTCTTCCCCTGCCTCTTCCCATCTCCCCCTCTGTGCCACTTCTGCCCCCTGCAGCCTTGGATTCTCCCCTGCCTCTCCCCCACCCTGAAGTCTCAACTGCCTCCCTGCCCCTTCACCTCTCCCTTACATTTGCTCCAGCACTGGCAGGCTCCATCCAAGCTGCAGCTTTGGGCATGAAGCATGGCCCCTGCTCAGCCCCACAGCAGCAGTGCAGAAATGGCAGCACTGCTACAGGGCTGGTTTGGGGCCATGCTCCATGCTGCAGTGAGGATGGCACCTTCCAGCAACAAAACAAAGGTAAAGGGTGGGGGGTGGGGAAAGGAAGAAGCAGCGCAGGGGGGAGACTGGTTGTGGCAGCAGGGGCCTGAGGCTGGGGGGAGGAGTGGTGAGAGGTGCAGAGGTGGCAGGAGGCAGGCAGCAGCTGGGGCCAGGGCCAGAGTAGCTGCCTTTCCCACACTGACTCTTACTCAATTCTGAGATGAGGGGCTTTCCCATGTTAAATGGCAGGAAAAAACTCATGTTTTAATCAGCTAAATGCAATATTATTATTAGACTTGTCACACCTTGAAAATTTGTTTTTAAGAAGTATATAAACATTGCTGAGCATTATCCATAAAAACTATCAATGAAAGTAAATGTGCATTTTCAATATGAATACAAAACGAGAAAAATTTAAGTCAGAAATGAACCTTGAAACATATGTTGTGCCATTCCTACATTCCTGGACATGTAAGTATTTAAGACTCTTCTTAGTATAAGATGAGTCTCATTGGACACGGCATGTTTAAAGTACATTCAAATACTAGAATGTACAGGCTGTCATTTTGGAAATGTCTGAAGGGGAAGAATGATTTAAAAATAGACAAGTTCCATATATCTTTCTTATATAACATCTCAGACAGACTCCATCTCAAACTCTTGGAGTCACTCCAGCTGCATCTGATTTGTTAGCATGTATGTTCAGAACTGAAAAAGAAAGAAAGAACTGAGCTGGGTCCCTGAACTGTTCCCCAAAGACATATTATTTCTTTTGCTGCATAATTCTGTGTCTAGAATCATAACCCTTTGCTTTAAACATAACCTTCACTGTGGAGTAATAAATTAATTGTAACGTCCTTCTCATGCCTACTAGCAAGTCCAAGCTAAAAGTCGCATCATTGTCCCATTGAAGACATACTCATATAACTACTTTTCAGGACAAAAGAGTGGAAGCACAGCTTGATGGACCTAGAGCTTCAGAAACAAGGAGGTATTCCCAGAGCTGCTGTCATAACAAATAGATTATAAGGGGCTTGACCATTTATACTGAAGCAACAGTAAAGACCTATAGAAGACTGTAAAATGGAGTGTAGTTTTATTTATTTTATGAGATATGAATTAGTCTTACATAAACCAACATCCTTACCTATATATCCACTCCTTTTCCTTTTATCCTGTGTTGCAGGGACCCATGGTGAGATTTGAAGTAGTTCCAACCGCTACAGGGGTCTCTCATTGGCTGTCAGGTCTTTGCAGTCACTGTAGAGTGTTGCTAACAGTAGGCCATTTGCCCCACTCAGTCCTAATGACTAGATGCTTCTGCACAACTAGTTTATCCTCACAATGTCCCTGAGAAGGAGGGAGGCATTATCCTTACATAAGAGATGAGTAAGGATATCCATTTTAGTGACGGGAAATCTGAGGCACAGAAAGATTAGGGGCCTAATTTTCAGAGGTACTGAGCTCCTCCAGCTCATTTAAGTAAATAATAACTATATGTTCTCAATAGCATTGAAATTTAGATCACAAATTAGTTGCCTAGGGTTATAGAATGAGTCTGTTTTTTCAAATTGCTAAATGATATAGTGTATACCACTGGTCCCAAAAGTGTGTGTGTGTGGGGGGGGGGGGGGGGGGGTCCCTCATGCCTTGCTTGCAGCCACAGAAAATTTTACTTTGTTCAGTGATATTTTTCTTCAGATTGACAGGGCAAAGTACAACAAAACCTGAAGTGCATTACTCCTTTGGTATAGTTGCCCATGGGCCAGTGAAGGTTGGAGCCCATCATTGCACATGCTAACTGGCTTTTATGAAAAGAACCACTGTTGTTTGAGAACTGGGAAATTATCATTCAAATTAAAAAACAATCTAGCTGGCGAATGAAAGAACATTTTTCAGGCTCTGCATATAGGTAGCTTTCTGTAAAATGGTTTTAGATCTGCCTCCCTTTTGCCCTGCCTTGGCATTGGGTAGATGACATTTAGGCCTTGTGTAAAGTAACAAGTTCATTTGCAGTATGATATACACCTAAATTCAGTGTCTTATTTCTGACTTTCGAAGATGCAGGGAGTACATGGCTAATGATGCACATGGCCCTTTGGATTCTGTGGATGATTTGCTTTGGCGGGGAAGATCAGTGCAGTATACAGATGCACCTGTAGCAGCACCCCCCCTCATGACTGCCATGTGCTCCCTCCATTGACAGGTGGCATGAACTCCATAATCCCTGGAGCTTGTTGTTCTTGTCACAAGTCCTGGGATCCCCATGCAGATGAGGCACAGGGCAGCCTGGTCCAGCTCCCCCTCGTGGAAGGCGAGGCCACGCTAATCATATGCGATAGAGTGAGTCTGGGTGAACTGTTTGGGGCCCCATTTGGTGATGTTTGCCAGACATTTAAGACTGGTGTAAAAACAGGAATCATTAGAAATAGGAAAAAAGGCACAGTTCAGCTATGGGAGTAAAGAGGAATTTGAAATGTTTTCAGTGTAATGAACCCTCATGACTTTAAAAAGAGTCAATGCTGAAAGGGATTGCACTCAATGGGCACTAGCATGTAACTTATTCAGATGGGCTGCACTAATCTATCTTTGTGATAGGTTTGTCAGTATGTCACTTCTTGGCCTTGTGTGGGCTCAGATCAAGTGTGGCAGGAAGGCAAAAGCCCAGCTGCTGCTCTGCAGCATTGGTCAATGACTGGAGAGGCAGGAGCAGAGAGCAGTGAGGTGGCAGTGGTGGTGAATTCTGGTGAGCTGAGAGCAGAGAAGCAAAGATTGCAAAGATGAGAAGAGACCAGACGGAGCAGTCACAAATATGGAGATTTGGACTGAGAGCTGGAATCTGACTGGCAGCTGGTGCAGCGATACATGAAGATGAAGGTGGAAGTGAAAGCAACTGAAACAGCGCAGAGAAGAGCAAGCCAAAAGAAGAGTGACAGGAAGAAGGTGGAAAGTAGCCAGACCAGGGAAAACAGCAGCAGGAACTAGAGAGCTGGAGAAGAACAGAGAGGAGGAGCCAGATGATGGAATCCGGAAGAGGGAGGTGAGCGGAGCTGGGACAATAGGGACAAGGACTCCAGAGAGACTTTGAGGCTCAGAGTTTGCCTGACAATGGCTTGGGTGATGGCACAGGAGAGATGGACCATGGACAGGTATGACTTCCTTGATCAGATTTTGATCCATCTTTTGAAATGACAGCAAGACAAATGGACCTGGAGACAGCAACAGTGACAGCAGCGGTGTCAGCAGCAGCAGAAGCAACAGTGACAGCGACAATGACAGTGAATGAACTAAGAATGTAAACCCTAAAATTGGGGCTAGGACTATGAGTCTGCGATTGGGTTAGGGAAATGACTGCGGGTGGGAGCGTGGGTCCATGGGTGCATTTATTGTAACGGGCACATAGGCTTTAACTGTGGTTTAAGGTGTGTGAAGAAAAGGTTTTGCTAGATGATGTGTGTGTGTGTGTGTGTGTGTGTGTATAAATAAAAATACATTTTTTCAAAAAGAAAAAAAAAGAACCCCAAATACTTACAGTGCATCGTGGCCTACCCAAACAAGAGGTTATGGTGTTTCACCTTCTGGCACAGAAGTGCCTGTGAGCAATGGTGGACAAAATACAAGGAAATGGAGAAGAAGGAAGAACTTCAAGGACTGATTTTTGCCGCTGAACAAAAGTCAAGGGAGAACGTGATCATTGTCAAACTGTATTCGGACATCCTTAAGGAAATAGATGTGGAGAGATGGCTGGAGGGGAGAGTCCAGAGAATACTGTTTGTGGAAAAAGTGAGAGACAAATACAATGTGTGGACTGGGACATTTCAGGTGTGAGTGATTCCAAGGGAGGAGGAAGGGAGCCCTGGAGAGGTGCGGCACCTGTCATCTGTTATTTATGTAGGAGGGCACCGGGGCTACATCATATACCACGGGCAGCCCCATCAGTGCAGCAAATATAGGGAGGAAGGGCATTTGGTGGCTTATTGTAGCCTAACCATTTGCTACCGGTGTGATGGGAGAGGGCACAGAGCTCGTGCATGCAAGGAAGTGCTGAAATGTGGAATCTGTCAGAAGGGCACATGCAAAACAGATGCCCAGATTCTTTCTCTAACAGAGCACAACCTAAAAGGGGGAATGACTTTGATCAAATGAGCGAGGAGGAGGAAGAGGCAGGGGAGGTCAGGATGGATTCAGAGGACGAAACATTGATAGAAGAAACACCAGAGGTGGAAAGAGGTGGAATGAGTGTTGCAGTAGCAGCACAACAACTAGTGGAGGAGAGAGAAGAAGAGGAGATGTGGAAGCATGAGCATGGAAACAGAAGTAGAGAAAGAAATCCCAGAGACTAACCAAGATGCAAGTTCTGCTTTAGTGAAAGGGAAAGGCACAGAGCCATGGGTAGGAAAAAGGAAGAAACAAAGGCTGTCATGGTCCTGGAAGAAGAAAATAGGGGAAGATGGAAAGGGGAGAAGGGAGAAGCAATACTAGAGAGGAATGGGGTACGTCAAAAATGGAGATGGAGGGGCTGCTGAACCATAAGGAAATAGTTGGGGGGAGGGGACAACAGCAGCCTTTCTCAATATAGAAGCCCTGGAGAACCTACTGAGAGTGACAGGGATGAGGAATAAGGGAGGGACAGAGACCCTGATCGTCAGCAGTGACATGGGAAACCCGACCCCTAAGACAAGAGATGAGGACCAGTGGCTTCCACTGTTTCTTTATCGTGGTGTTATGTGTTGCAACTTTAAATGTGAGAATTTTATTGACAAGGAAGAGGTTGGACTGAATGGCAGCAACTTTAAAGTCTGTCAATGCAGATGTAATATATTTATAAGAGTGTAGAATACCGTGTGGAGACTAATATAAATATCTGGAGAAGAGACAGAGTTTGGGGCGGTCATGGTGGGCAGGGACAAATGCAAACAAGGCGGCAGAGGTGGCGTTGTTAATTAAAAACCTGGGGATTAAAGTCAAGCAAGTGCAAGTGTTAGTAGAAAGAAGAATGCAGAGGGTGTTGTTGTAGACAAAAGAGATAGAAGTAGAGTTGTTTAATGTATACACACCTGCAGAAAGGGAGGGGAGGGTGACTTTATTCTGGAAGATGGAAATGTGTGGTGGGGGACAGAGTCATAGTCAGCAACTTCAACTGCATAACTGAGAAAGGAGATTGGTGGGGAGGGAGGTGGTTAGACAGTTCCTCAAAGATGCTAAAGAAAATTATCAAGGAAGAAGGTGTCAAGGATGTGTGGGTGGGAGAGAAAGTACATATGAGAGTAGAGCCAGGAGGAAGGAAAATTTCAAGGATCAATTTTGTTTTAGTCTCAGAAGGAGTGGTGATGCACAAGAAAGAGATACAAGATGTTAGTTTTAGTGACCATCGAGTGCTACAGGTGGAGATGGGAATGGCGGGACCCAATGGGAAAGGGCAAGGCCTCTGGAAATTGAATGTTAGGCTGCTTCATGATAAAGAAGTGTGTAAAGGGTTTACGGTGGAGTACGAGGAATGGAGAACCTTAAAAGATTGTGGGAAAAGCAGGTGGGAATGGTGCTGTATGATTAGAAGAAGAAGAAGCACATTTTTCATGAATGTTGGGAAGAGAAGGGTGAGGGACAAGATGAGGAAGCTGAAAAGGAGACAGGAGAGGGTGTAGCACTTGATTGTGGAAGCAGGAAGGGGGAGAGAAGTGAAGGATAAACTGAAATAGGCAAAAGTGGAGGTGGAGGAATGGTTTAAAGAGAGCTGCTAAAAAGATATTCCTAGTGAAAGCGCCTTGGGTGGCAGAAGGAGAAGAATGGAACTCATACTTTGCCACAAGAGTCAGGAAAGCAAAGGGAGAGGTGGAAAGAGTGAAAAAGGAGAATGGAGACTGTATGGAAGGCCAAGAGGAGGTACTGAACACTGTGACAAACTTCTATGAAGATTTGTACAAGATAGCGAAAAATGGATAGTGAATGGAGGAGGGGGTTCATAGTGGACATCAAAGAGACGGTGGAGGATGAAAGGAAGGATAAGTTAGGTGGGGGGAATAAGGATAACAGAGGTGGAAAAATGTTTGAGAACTTTTAAAGGAACGAGTCACCAGGAAAGGATGGACTCCTAGCCAAATTTTATGTGAAATTCTGGCAATGGGTGGGAAAGAATTTGGTGGAAGTCTTCAGAGAGACAATAGAAGAAAGAAAGATTGGGGAGGATATTGCAGATGGAGTAGTGGTGCTACTGTATAAGAAGGGAGATCAGGAATGCCTCAAGAACTGAAGGCTAATCACATTAATACAGATGATAAAATCCTGGTGAAAGTTATAACGATACAAATGAAAAGTGTTCTGGATCAGGTCATACAAGAGGACCAAACTTGTGCAGTGGAAGGGATAAGAATCCTGTCATTTTTGACAGGAACCAAGGGCAGAGCAATATTAATTTTCCAAATTTTTTTAGGGGCCCCGCAGGCCGGATAGAATGGCCTCGCAGGTTGCATCCGGCCTGCAGGCCATATTTTGCCCACCCTTGATACAGGGATTACCCTGGGTTAAGAAAATGTTAGAATTTTAGAGCACAAGAGGTTTGTCATATGCAGGAAAGGTGAAGCTGGTGAAATGGGTGCTACCCATTGTGTTGTTTGTGGGATCTTCAGCCACTGGGACCTCTTGTCCTGGTGGTCAAAGCAGGGCCGTCTGCTTCAGCCACCAGGACAAGAGGTGTCAACAGTGTGGCTATGTGGTGGAGACCCTCCCCCACGCGCTGTGCAGCTGCAGGCCGCACGCCAGAGCCTGGCAGCTCCGCCACAACACTGTCCAGGACCGCCTGGTGAGGGCCATCCTGGCCACATCGGGGGAGATATCCATGAACCACACCGTCCCAGGCTGCGAGAGCCAGATGCAACCTGACATCATAATCACAAACGAAGAGGCCAAGAAGGTCGTGATCGTGGACATAACCATCCCCTCGAGAACTGGCGCCAAGCCTTCACCGATGCCCGAGCTCGCAAGTGGGAGTAATACGCCCTGCTGGCCGACATCCTGAGGGGCCGTAGCTATGACGTGACGGCTGACACGCTCATTGTAGGAACACTCGGAGCCTGGGACCCCAGCAACGAGAGCATCCTGCGTGCATGCTGCGTCTCCCGCCACTTTGCCAAGCTGATGCACTGCCTCATGGTGTCCAACACCATCTGCTGGTCCTGTGACATCTACGTGGAACACATCACGGGCCACTGCCAGTACTCCGACCCCACCAGATGAACCGCCGCTGGACCGGACCCCAAGGGGACTGCCTGAACTCCCCCCACTCTGCACCAGATGGACTATACTTTGAGAGGATTCTTTCAACAACGGCTTCACCCAAAGAGGACCCCCGTGATGAGACTGTATATTGACTGAGACACTTTCTTCAACCTACTTCCTCCACCATTGCAGACCATTGTACGGGTTTGTGTATATCTATCTCCTTTCTCTCTCAGTGTTGCAAACCCCCTCCCTCCCCTTCCCCCACCCCCGGGCTTAGTTGGCTAACATTGTATTTTCTGTAACCTAGTTGCATTCCCCTCCTCGCCCCCATCCCTCTAATATTAGTCCCTCCCTCAGGCAATTTGTATTTCCCTGCTGGCTTTGTCATCCATTTGGATTCACAATCCTAAACATCTACTAATAAAATTCAAAATCCTCCGTCATAGATTCAAAGTAGGAAAATGCAGAGACTTTGGGGGGTTCTAAAACAGAATGTATTGTCAGGAAGGAATGATATAAAGGACGAGAGTGCGGAGGGTGAGTACTACCGGACATTGAGATGTTTACCTATGCGCGCTATGTTAGAATGGTGATGAGGAAAGCATCGGAAGGAAGTGGGAAAGTGGGAAATGTTTGCAGATTTTGGGCAAGGAACTGGCTGTGGACAAATGGGACAGGGTGGGAGGGTCAGTGAGCTTGGAAATTGTCAATATATTATGGGAGAGCAGAAAATGTTATTAAAGTATGAGGTTTGGAAGAGCTAGGGATACAAGGTTTGAAAGAAAAGGGAAGGATTTTGAAGGAAATCAGAAGGAAAGACAAAGTAACTGAGGTGGGTAATTTGTTGGAGCAACAAGCAAGGCGAGTGTGGAGAGGAATAATGGGGGAAGATTTAAAAGGGGAACATGCAGACCTGATGTGGAGAATGGTGAGGAGGGTTTTAAGACTAAGAGAGGTTCAATATAGGTTGGGTTTGGGAAAAACAGCAAAATGCCCGTGGGAGAATTGCTGGGGGGAGAGGCAGAACGAGGACAAATCAGTAGTACTTGTGTTTTGGGAATCCAACTTTGCATGGGACATTTGGAGGAAAGCACAGATTTTACAAATTTTAGAAGTGAATGATAAGATAAATTTTGAGACAGTGATGTATGGGTTGCTTAAGAAAGGATGGGAAGAAGGAAAGATACAGGCATGGGTGATCTGTGTTTATGCAGCACTGTGGAAAGTGAGGAACTTGCTGATCACGAAGGGAATGGATTTTACTACAAAGAAATGTTTACAACAAGCCCTGTTTGAGCTCAAATATTAAATGCAAAGGGATGAGAAGGAGGAAGATGAGAGTAAGAGGGAGGAGATGTGGAGGAAAGATAAGTGGAAATATGCATTCACTTGAGTGCTTGAGGTAGTGGGGTGAAAAAAAAGTAGGGAGAGTAGGAAGGGGGATACTTTGTGGGACAAGTTAATATTATTGTGAACTGTTAAAAGATGAGGATATTATGAGGCTTTGTTGGATGATATAATGTTTGATATTTGTAAATATGTATAAGAGGTTTTGTTTTTTTAATAAAATGTTGAGTTTAATAATAATTTTAAAAGTTCCCACCAGCATCTTGGCCTTTTGGCTGAGATCAAGCATTTTTGGCACAAAGAGGAGAGTGCCAGGGCTGGCTCTGGCCCTCCCAATACCAGTCTTGTACTGTAGTACCTCCAGGCTTGGTGCCAGTTTCGTGTGGAGGGAGCACCTCCCCTTTCTTTTTTTTTAAGGGCCACACCAAAAAAAAAGGTTCCCAACCATATGTTTGCTTCATATAGGTCATGTGTTTTCTAGTCATGCTCAGTGTTGGCTACATTTAATCAAATTCGTAGTTGGTTTTCATTGCTGAACACATGCTACTTTTGGCAGCATTTTAATGATAGACAGTGTATTTAATGAGGTTTCCCTTTATGCAGTTGTAAGATGAGGGTCTTTTTCCCCCATGGTGACTGGGAGTAAATACCTAATCTTATATTTGAGTAAGTATGGTATATACTTGAGCCTACTTGTATTACTAAATGAGGTATTCACAGTTAGTCACTCCTGCATATTCAGGAGGTCAAGGTCAGATCTTTTCTCTACAAAACTGTCACCACCACCACTCTGCTTAGAAAATGTGCCTATTGTCCTGTATAAATTGCATCCAAGTGAACTCAGTAGCAGTGCATTACCTAATGTGTTGGAAGAGCATCAGATGGCATTATGTTTTATCATGTCTTTAGTTTTGCTCTCCTGTCACATCTCAGTACTGACTCACATAAAAGAAACTAGGATAGTATCAAAAAGCATGTTTCTGATTAGCATGGCTTTGTTCCTACTGAACTGAGAAACATATAAACACATGAATGTGATCTAAAGCCCTACTATTAACATACTGCAGGGCTGTCTAGTTGGTGGCCTGTGGGCTGAGGGGTTAACATGCGGGCCCTGAGCTCCCACCCAGCTGCTGCTGCCCTTATTGCTCCAGCTGGAGCAGCAGCCAGGGTGTTGGGGCTCTCCCTGTTTCTGCAGCCTGTCCCTTCCCCAGGTGGCAGGATAGTGTGACACAGCACAGCCCACAATGATGGGGGAGCTGGCAGACTGACTACTGGGACTGTGGAACTTACACCACTTGTCAAGGGGGGAGCGCATGGCACTTATGAGGGTGGTGCTGCTACCAATGCTTCTGTACACTGCACTCATCTTCCCCGCCCCTGAGCAAATGATTCACAGACTCCAAAGGCCATGTGCGTTTTCTTTTGGGGCACAGATGGGAAAAGGTTGCAAGGATTGAGCTGTATAATATGAAAAGAACAAGGAGTGAAGAAGACTGGACAGCTGGCTCTTCTTCTGGGCTATGAACACAAGCCAAATATGCAACTGGGCAGCTGGAGCAGATTCCAAAAGAGTTTGCTTCATGAAATATTTTGCAGGGAACCTGATACAATGCTGGGGATGTACACACTGCCCAACATGCACCCATGGACCTGTGAACTGCTGTGGTTCTACAGTGTCCTGTCCAATAACCCCTGAAAAACCACTGTAAGATACAGCAGGTGGTAAGAGCAAGGGACAGAATGATGACTGTGGACTTGCAGAAAGGTCCACCAGACTATCCCAGGCAAACCTGCCCATGGAAGACGGAAACAATTGACCACCTCCACTGGTAGTGCCCATACTCCAGGGAGGAGTGGAGGAGAGTAATTTTACTCCTCATGATGACGATAGGAGTCAAGACCCTGACCATAGAGGCAGCACTGTTCAAACACCTAACTAAGCAGCGAAGGACCCCAACAGCCTTCTTTGACCAGTTCATCTTCTGCTTCAGGAACACCCTGTGGAAGACCAGGAACCTGCTCATGTATAAACACAGGAACTTCTCAGCGAGAACTGTGTCAAAATGGGAATGAGTGAGATGCATTTGTACTACAGGAAATCAGTGGAAGATGATGAGGAGGAGATGGAAGAAATCGTATGGAAGAGGAGAGACTGGCACAGGCTGTTTAAGAACAAAGACCCCAGATTAGACGATGACAACAAAAGGAAGACAATAAGGACAGTGATGAAGAGGGGGTGAATGATGAGGATGACAGGGAAGAAGAGAATGACAAAGACAACAGGGACTAAGGACTGAGGGAGGGAACGGAGGACTTGGGGGATGGAAAGGGAAGGGGGTAGAGGGATCAGATGCAGATTGGCATGATTGTAATGATTAAAACAGATGGTAACAGACACGTGGGTGCATGGGCATGCTGGTACTTGTGCACAGGTACAGCTATTGTAACAGGACTTTGATGGTGTAATGGTGTGTGTGTGTTAGAAACTGTCAAGTGAACCAGACTGGTCATGAGACAGAGCTACCAATATGTGGGAGAGAGAGAGAGAGAGAGAGTGTGCGTGTGTGTGTGTGTGTGTACACACACTCAGCCTAGGGGTTGTCAACTGGGGGTATGCATACCCCTGGGTGTACTTGGGGAGTGGAGGCACGGGGGGCAGGGCCACCACCATGCACCACTTCCCCATGCCCAGGTACCCCCACTTTGCACCACCTATAGGTTGCGAGAGGGGGGGCTAACAGGGCTTAACTCCCCCAAATATGGGGTAATGGTAGGGCTGTCCAGGGGACATGGCTTCTGCTGCTGCACGCACCCCAGGAGGCATGGGGGCGTGTGCCCCCGGATGTGCCGGGGCAGGACACATTTGCTTTGTGAACTATTTTGCAGGGGACCTGCTACAATGCTGGGGATGTACCACCATGGTTCTTTTTTTTACATTTCATAGGCAATATCCTGAGCACATTGGAGTCAGTGTGAGTTTTGCTGTAGACATCAGGAGAGCCATGATTTCTTTGCAACACTTTATAAGTATACATGGCTTACATAAAAATATGTGACATATTTCACATTTCAAAGCTACAGAAATAGTATATTCCTACCTTCTGTTACATTTGTACCAGCACATGAGTCTGTGTGTTTTTGTTGTGCTTCTTTCTAGATTCATGGGTCTAGCCTTTGAATTGTTCAGGGAATGTTCAGCACATTTGTTGTCCCATTCCATTCCATGCTTGCTTTCCTTTCTAGTATCCTTTCCATAAGCTGTAAGAGCCAGTGAGATGTGGACTCACACAGCTGCTTCACTTTCCCCTGTACTTTTTATTCTGTTCTCTACAAGGAATTGGTTGTGGTAAGGCCACACCCAAAATATTTTATTTGATTTCTAACCCCAAAGATAGGGTCAGAAGTTTCATTTATGGTAACATTATTATACTTTCAGTTTTCCTTTCTAATCTCTATAACTTTATGGAAAAGACCAAGTCATGGAATTTATAGCTTTTTGTATATACACATGTGAAAATGATGCTTAGTTATTACTTGATCAACACCAAACTATTTTGTTACTTGGTCCTATAATTACCACATCGTGACCTTACTGGAGAGAGGTCCTGTCAAAATCATGTTTTAAAGAGGATTAGAGGAAAGGTACTTTTTTTTTTTTTACCAGCTACTGATGTTCTCTGAGTTTTTCCTCTGAAACCCTTTTGTCTTTTTAAGAATCTGTAAGTAGGCTTTGTTAACATGAAGAAAAATGGAAGTTAAAACAGGCCTTTAATACCTGCAGTTGGCATGTCCAAATATTTGGATAATTTGCACACGCTTTTACTGGTATATGTAAGGCTCATGAGGTCTTTCATGTAATCGCCTAAAATGTGGATCCAGAGGAGATAGTCAGAGAGCTCCATTTCCAAGTAACCTTCTCTAGCCCACTAGTCATTGCTAGTGCCCAGCTTTCCTTTTTAATTCCTACCTGCTTCATTCCTATACTTATAAGTTTTATGACCAGTGTACAGGGACTTAGAAGAAGCATCAGGTCATCATATTGTTGCATATTGGCCTAGCCTGATCATCTTGTTCCTTACAGAAGAAACTGATAGTGGAAAACTGTTTCCTAAGCAGGATATTAAAAATATACTGTGTTCAGAGGAAATACATTATCAAGAAAATGCCCTAGTTTCATTTTCTTTGTGCCTGAAAGAAGTTCATCCACCTTTTTGGATATTCCCCTTCTCAGAATATTTATGCATCTCCATTAGTTTTAATGTCTAGTTGCAGAACGGTAACTTCTTCATTGTATTTTGTTTCAGACACTTTTGTTGCATTTCCCTTTTCACTTCACAGTAAGAATTGTTTTATTATTTATTCTCCAGACCTTGTGCACATTTGCAGAGGGAGAAGTACAGGTTTGTAAATATTTTGAGCCAACACTGAATTTAGTTCCATTAAAGCAAATGTTAAGTGCATTTGAAAATGTGCCAAATTGCATTATACAGGTGTTTTACAGGCTCATGCAATACTATAGTCAGCACTTAAGGGACTAAACAATAAAGAATCAGGTAGTGAGGTCAGTTTTTAAAGACCAAATATAAACCGAAAAAACAAAATAGAAAATCTTTGTATTGGGCTGCAGGGGTTTAGGTTGTAGCCATGTTGGTCTAAGGACATAGGCAGACAAGGTTCCTTGGGTGAATTTGATATCTTTTATTAGACCAACCCAAATGGTTGGAGAATAGTTATTAAGCAAGCTTTTGGGTTCAAAAACCCTTCGTCAGGCTAAGGAAGTTTCAGCAGTTGGTGTGTGCTCTTCCTGGATGGAATGAAAAGTAAAGAAGCCAGAGGCTGGGCTGGGGAGTCAGTTGCCAGGCAGATTGTAATGTATCAAAAATCCAATGTCTATGTTTAGTCCCTGATCTCTAGTATCCAGGAGGTTGATGAAATGGAGCTCATAGGCTTGTCTCTGGGAAGTGTTGTGTAAGTTTCCCTTGAGGATCAGGACTGAGAGATTGGAGAGAGAGTGGCCCTCCTGTGAGAAATGTGCCCCCACCGGTAATAGGGTATTTCTGTCTTTGATGGATTTCTGGTGTGCGTTCATTCTGGGGTGCAGTTGTTGTTTGGTCTGTCCTATATATTTTCTATCAGGGCATTTGGTGCATTGGATGAGGTATATTACATTTCTGGAGGTGCAGCTGTAAGATCCTGGGATGCTGATGGCTCTGTTGTGGGGTGTATTAATAGTGGGGCTGGTGGAGATGTGTTGGCAGGTTTTGCATTTCTTGTCATGGCATGGTCTGGATCCTTTTGGTGTGTTCTGGGATTGAGGAAGTTTGCTTCTGGTGATGAGGTTGGCGAGGTTTGGTGCTTGTTTGAAGGCTAGGATGGGTGGCTCTGGGAAGATCTTTTTAAGAATAGGGTCTCTGTCTAGTATGGGTTGCAATTTTTTGAGGATTTTCCGTACAGGTTCAAGGGAGGGGTGGTACATCATAACCAGCAGCGTGCGATTTGTGGGGGGTTTTCTTCTGTACTGCAGCAGTTCTTCACGTGGTATCCAGGTGGCTCTTTCAAACGTACGATCTACCTCTCTGGAGGAGTGGGTGAAAGCCTTTTTAAGATTGGTGAGGTGGTGATGCTGGGTGTTCTCTTCAGTACAAATGCGGTGGTATCTGATCCTCATCCAATGCACCAAATGCCCTGATGGAAAATATATAGGAGAGACCAAACAACAACTGCGCAGCAGAATGAACGCACACTGGAAATCTATCAAAGACAGAAATACCCTATTACCGGTGGGGGCACATTTCTCACAGGAGGGCCACTCTCTCTCCAATCTCTCAGTCCTGATCCTCAAGGGAAACTTACACAACACTTCCCAGAGACGAGCCTATGAGCTCCATTTCATCAACCTCCTGGATACTAGAGATCAGGGACTAAACATAGACATTGGATTTTTGATACATTACAATCTGCCTGGCAACTGACTCCCCAGCCCAGCCCAGGCGCTGGCTTCTTTACTTTTAATTCCATCCAGGAAGAGCACACACCAACTGCTGAAACTTCCTTAGCCTGACGAAGGGTTTTTGAACCCGAAAGCTTGCTTAATAACTATTCTCCAACTATTTGGGTTGGTCTAATAAAAGATATCAAATTCACCCAAGGAACCTTGTCTGCTCTTGTATTGGGCTGTACACTTATCCAATTATCTTAGTGATTCTCTCCAACACAAATACACATGCATTTGTATCCCACTGATATCCCTTATGAAGGTTTTCCTGTGTTCCCTCAATCCTTCTCTCTCTAAATTTTTAAAATTTGGCAGTCTGGCTCAGAGTAAATCATATATAGTTCCCCAGGCCCCAGCATTTTGCACCTTGCCTATTTGCTCTTAGTAAACTTCCAGTGTTATTACTTGGTATCTAGGATACTTTGTCATTCTCTCCCTTCAAGGCATAGACCAGATTGTGGAAGTTAATTGTCTTCTAATTCATGTGAAATAGCTAAGAATTGGGAAAACCATAGTTTCCCAGACTAGTATAAAATTATACTAGTACAGTAAGAAGTGTCTTTCTCTTACAGTTCCTTTTTGAGAGGTACTGAGATGACCTGCTTCATTCTTGGTTAAAAAAAACCCCTCTGTGTTCATTCTCTAGACTTCACAGATTTGATCAGCTGAAGGTCTCAGGGACATCCAAAGATATCAGATACCAAGTAATAATTCAGAGTGCCATTTCTGCATGATTCCAAAACCTGCAGGGAGAGTTTCCCAGCCTTGAGTGTAGGTTTTTCAGGCAGCTGGCAGCACCCCCAACTAAGGACAGCAGCTGCCTTCCCAATACATAGCCAACTGGCTCTGCAGGACTCAGGCTGCACTCTGGCTGGCTGTCGCCCTTCATCCAGAGGTAATTTTGTGCTGAAGAAATGCAAAATTATTATTCAAAAAGGAGAGAAAAATAGAGTTAGGTATGCAGTGAAATAAATTTACGGGCATGTAAATGACATACAAAAATGCTGACACTGCCAGGCAGCTTTGACTGCCCTGCGGGTGAAAACAGAGGGGGAAAGTGCGTGCCTTTAAAAAGTGACCAGTGTTTCAGGAACATTGGAGCGTAACAGAGGGTTCGGTTGTCACAGGAGGGACAAAAGTGTACTGAAATGCCAGTCAAGCCCTACATATCAATACAGTTAGCAACCTGAAAAGCAGCTGATACATACAGTTCAGATAGGCTTCTTTATTTTCAAAACTGTTCATGTTCTAATCTTTGTTACCTCATCAACACTGGGGCCACAGCTGAGATGTTTTATGATGGTATAAGGCCCTGTGGTGTTTTACACTTTTCCTATCAAAAATTGCTTGTGAATAAACATCTAACTCTAATATCAGAGGCACAATTTACTAAAAAGGATGAAGAGGGACCTCTGTCCTAGACCTGGCCTTGGCCAAAGGAGATGATCTGGTGTATGGCTTGAACACTGGGGGTAGCCTGGGCAACAGTGACCATGAGCTCATCAGTTTCACTGTCCACCACAAGGTTGACAGATCAACTAGCAGGATTGAAGCCCTGGACTTCAAAAATGCTGACTTCAACAGGCTCAGGGCATTAGTAGGGGAGGCGATGCAAGACCAGGGATGGAAGGCAAAGGGGGTGCACAAAGAGTGGTCGTTCCTCAAGGACACGATCCTCAAAGCACAAAAGAAAACCATTCCCATGAAGAGGAAAGGTAGCAGAAGGGCTGGCAAGCCCTCCTGGCTCAATAGGAACATCACGGTCCTCTTGAAAAAGAAAAAAGAGGCTTACACACAGTGGAAGCTAGGGACAGTCCTCAAGAAGGACTATATAACAGTGGTCCGCAGTTGTAGGGAAATGATTAGGAAAGCTAAAGAAGTGACTGAGTTTAAGTTACCCAAGGGAGTCAAGGACAATAAGAAGTTCTTCTTTAGATATATAGGGAGCAGAAGGAAAACAAATGGAAGCATGGGGCCCCTGCTTAACACCTCAGGACAGCTGGTAATGGACACTCAGGAAAAAGCTGTACTCCTGAATGCCCATTTTGCTTTGATATTTCACTGGACCAAGGGGAAAGACAAGTGAGATAAGGCTCACAAGGGGCATGGTAGGAATGATAGCCTTCCCACTGTGGATGCTGAGCTGGTGCAATACCAACTAGAAAAGCTAGACATAAGTCAGCAGGACCAGATGGACTTCACCTGAGAGTGCTGATGGAGCTGGCTGAGGTCATTGCAGAACTGCTGGCAAAACTCTTTCAGAAATTGTGTCACACAGGAGAGATCCCTTAGGATTGGAAGAGGGCCAACATTGTGCCCATCTTCAAGAAGGGGAAGAGGGAGGACCTGGGCAACTATAGGCCAGTCAGCCTAACCTCCATCCCAGGGAAAATCCTGGAAAAACTCATTAAAGAACCTGTGTGTGATACACTCGTTGAGGGTAAGATTCTGAACTACAGCCAGCATGGCTTCGTCACGGGTAGGTCTTGTCTTACCAATTTCATCTCCTTCTACGAACAGGTCTCTCACCACCTGGACACGGGAGAGGTCGACATTATATACCTAGATTTCCAAAAGGGTTTTGATCTAGTATTCCATGATATCCTTGTGGAAAAATTGGAAGATTGTGGGCTTAACTGCTCAACAGTTTAGTAGGTGGAAAATTGACTGCATGGTAGGACCCAGAGAGTTCTCATGAACAGATCTGTGTTGCCCTGATGAAAAATGGCCAGTGGTGTCCTTCAGGGGTCCGTGCTTGGACCAGTGCTTTTCAACATCTTTATCAATGATTTGGGATATGGGGGTGAAAAGCTCGCCAGCCAAGTTTGTGGACAACACCAAGCTATGGGGGAGCATGGTCATGCCAGAAGATAGGTTGCAGACAGGTGGACCTGGACATGCTGGAGAATTGGGTGGACCGGAACCAGATGAAGTTCAACACTCAGAAGCGTAAGGTGCTCTATCTAGGGACAAACAATCCCCGACATACCTACAGGCTCAGTGGTGACAATTTGACTTGCGCCATGGCCGAAAGGGACCTAGGGATAGTGATCGACCATTGCATGAACATGAGTCATTAGTGCAATGCTGTGGCTAGCAGGGCAAACAACACACTGGCATGCATTAACTGTTGCATCTCATGCAAAACTAAGGAAGTGATACTCCCACTGTACTCTGCACTGGTGAGACTGCAGCTGCAGTACTGCATCCAGTTTGGGCACTGCACTTCAACAAGGACTGGGAAACACTTGAGAGGGTCCAGAGAAGAGCCACCCATATGATCAGGGACTTGCAAGACAAGCCATTTGAGGAGAGGTTGAGGGACTTGGGCCTCTTCAGCCTACAGAAGAGAAGGCTGAGAGGGGACTTGGTAGCAGCTTATTGGTACCTCAGGGGAGTACATCAAGAACTCAGTGAACAGCTGTTCACCAGGGCACCCCTGGAGAAGACCAGGAGGAATGGATACGAACTCCTGGAAGGCTACTTTAGGCTCAATTCCAGGAAAACTCTTTCACAGTCAGGGTGTCCAGACTGTGGAATAAACTCCCTCCAGTGGTGGTGCAGGCACCTACCCTGGAAATCTTCAAAAAGAGACTGGACAGTTTCCTCACTGGGGTCACTTGACCCCAGTTGTCTTTTCCTGCATAGTGCAGGCGGACTGGACCAATGATCCACAAAGTCCCTTCCAGCCCCTTACAATCTATGAATCTAAGTGAAAGGGATGGTTCTCCCCAGCTGTAAAACAGTAGCAACTGTTGTTTACAACAATAGAACAAATCTGATGAGTTCTGCATGAGACTAGCAGTCAGAAGCTTCTGGGAAGTAGAGTGAGCTGTGCTTATTTTTGCCATATGATGCAAAATAAATTTAAGGAGATGAGTTTAGTGATCATGAAAGCTGATGTCTTCTAACTGACTCAGGTCATAACTAAGCTGCAACCTATTTGAAAAGATGGCTTTGGAACAGTTTCTTGTACTGAAATTTCAGTAAGGTCCATAGACTCTTTGGGCACAGTTTCCAAGAGTAGTTTCTAAAACTTCAGGCTTGTTTGTGCAGTATTTCAGATTTCTTTGCCCCATCCACATACAGTACTTAGCTATTTTTCTCATTAGGATGTGCAAGCCAGGCAGCCAAATCATTAATTGCTGGATTTGTATGTTTCTAAGTGATGGTTTGTAGAAGCCAAAGTGTAGACAATGAAACAGTTGCTCACAAAGATGAACTCCCTGTTGATATTGACTCAGAGACTTCCTCAGCTTATACTGTTGACAGGGTTGGCCCCTTGCTGTTTTTTTTCCTATTGCCTAGAGAACATATTGTGTTCAGTGCAGACTTTGTTCCATGACCTTTTCTTTTGTGGTAGCCCTGGAGCTCATAATCCCTACCAAAGCTTTGTAGTGTTATTTCCACAGTTCTAAATTATCGTTAGCAGTCTTTCTTGGCAAGTACAGCTGATAGGGAGAGGTTATGTCCATGGGGCCATAGCCTCTCACTATTAGCTATACTTGCTTTTGTTGCTGGCAGCACTTCCTCAATATGAGGATGACAGTCTTCCAGTAGATACAGAAATCATCTGCATGTCTGGAGATGACTGAGGAGGCAAATCCGAGATCTGTGTCTTCCACTACAGACATGGCAAACAGTTCTAGGAGGAAGGAGTGAATCCTGGCGATGTTGGATCACAGCTCTTTCCCTTTGTCTTTCTTGTCTATCCACATACAGAGGCAAGTATGCTCAAAATTCTCGATGCCTTGACATGTCATCCAGGTGTCATACCCATACAGTAGGCTAGGGATGACAACAGCTTGGCACATGAGAAGTTTGGTTTGGGCCCTGGCACTGTTATCATCAAAGACAGTTTCAGAGATGTCCAGAGGTGGAAGTGATAGGTTTTATTCGGTGTTAAACATAGATGACAATATTCATGTTTTGCGAAATGTGACCACCACGGTAGGGTACATGTTTGGTGTTTTCCAAGGACTGCTCTCTAATTATAAGACGTGGGGAAGTAGCTGGTTGTTTTTGGAGTAGGTTGGTAGAGTGTCTTGGTTTTTGTGATGTTGACAGTGAGTCCAAACATTCCATATGCTTCACAGAAGCAGTTGAGTGCCCTGGAGCTCTTCACCTAAGTGGGCACTGTAGTAGGGGACACCTATCCCCTACTAGAACTTAGGCAGACAAGGTTCCTTGGGTGAATTTGATATCTTTTATTAGACCAACCCAAATGTTTGGAGAATAGTTATTAAGCAAGCTTTCGGGTTCAAAAACCCTTCGTCAGGCTAAGGAAGCTGCAGCAGTTGGTGTGTGCTCTTCCTGGATGGAATGAAAAGTAAAGAAGCCAGCGCCTGGGCTGGGCTGGGGAGTCAGTTGCCAGGCAGATTATAATGTATCAAAAATCCAATGTCTGTGTTTAGTCCCTGATCTCTAGTATCCAGGAGGTTGATGAAATGGAGCTCATAGGCTCGTCTCTGGGAAGTGTTGTGTAAATTTCCCTTGAGGATCAGGACTGAGAGATTGGAGAGAGAGTGGCCCTCCTGTGAGAAATGTGCCCCCACCGGTAATTGGGTGTTTCTGTCTTTGATGGATTTCCAGTGTGCGTTCATTCTGGTGCGCAGTTGTTGTCTGGTCTCTCCTACATATCTTCCATCAAGGCATTTGGTGCATTGGATGAGGTATACTACATTCCTGGAGGTGCAGCTGTAAGATCCTGGGATGCTGATGGCTCTGTTGTGGGGTGTAGTAATAGTGGAGGTGGTGGAGATGTGTTGGCAGGTTTTGCATTTCTTGTCATGGCACGGTCTGGATCCTTTTGGTGTGTTCTGGGGTTGAGGAAGTTTGCTTCTGGTGATGAGGTTGGCGAGGTTCGGTGCTAGAACTTAGTGAGTCCAGTGCCATGGGCAGGTTAGCTACAAAGCAGTAAACCTGTTCGTGGGAGAGAGAGGCAGCAGGCATAGGTGGTAAAGAGGCAGGCCAGAGCAATGAGCTTGATAATTAGAGAAAAAGAGAAACCCCTCAGCCTGGCCCTGCAGATTGGAGATCAGGTGACTGCATGGAGGAGGAGAAAGGGCTATGTAAGCCCAGCCCAGGGCTGGAGGCTCAGGGCCTTGACCCTGTAGGAGGAAGGAGCTGCTGAATATTTCTTAGAGATAAGTGCTCTTGTGTTTATAAGTGTTTATGTTCTGACTGGACATTTGGAGCAGTTTGGAAGCCACAGATGAATTCTCTGGGGCCCCTGACAGACAGGCACTTTAAGATGTAATGGGATCTAATCCTCAGTCACATGTGCATGGCAGGATGCATGATTTTGAGATCAGCGATTAGATCCCAATTATGCCTTACTTGTTGGTGCAGGGGAGCCTGGGTTCTCCCCTGCACTAGCAAAATGAAACCAAACAGCTGATTTTCAACCAGGGCCAGGAACTAAACCTGTCCCCGGCCCCAGGTGATAACTAGCACAATACATGGGGAACCCAGCAGTGGGTTGTGACAGCCTGTTGCCATGCTTCCCATGCCCCAGAAACTATAAAACTATGTGTACTGCCCAGCTAAGTGGCACACATGGTTTTATAGCTCCCGGTGCATGAGAACCTCAGCAGTGGGCTATTGCAGCCTGATGCCTGGTTCCCCGTGTAGGGGGAGCTATAAAATCATGGGTTCCACCTTGCACAGGGAGCCCAGTGTTGGGCTGCATTGAGCCTGATGGCAGGCTCCCCGTTCACTGGGACTTGTCAAACCCCATGTACCACCCAGCTATAACCCAGCTGAGTGATACACAGGGTTTTGACAGATCCCAGCCACACATTCAATTTAAGGCAAGGTACACAGAGCCACAAAGTTATTCTCCATATAATGTGGCTTGTTTACTGTATTATCATGCATTAAATTGAGCTGCACTTGTGGCCAGTTACTATTTAAGGTGCAATTAACCTGTGTCATGTGTCAGGGGCCTGGGGAACACTCCACCTTGTGAACCAGAGTCAAATGGTTTAGAGGTTGAAGCCAAGAGAGTGCCTGGCAAGGGCCTGGGGTCCAGTGGGCTGCGTGGGCAGAAGCTGAGACAGGGCCAGGAGCTGAGTGAGTGAGCAGAAAAGGGGCCGAAGACCAGATAGAACCCTGCAAGGGTCCAGAACCTGCTGGAGGGCATGAGGGGTGCCTGTTGGGTGTGGAAGATTAGGTAAAGGGTCTGGGATCCACCACACTGAGACAGGGCTGGCAGGCCCAGAGACAAGAAGGAGAGTGAGGCAGGGTTGGCCCTGGCAGCTCTCTGACAGGTCACAGAGCTGAGAGAAAGGACAAAAGAGTAACGCCTTGCTCAGGCAAAGATTGAGGCCAGAACACAGACACCCAAGGATTAATAAAGCAGAGTAAATTACCCATAGCTTACTCTGGTCCCTGAGGGCAGCCTCCCATATTTCTTATTTAGACATCAAAGCATGGAGGGCGAGCACAGGCCAGTGGCTGAAGAGACCAGTGGGGCAGGACAAAGTTGGAGTGGCCTTTAGAGGGTGCCACAACTATCCTCTGGCAGTGGATCCAGTCACTGCATACATAACACAATTGTTAGCATACTGAAGATCAATAATGGAGGTGTTGGTTATCTTGGATTCAAATTTAACCAGTTGATATTAAAGAGATTCCCATACATGTGATACTGGATGCTGTCTCCAGATGCAAGTCTATCAGCAATGAGATGTGGAATAGCTACAATATAGATGGGAAAACTGTTGGTGCAGTTGTGCAATCTTGCTTGACTCTAGTTCTAATGTGAAGAAGTCTGCTTCCAAGCCATTGCTTAGAATGGTTGCTCTCATGTCATTGTGAACAAGTCTGATGCAGGCAAGGATCTTCCCAGCTATGGACAGGGGTGCAATGACATGCTAATTCCTGCAATCCAGTCTGTTTCCTTTCTTGAATGTGGTTACAATTCTGGCATCTCAAGTCACTGGGGATTTGTTAATGTTTCCAGATTTTTCAGAATAGTGGTCTGTTGTTGTTAAGTGAGCTTTTTCCACAATGCTTAACTATATCAGCTGATATTCCATTAGAACCACATGCTTTGTTGCTTTTCATCTGTTCAGTGGCTTTCAAGGCCTCTTGATAGGTTGGTTAGGTTGGTAGATCTGCAAGGTAGTTTTTAATGGGGTGTTGTGGAATGTCTTTGATAGTATTATCCTCAACAATGGAAGATTTCACAAAGGCTGCAAAGGCAGATGAATGCAAAACAGAAGCCTCTAGTCGTCTATGCTTTCCTTGCCATTGAATTAAAGTTTTCTTCCTGTATAGTATTGTGTAGTTGCCGATGCACAATGGCATTCTCACATTAAACAGATATGCGCCATCATCTTCCATCGATAGCAAATCCTATGGCAAGGGCAAGTGGTGACAGGGGCAGGTACTAATGATTGCTGGAAGCCCCTAGTCACAGATACAGGTGGAGACAATGATTATATGATGCTTTTTTTGTACTTAGAACTGAGACAGACTTGCAATTTGGCAGCTGCAATCATGACTGAACAGGCCTATTTAGGATCCACTCTGCTGATTCCATATGGGGAGGAGGCTGGAAAAGGTTCCCTAAACATACTCTGTCTCATTTCACCTGACTGGAAAAGGACTCCAGTGAGATCACTCTATCTATGGTCCAAATCAAGAAATGAAGTTTGCAACCTGGAACAACCATACCCCGATTGACAACTCTAACATTTACTGACACAGAACAACAGTAGTCACCAAAGAATTTGCATGTTTTATTCTTGTCTTAAGACTTCTTTAAAAAAGGTTAGTCCTGAACCATTCATGTAGCAGTCAGTTTCTGTGGGCGTCCAAAACGTATCAGGGAATAGTAGACTTTGTCTGTTTTTCTGTAGGGACAAAAGGGAGATAGGTTCAAGGAACAGACTTTATGCTTCCTGCCCAGAAAAACAGTTGCAGTTTTGTGTTTTCCTGATCTTAGAGTATTGCATCCTTCCACCACCAACACACCTATCTTAGCAAGGAGAGCATACTGCACCCTATTTCCAGTGTAGGGCTTGGTGTAATGAATGAATCGAGCCTAAGCTTTTTACAAAATGATGGTTGTTGCTACAATGTACTGATCTGCTCTTAGGGAAACCTAACCACTTTAAAGAAATCTTCCTGAACTACAGAACTACTGAAATGCTCTGGAAAGGCACCAGCTGATAGACTTGATTGTTTTGTCAAACAAAACAATTCCATCACTTAAGGGAAATCCTACTTTTGCTGGTTAGAACAATGTCAGTTATACACATTATTCAGGACTGATTGTGCAGCAAAATTTGCATCAGTATGCCTGCTAAAGCCCTAGTATGGATAACATAGTTAAGGTGGCAAAACATCCTTTTACTGGTATATAACTTATTCCATTTAGAAGCCTAGTTTAAGCTATATTAACAAAAGATTCTCAGTGCAAGTTGCATCTCCACTAGTAGGCTTGTTCCCAACATTTTTTATACTGTGGACTGCCAAACTCACTCAAAGAATTTTGGCAAACTGGGTATAGAAACAACCCAGTTTACATATTTTAATTTGTAAATGTTTAAATATGTAAATATATGAATTTGTACCCAGGTGCGGGTTGGGGCACCACAGTCACAAACACCGGGGGACCCTGCAGGGGAGGGGGCTGTGCAGGTGGCCCAGGAGGACCCAGCTGGGGCTGTCTGGGAAGAAGGGGTTCCGCTACCTTTCCTAGGAGCAAGCAGTGGAGCTGCCTCCCTGCTCTCTGCCCCAGGCATTTTCCCGCCCCCATCCCCCTGCTCCCAGCTGTGGGGTCCTGCCCGGCCCCATGCAGATCTCAGTACCTGCTGTGTGGGCAGCACCTCGCCGGGTGTGGCCATGGCAGCAGGAGTGGAATGAGGTGCATAAAGCCAGCTGCATTCCTCTCGGGGCTGCCCCACTGCCCAGCTTTAACCCCATACGTGACTGCTGGTGGCAGAAGCTGCTCACCTGAGAAGACAGATGGGGGTCTGACCAGGGGGCTTGTGCCAGGATTCGGCAACCAACCCTTCACAACCCGGTACCGGGCTGCAGCCCAGTGGTTGGGAACCTCTGCCTGACACTGTCTGCTTGGAACCATTTGCCTGAGCTAATTTACAGTAAATATAAGCCTCTTGCCTGCAGTTAAGCATTACAGTGTCACACTGTCCTGCTCCCAAGACATTCAGTAGTTTTCTCAAAAATCAGTCTGTTTTTTAAAAATAAGTTTGACTGCCTTGAACCACAGTTTCCACAATGGAACAGCTTTCTCAGCACCCAGCCTCATTGGTGCACATTTTTGTAGCTTGAATAGGTTTCATTTCCAGCTGTTGGGAGGACTTCATGAAATCATAGTGCCTCTAGCAATTGTTAAAACGGATGAAATCAAGATAAAAACATTTTGACTGCTCTACAGTGTACAGGCTTTTATGTACAGTGTTCACTATGCACATCTGGAGATCCTGCAGAACTAAAACTTTTCTCATCCTCTATTTCATTTTTACTAAATAACAATTATCTTCCTTAGCCTGAGGTGTTGGGAGGAAAGTATCATCTTTCTTACTTTAATGTTGCTGCCTTCTATAACAGCAACCTGATTTCTATTCCCATCTTCCAGCTTCTCTTAGTTACCAAATAACTGGGGCTGCACAAAGCGTCAGTAGCTGATTCGATTCGGAGAAGATTCGGCCCGATTCGGGGACCGAATCTCCAAATCCAAATCAAATTGTGAGACCAATTAAAAGCCCCGAATCAATTCAGAAAAGCTTCGGAAAAGATTCAGCCGCTTCGGAGATTCAGCCAGATTAAACAGCTGACACAGCTGCTTCCAGCTAGCAAGTCTGTTGGGGTGGGGGGATGGGGAAGGGAAGGATTGGGGCTGGAGTTAGGACAAGCTGCCCAGCTGGGGTGGGGGGGCGTGTTACTTGAGGAGGGGGGTGGGGGGGCACAGGATGCGGGCACTGCAGCGCTGGGAGTAGGGGCTATGCCCTGCTGCCAGTTGCCCAGCCGGGAGAACAGGATGCCGGTGCAGCTTGCTCCAGGCAGAAGGAGGCAAGCGGCAGCAGGGCATAGCCCCTGCTCCCAGCGCTGCTGCACCCGCATCCTGCATCTACTGTCGGCTGGCAAGCAGTGGCAGGGCAGAACCCCCACTCCCAGCTCTGATGCGGGCACGGTAGCACTGGGAGTAGGGACTGTGCCCTGCTGCCGCCCAGAGTGAGCCGCACCTGCATCATGCCCCCCACCCCCATGCTGGCTGGGCAGGCAGCAGTAGGGCATAGCCCCCATGGTTCCCCCTGCTGGGGCAGAGGCAGACACAGCCGGAGGAGCTGTGGGAGAAGCTGCCATGGCTGCCCTGCCTGGCCCCATCCCTCACCCAGCCCAGCCTCTCGGCACTTAAAAAAAAAAATGCCCCACACTCACCGGCTGCAGCAGTGATGATTGGGGTTTCTAAGGGCTCATGGCAGAGCGCCCCCACACAGCACAGGCAGTGGGAGGCAGTGGGATCATCTCCCCCCTCCCCCTGCCCAGCACCTGCATGGAAGCTGTCCCATGGCATGCGTGCAGTGCAGGAGCCACACAGTCTGGTTGCTGGGGCCACGGGGGCTGAGCGGTGCCAGGCTCTGGCTGACACATGGAGCTGCCCCAGCTCCCAGACAGTGTGCAGCACCCTGCCAAGCTGCACTGCACCCGCACAGTGTGGCAGCTACCACGTGGGTGGAGATCCCTGCTGCCCTGTGCTGTGGCGGGGGCTCTGCCATGAGCCCCCAGAGGCCCTGATCCCCGCTGCCAGAGCCAGTGAGTGCAGGGCTTTTTTCTGTTTTTTTTTTTTTTTTAAGTGCAGGGACTGGGCTGGGGCTGGGGCTGGGGCTGGGGCTAGGCAGGGCAGCCTTGAGGGTTTCTCCTGTGGCTCCCCCCACCCAGGCAGAAGCCAGCACAGCTGGAGGAGCCATGAGAGAAGCCCCCAGGGCTGCCCTGCCCGGCCCCATCCCCTGCCTGGCCCAGCCTGCCATCACTTAAAAAAAAAAAAAAAGACCTGCACTCACCAGCTCTGGCAGGAGCAGTCAGGGCCTCTGGGAGTTCATGGCGGAGTCCCCCCACACACAGCTTGGGGCAGTGGAGGGCAGCAGGGGTTGCCCCCCCCACACTTGGCACCTGCACAGCAGCTGTCGCATGGTGTGGGTGCAGCATGGCTCAGTAGGGCACTGTGCACAGTCTGAGAGCTAGGGTGCTCCAGTAGCAAGCTGGGGTGGCTCCAGCAGTCAACTGGAACCTGGCACCACTCAGCCCTAGCGGCCCCAGCTCCCAGTGCTCTGTTGAGCTGCGTTGCACCCGTGCCACATGACAGCTGCCGGACGAGTGCCGGGGCAGGGGCGATCTCCACTGCCCCCACTGCCCTGTGCTGTACAGGGGGCTCTTCCATGAGCCCTCAGAAACCCCAGTTGCTGCTGCCACTGCCAGTGAGTGTGGGGCTTTTTTTATTTTTCTTTTTTTAAAGTGCTGAGAGGCTGGGGCTGGGTGGGGAATGGGGCCGGGCAGGGCAGCCATGGGGGCTTCTCCCATGACTCTCCCCAACTGATCTGAATCTCTGAATCAGCACCGAATCTCTAATTCTGATTCAGCCAAATCAAATGGGGACATTGATTCAAATCACCGAATCGAATCATTGTCCTCTGAATCAGCCAAATCCAAATCTGAATCAAATACTTCCCTATTCATACAGGCCAGTAAATAACATGTAGCAATTTTGTACTGCTCCTGCTTAATAGACCCATTTCTCACTCATTTGCCAGTGCCAGACCAGGAATTTGCAAGTGTGTAGAGCAGTGCTTCCCAAATTAGTACGACCCCATTTTAATACTTGACCCCACTTAACACACCAGTATGACCTGATTTTAACACTTGAAAATTCACAGGACCCCAGATGCCAATGAAAACAAAACAGCAATAAAGCAGCATAACAACATTCTCTATATAATTATTAAAGTTTGAGTATTACAGAACAACATATAATACAGTATGTAATATGAAAATCTATATTTTTAAGTACTTTTGTAAAGTAATTTTGTGATGGGGTGTGGCTGTGTGTGTAGGGTGAATAGGGTATATTGGAGAGTCTATATGTGAAGTGGTTGTGGGGGCAGGGTGTGGGTGTGTCAGGTTTGTGAGGTGTGCGAGAGGGTGTGGGGGTGGGAACTGTCCCCCTCCCTCCCAATGCACCGAGCCCCTGCCACCAGCAGGCAGCAAGTGCTCGGGGTACTTGTGCTGCTGCCTGGCAGTACATGGCTCCAGCCAATGCTGTATGTGGTGGCAAAGAGCACAGCCAGGCCAGCTTGCCTCTGTCGCACAAGGCTACACACCACCAAGGGAAGCCACACATGATGGAGTCAGTTGCCTTCCCCACCCGTTGCCATGCAGGTCCCAGGACTCTGCTGGGAAGCAGGGGGTGAGGCTCCCATCCACTCTGTGGCAGAGTCCCAGGACCTGCACTGCAAGGGGCGAAGAAGGCAGCTGGCTCCATCATGCAGGGCTTCCCCCAGTAGCATGGAGCTGCACATACGCCTCATGGAGCCCCATATGATGAGGTGGGCCAGCGTCGCTGCACTCCTTGCCACCAGGTGCTGTGCGGCTAGAGACACGCACCACCAGGTAGCAGCACCTGCATGGGCCACAAATGCCCCAAGTGCCTGCTGCTGCTGCTCCTGCTGCTGCTCCTGCTGGTGGCAGGGGCTTCATGCCATGGAGGGGAGTATGTGTGTGGGGGAGTCCCCACACCCTCTCACCCTCCCTCATACCCACACCATGTCCACCTGAGGTCACAAGGTCCCACCCTCCCCCTGGGTGCAGGCTCCATGCTGCCTCCAACCCCAGCCCCATGATTTGTGCTTCTGTCCAGCTGCAGCACCCCCTCCCCCCATCCCCGCTGCTTCCCTACTTGATGCCCAGAGCAAGCGGGATGCTGGAGAAGCTGAGCGGGTCCCCCAGCAACTGCAGCAATGACAGCAACAACCCTGCCTGGAAGTTGCGTGCTGGCTGGGCCAAGACCATCCGCCCACCAGGGTGGGAGCGAAGCACATGGACTGGGTGGGGTACAACTAGTTGGTGGGCACCTGTGAGCCAGATGAAAGTGCCTAGCCAGCCATATTTTGCCTGCTCTGGATTAAAGTGATTTTATTTCTCATGACCCTATCTGTTTCTGTGGTGCCATTTGGGGTTACAACCCACAGTTTGAGAACCACTGGTTTAGAGGCCACTTTAGAAATGCTTCTGTATCATTGTCATTCATTAGAATCAAGCCTTTTCATGAGTTGTGAATTACCAGTAACTATTGGAAGTCCTGCTTTCAAAACACTGATCACTATTCATTAGTACAGCAGTCCCCACCTATACTATAAGCAGGGGAAACAACTCAAGTGGTGGAATCTTCCTCTTGCTGGCAGAGGTTGCAAGTTCAACAACAGTCCTCTTTCTCCATCTGAATGTGCCATAAAGTAGCCACTGTTTTAAATACCTGTTACTGACAGTTGCTCCTAGTTCTCCATACATAGTCACCTGGGACCATTTTTTCCATTCCACAGAAAGTGCCTTTCACATAGTAAAAGCAGTAATTATGTGTGGAGCTGAGAAAGTAGGTTTACTGGAGGAAAAACAGTAAGCGTGGAATTAGCCACATGATGCTGATTAGAAGTTGTATGACTGACATCCTTTGCACTCCTCTGTCCTTTTATAGACCTCAGACTTTACCCTGTCCATCAAGGTAGGGACTGTATTTAAATTAACCCCTTTTAAATTAAGAAGCTTTCTTTCTGAGCCACTTTCTGTGCTGAAATTTTCTTCAGTCTGGCAATGAGCAGCCTTCACTTTTTATTTCAGTAGCATCCAGTCAATCAACTACCTGACCTAGGAATGTGGCAGTTATGCTGACCAATATATTTGTTCCTTGCAGGAAGCAGAGAACACACTACGCCTGATGCAGAACAGACTGAAGGAGGAGGAAAAACGCTTGCTTAAGACTGGAAGTAAGTTATACAGTATTTCTTAAATGCATGTGCTAGAACAGTGGTGCCCAACCTCTTTTCCCTTTGGGCCCGGTGCTCAGTCCATCCGCAGAAGGGATCTGGCATGCGTGGTTGTGAGGCAGGCCCCGATCCTGCCATATGGAAGGTCAGGGAGCAGTCCAGCCCCAATTGGCACTATGGGGGAAAAGGACATGACTCGGCCCCAATCTGGCCCTGCAGAGCTTGAGAATTTGACATCTAGGGAGGATTGACAATATTAATTATCATTGCTCACCTGTCACCAAATTCCCAACACGTGGGGAGCCCTGTGGGCCAGATGCCATGGCTGCGTAGGCAACATTTGGCTTACAGGTTGCTGGAGGTTGAGCACCCCTGTGCTAGCAGAACAAATTACAAAGTGGCAGATGCTTCATGCATAAAACACTCTTTGCAGCCTTGAAGCTGGTAGGAATAAACACTAGGTCCTTTTTGGGTGCACACATTATGGAAAAAAGTGACAACTCTATTAGCTTAAAAAGATGGTACTGAAACCAGTGGCCTAATTTATATGACTTATTACTTATAAAGCCTACCTACAGTACGGAGATAAACAGTAGTCATTAAGCAAACACCCTGTACAACAGCATGAGATCTGGGTTTCATTCCCAATTTCAATTTGTTATTATCCAAGCTTCTAGGGAGAGGGCATGCTACAGAGGCACACCCTTTAGCTGTCTAAAGGAAAGTAAATTCAGTGACCTAACAAAAAGGTTTGCATTCCAGTTCAGCAGAGAACCTTTATATGTGTAACTTTAAGTATGTGAGTAATCTCACCAATTTTCAGGACTCCTCGATTAAAGTTATATACCTGCTTATTAATGCACATTAACTAAAGCACATTAATGCAAACGTAGACATGCCCACTGTTATGCTGTGCAGTTTGTTTGTGGCGTTGTGTTATATTTAAAGGTACTTGCATAAGAAAACAGTCTTTCATTTAGTACCTCAGGAATGAAAATCTTAGTTTGAAAGTTGTTTCCCCTTTCTATAAACAATTTTTAAACTGTGGAACACTCTTTGCTTCCACAACATTTTCCTTAATGTTCATGTGACCACTGGGTACAATTGCATTTTCATTTAGGGCCTGTTTGGTTAACTTTTACTTTGCATTAAATATAGAACTCAGACTCAGAAGGGAAATGTATACTCCTGGGATTTTGTCAACACTGCTAACAGATTGGATTTTACTAGTGGATTTTCACTACTTCTCTTGAGACATCAGCCAAACTTCCTTGTGTTAATTACCACTGCAAGTTCAGTATTGCAATATGTGTATTTTTATACGGCAGGAAAATATAAATCCTCTGGGTCAGATAGACACAAACTTCATGAAAGATGACATTGACAGAGAATGTCACAGTTGCATTTCATAGCTTCAGTTTGTCTCCAGGTGTTCTACAAGCAGGTAAGAGGGAAAGAGAATTGTTCCACCTTGCCCTCCCCATTTCCTACCTCCATTTGCCTTGGAGCACCGGATGGAGGATGTGCAGTACATATTAGAATAATTTATTATTTTACAGGAATTTTCTTTTAACTACATTATCTGAGTTTCTGCAAAAAAATGAATTCCAGTCTTCTGTCAGTTTCATAGATTTCATAGACATTAGATCTGGAAGGAACCTCGAAAGATCATCAAGTCCAGCCCCCAGCCCGAAGGGCAGGAAGTCATCTGGGGTCATAGGATCCCAGCAAGATAAGCATCCAATTTACTCTTGAAGGTGTTCAATGTAGGTGCTTGAACCACCTCTGATGGCAGGCTGTTCCAGACCTTGGGGCCTCGGATAGTAAAGTAATTCTTCCTTATGCACAGCCTGAAATGGTCTTGCAGTAGTTTATAACCGTTCAACCTTGTCATCCCTTGGGGTGCTCTGGTGAACAAACATTCCCCCAGATACTGGTGGTCACCCCTGACAAACTTATAGGTGGCCATCAGATCACCCCTGAGCCTGCGCTTTTCCAAGCTGAAGAGCCTCATAGATCTCAGCCTGTTGTCGTAAGGTCTGTTTTCCTGACCTCTGATCATGCGCGTGGCTCTTCTCTGGACTCTCTCAAGCTTCTCCGCATCCTTTTTGAATTGTGGAGCCCAAAACTGGACGCAGTACTCTAGCTGTGGCCTTACCAAGGCCAAGTACAAGGGGAGAATGACATCCCAGGATTTGCTTGAGAAGCATCTATGGATGCAAGCCAGAGTTTTGGTCACTTTACTAGCCACCACATCGCATTGCAGGCTCATGTTCATCTTGTGGTCAATGATGACCCCCAAGTCTCTTTCTTCTGTAGTGCTAGCCAGTGTAGCACTGCCGAGCCTATAAGGATGCTGCAGGTTTTTCCTCCCAAGGTGGAGAACCTTGCATTTTTCAGTGTTAAACACCATCAGATTCTCATCCGCCCATTTGCTGAGCCTGTCCAGGTAAGCCTGGATCACCCCCGTCTTCTGGTGTGGATGCTTTGCCCCAAAGTTTGGTGTCATCGCCGAACTTGGCCAGTCCGCTTCTGACTCCAATGTCCACATCATTAATGAAGATGTTGAACAATATGGGCCCAAGGACAAAGCCTTGGGGGACCCCACTGGTCACAGGACACCATGATTAATACCTTCCAAATTCTTAACTTAATGTGCAAACACAGCCCCTCATGGTATAGTGAAATATTCTTCATTCTCAGTGGGCTTTTTCTTGAAAACCTCTCATAAGTGATTCTTGTATATTCATAATGTTTCCATCTCTGCTTTTAGTAAATGAAGTTGTTGGGGCCTTTGGTATTAATAAAGACATACAGTTTTATTGTTATAATGTATCACACTTCAGAAGTTAAAATGTTGCTGTTCTCTAATGGAACTTTTAATAAGTGTGATCTAGTGATGAGAACACAAGTCTGGGAATCAGCAATCTACAAAATAGAAGACAGGGCTAGAAAGGAACTTCAGAAGATAATCTAGTCCAGTCCTTTGAGCAAATCAGGGTAATCTGCATAGAAACCACCCCATACAAATAATTGTCTAATACAGTGATTCTCAGGGGTGTTCTTGCAACATTGTCACTGTTAGGTATGGAAAAACCTACACATGAACTCCAAGACTTCAAATAGGGATCCATAATGTTAAAAACATTCTGACCCATTGCAGACTTTCTGAGTTCTTTGCAACAGAAGAATTGCTATATTCCATAGTCAAAAAATGTATTAAAGCTAAGAGCTGGCAAGGTTCTTTGGGTAGATGTGATGTCTTTTATTAGACTAACTGAGTCCTTGGAAAAAAGTTCTTTGCAAGCTTTCGGGCACGGTCACCCTTCTTCAGGCATACGAAGTCTCTGCTGTTCTGAGACTCCAAGGAATGAAGGAAGCTAAAAGTGTGACAGGATGTCAGTGAGAATGTAAATAGGTGGAAATTAGGAAAACAGAAGGTAGAGGGGGAGTGGGGGGGGAAACCAAAGGTGAGTAAAGGAGACTTGACAGTAGTCTGTCCTAATTCAAGGCTGACTGTGAAAAAGTAGATAGCTTGAAATTAGGAAGACAAAGGGCAGAAAGGCTGGGGGGGGAGAGGAGGGGAGGAAGGAGGTGGGGAATGAAAAGTAAGAGGTCAGGCCTGGCAGGTATCTGGTGAATCACATTAAAGCTAAGAGCTGGCATTTTCCAAGGGGCAACTTGAGGCTGATGAGGTTGAGAACCACAGATCTAATACGTCATTGAAGACATTCAGTAATGAACATTCCACTGTCTCTCCAGGTAAGTGCTAGGCGTTCCAGTGCTTAATCCCCCTCACAATAACAAAGATCATCCTGATGTCCAACATAAATCTCCCCTGCTGCAATTTAAACCCACTGCTTCTCAACCTGTCTGCTGTTAAGACAAAAGAATTGATCATGATTGTCTTTATAGCAACCTTTTTTAGTTGAAGATGAGGGGAAGGGGTGATTGTTTTAAAATATTCTCTTCTGTAGGTGACATAATTTCAATTTTTCTAATCTTTCATGGTAAATCATATTTTTTAGACTTCTAATATTTTTTGTTGCTTTTTGCTCTCTTTCTCCAATTTGTCCATGGTTTTTTGGTGGTGGGGGAGTGCAGTCACCACGGTGTCCCAGGTGAGCCCTCCTTAGTACTGAATAGAATGGAGGAATTCTTTCCCAGAACTTGCATATGACATGCCTATTAATACTTTCCAGTATGTAGTTAGCCTTTTTTGCAAAAATGGTACATTATTCATTCAAATTTAGCTTGTGCTCCACTATGATCCTTAGGTCCTTTTCTGGATTACTATAGCCTGGCCAGTTGTTCCCCATTGTGTCTTTATTTATGCATTTGATTGTTCCTTCCTATGTGTAGTACTTCACACTTATCTTTACCTGAATTTCATTCAATTTATCAAGGTCATTTTGAATCCTAACCCTGTCCTCTAAAATATATGCTACCCCATCCAGCCTGATGACATCCACAAATTTACCAGGCGTACACTCAAGTCTACCCTCCAAGTCATTAATGAAAATATTGACTGGTAGAGAACAGACTCTGGGGAATGCTGCTAAATACTTCCTCCCAGTTTGTCCTTGACCTATTTTTTTAAGCTATGGTCATCTTAAAAGAAAAGACCAAAGCCTTTGAGTATGTTAACTGTGGGGCTCTATGGAAGATCTTATCAAAGTTTGGCTGCCCAGGGAAATTTATCACCATCCTAAGATGCCTTTGTGATCAGATGACTGTGAAGAAATCCCGCTTTTTCTAGCCCTGCATTGGGTCATTCCAACTGTACTCCTCTCTCTTTCACTTGCTTGCTGGTCCTGGCTGGTTGGCCAGATGACTTGGCCAAATAAATTCCTGAGGAGAGGGAGAACTCTTCTCCTGAATTCTTCCTGGATGAATCACTGTAAGTCAGACCTGGAAACTAGCTAGTAGTTTAGAACTCAGTAATGTCGCATCCTAAAAGGGTCACTGAACCCAATATCTATGAAGGCTCAACTTATTTTGGTTTGTTCAAAGTGTATTTCTGACTCTTTTGTTCTACTCCCCACCCCCCTTCTGATCAATAAAGGTATCATGTTACAGCATGCCTGGCTGTTTCATTGTGTAAGGGGCTGAGAAGGGGCCTTTTTGATCCCAGCCCAGCCAGCAGAGCTTGGCTGGTTATGTTCCCTCAGTCATACCTGAGGTGACCCTGGAAGGCTTCAGGCTGAAAGAGGCACCCAGAAATATTGCCAGTGGGCAAAGCACCCCTAAGGCTTTCAGGCTGTATGTACCCCAGGCTGCATGACGCCCTAACAGAGACCAGTGCCTGGGTGGTGGCAGCATTACCCCAGGCTTGAAGGAGTTCTCCAGGAAGGGGGCCAGCCAGCCGTAGGCTCCCTAGGAGAGACTCCCAAAGCGCGGTTTTGGGCCTGGCACAGTGGGGTGGGTGGCTCTGCATAGTAACACCCCCTACTGTACTGCCACATTGACTACCTCCATTCTGTGTAATGTCTCCTCTATGGCAGCATTTCCCAAAGGATGTGCTATGGCACATTGGTGTGCCGTCAGTCATGTCCAGGTGCGCCGCAGAATCTTGGGGCATGGCTTCCTTTTTTTTCCCTGATAAAAAAAATCTCAAAGTATCTGCGAAAAAATCACAAATTCTCTAATAAAGCCCAAAATCTGTTATTAAAATTAAAGGCCCTCCACAGCCCTGCTGGTGCCTGTCATTCCCCACCCACAGCCCCCTGGCCCTGATTGTGCCACTCACCCCCCCCACTGCAGCCCCTGCTCCCCCAGCTGTGCTGGAGGGGGACCCCAACTGCCAGGGCTATGGACTTGGGTCCACAGCCTCCTGCCCCCACTTCCCCCTGCTGTGGACTTAGGCGAGGCAGCTCCCTGCTTCTGTGCACACTTCCAGGCAGCAGGGAGGACCCACGACCCCCAGATCTGTACACAGAGCAGGCACAGGCTGCAGACTCAGGCTCCTGCCCTGCTTCCCTCCCCTGGGGCCTCCACAGCCTAGCAGGCATAACCCGGTGTGGCAGGGAACAGCTAGGCTGCACAGGGATCTCCTTTCTGCTGTGAGCTCTGCACTGCCCTGGCAACATGCCTCCTGCACATGCCGCTGCTTTGAGGGGCTCAGCCCCGCGCTCGGGGCATATCGCAAGGGCAGCGTGGAGCTCACAGCAGCAAGCAGCTTCTCTGTGTGGCCTGGCTGTTCCCTGCCATGCAGAGTCATACTTGCTGGGCTGCAGAGGCCCTGGGGGAGGGAAACAGGGCAGCAGGGGGCAGCAGGCTTACATGGAGAAGCAGCTCACCACTGCGAGCTCCATCCTGCTTCCCTCCCCCAGGGCCTCCTCAGCCCAGTGGGTACAACCCAGCGTGGCAAGGAACAGAGGAGCTGTGCAGAGAAGCTGCTTGCCACTGAGCTCTGTGCTGCCCTGGTGATGTGCCCTCTGTGCATGGGGCTGCACCCCTCAAAGCGGCGGCACATGCAGGAGGTGCATCGCCAGGGCAGTGGAGAGCTTGCAACAGCAAGGAAATCCCTGTGCGGCCCAGCTGTTCCCTACTGCACTGAGCCATGCCCACTGAGCTGCAGAGGCCCTGAGGGAAGGAAGCAGGGCAAGAGCCCTCAGCCTGAGCCTGCCCTGCATGAAGATCTGGGAAGCACAGGTCCCCCTGCCCCCTGAGACAGTTCTAAATGTTGTTTTTGATCCAGGGGGAATTTCAAAATGTTTTCTATTGTTTGGGAAGAACTTATTTTCCTTGTTTAATTTTGGAATTTCCAGCAGAATGGGAAGTCTCATTTCCAGCCAGCTGCTATAGAGACCATAGTTGGAGTTGCCCTTGGGATCCATTCTAAAGGCCTTCCTAAACAGCTGCAGGGGAACAGAAAATCCAGTGTAACCATATTTTTGGTATATCTGCCAGCTGTTGGTTCCTTATTTTAAGTATAGAAGTTAGGTGAGAAGTTAGAATTGTTAAAGTGCAGAGCACCTCCAATGCATTTATATGCAATGTTTCACCAAGTCTAGCAGAGATTCAGTACCTAGTTTCTCACCATAGATTATTGAGGGATTTGGTAGACTTGATAACCTTATCAACTATATAGTATCAGTGTGGAATCATCTGAATTTTGGGAGCCGTGCAGCCCTGTTTATTTGGCCCCTGGATGACTGAAATCTTCCTGGTTTCCTTTCCTTTAGAAACAAGTATCAGGAGTTCATGGCCTCCAGTAGAAGAAAAAGAACGTCTCATAGATCCCATCATAGTAGTACTTTGGAATTCAGAATACAGAATTTACAGAATACACACCCCAGAACACTTTTGACAGCTTGAACTAGAAAGTTATGATTAGTACATCACTGCTAACTGATAGAGCTCAGCACTCGCCCCCTCTGCGTAAGCACTGGGCATTTTTGTGCATTAATAAAGGAGGTAGATCTCTTATCGTGTGAATCCCTTGGACATCCATACTGATATTTTGGTTAGAAGGCATTGAAAATCAACAATTCATTGCTCTGCTGCAGAGAAGTTTTGGCTAGCTCACATTTAGTTTCAAGCTGAACCCTGAAGAAATCAAATCCACTGTATTTATGTGTTGTGAATCTCACCTGTGGAGGTCTGTTAGACTGAGCAAATCTGCAAGAGCCTATTTTGGGAATAGAGAAAACTAGCTAACCTCTACTGAAATGTCTGTAAGCTTTAAAAAACTCTTTGATATAACTTAGTGCAAACCTAGTTTTATAATTGGGCATTACTTAAAAAAACTTGTGTTCCTCCCAGAGTTCTGATCTGTACCTCCATAAAAGGATCATAGTTTAAAAAAATCAGACCACTGGTAAGTAATAGCAAGAGTGTTATACATTGTCTTAATAACTATTCAGAGCTTAGATAGTGGGATTTTATTACTGTTTTTGCAATTGGAAGTCAAATGTGAGCAAAAGCACAAAAATGGTTGTTGTAAAAAAATATTGAAAAATAAATTGATCAGTGGCTTTTGTAAAATTTTTATTTCACATATAGATACCCACTGAGAGAATGTTATTTAATAGGAGTATTTTGGAAAAAGGGTATAGACCAGGGGCGGGCAATTATTTTGGGTGGAGGGCCACTTACCCAGTTTTGGCAAGCTGTTGAGGGCCGCATGGGTAGCCCCGCCCCTTGACAGGTGCCCTGCTCCCAGTCACCATCTTGGGACCAATGTCCCAATGTCTTGGGACCAGTGTCTCAGAACCAGCACCGGTGGGGCCCAGAGCAGGGCGCAGGCTGTGGAGCCAGGCTGGGCTGCACCAGCAGGGAGAGGGGGGAGCTGTGCCGGCTTCATAGACCCCCTGCCAGCCAGGACCCTGTACCCCTGCCGCCCTGCTCTGGGCCCCACTGGCACTGGACCCCGGGACATCGGTGTAGGCCCCACGTTCCTTCTCACTCCCTGTGCCCCCTAGCCCCGCGGTGCAGGCAGGGGGCAGCATGCAGCCCTGACCCCATGCTCCCCAGGAGGGAAGGAGCTGGGACTGAGCGCGTGGAAAAAGCGGCTCCTCGCCGGAGCAGGCACAGGCAGCCCCAGGTGGGCTGTGAGCAGCTGCAGTGCAGGGCACCGGCCACGGGGCGAGCAAGGGGCCACTTCCCTTCCCCCCTCCAGCCCCACGCTCAGCACCAGCTTGTAACCCGCCCCCGCTGCCAGCCTGAACCCCTTTGGGGCTGCGCCACAGTGGCAGGAGCTGCGGCCCCCACACTTGCCATCCTGGACAGTGTTTGCCACCGCTGCCTCTGGGCTACCCAGTGCGCAAGCTCTGGGTGAGCAGTAGCAGCAAACACTGCCCAGCACGGCAAGTGGAGGTGCTACAGCTGCTCATGCTGCAGCGCAGCCCTGGCGGGCGAGCCCAGGACTGACACAGGGCCCAGGCTGGCAGCAGGGGTGGGTTACAAGCTGGTGCTGAGTGCAGGGAAAAGCAGTCCCTTGCCCGCCCCATGGCTGTCACCCCACGCTGCAGCCACCCACATCCCATGCAGGGCTGCCTGTGCCTGCTCAGGACAGGCCCACGTGGGCTGCAAGTGGCCTGCAGCAGGGAGCGCAGGCCATGGGGTGGCCAAGGGGTCGCTCTTCCCCACACTCAGCTTTTTCCCGGGCTGCTTTTTCCTGGGCTCCTTCCCTACCTGGGGTCCCCCCCCTCCCCCTTACCTGAGGTTCTGGTGCCTGTGCAGCCACGTGGGCCCAAGCCTAGAAGCCCCTGCTGGGGCTTCTGGCAGGGGCGGTGGGGCCAGGCAGGCCCTGCTGTTGCAGGAGCCTGCCGGGCTTCCCCTGGGTCCTACTGCCCCTGATTCCTGTCATTTTTTACAGGAACCAAGGACAGATCAGTATTAATTTTCTAAATTTTTGAGGGGCCCCACAGGCCGGATAGAATTGCCTTGCGGGCTGCATCTGTCCCGCAGGCCATATTTTGCCCACCCCTGGTATAGACAGACATAACAGCTTCTATCAGTAAGCCTTGATAGTGCTCCAGTTGTTATAATGTAGCTGTTAAATTTGTAAGATTCTGTACTGTTAGTGATGTAGCCATGATGGCCCACAAATTATGTAAAAGGCAAGAATTTCTTAGGGTGACATATTTTATTGGACCAACTGCATAGTTGCAACAGAGTGAGGAAGAGTGACCTGGTGAAGAATGTTTTGGATTTGAAAGCTTGTCTGACTTTCCCAACTATGCAGTTTGTCCAGTAAAAGATATCACCCTAAGAAGTCTATGCATTGTATGATTCTGCAGTGATACAAGGGTAGTAACCCCATTCCACTTTTAACCTCACTTCATTCAGGGTCACAGTTAGGGAAGTTTAGCTAACTTGCATTCCTACAGGCTCATACTGGTGAAGTGTTTAGACCAGGGGTGGGCAAAATACAGCCCACGGGCTGGATTCAGCCCACCAGGCCATTCTATCCGGCCTTCAGGGCCCCTAAACAATTTAGAAAATTAATATTTATTTGTCCCTGGCTGCCTGTCAAAGATGACAGGAGCCAGGGTTAGTAGGACCCAGGGGGAGCCTCTGGCAGGATCAAGCGGCTTGAGAAGTAAGTCCACCTCCCGCTCCAGTTCCCCTACTCCGAGCCCCCGCTGAAAGCCTCTGGCTATCTGGGGTTTCTGAAGGCTTTTGGCCTGGGGCTGTTCCTTCCTCCCCGCACTGAGGGAAATACAAGTAAGAAGAGCGGGGGTGAGAAGCAGGGAAGGATTTGGGCGATTGCCCCAGAAATGGCTCTGGCAGGCAGGGGAAGGGGCAAGAAGTGGGCACGCAGAGTGCAGTGACAGCTGGGAGGGAGCGTGGGACCATGCCAATGCACCCCAGGGCCAGTGCCGGTGGGGCCCAGGGCAGGGCAGCAGGAGTACGGGGTGGGGGCTGCCAGGGGCTCTATGAAGCCAGGTTGCGCTGTTCAACCAGGGAGAGGAGGGAGCATGCCCAGCTCCATAGAGCCCCAGGTAGCCCCTGCCCTGCAATCCTGCCATCCCGCTCTGGGTCCCGCTGGTGCTGGCCCTGGTGCACTGGTGTGGGCCCCATACTGACGCCTGGCTGTCACTGCGACCCATGTGCCTGCTTGCTGCCCCTTCCCCCCCATCTGCTACTGCTAGTTCCCTGCTCCCCTCCACTGGCCACTCAGCATCATGTGATTCCCAGCTGCAGTGCCGGGAACACAGGAGCAGCTAGGATGAAGGAGAAGGGCAGTAGTGGCAGACAGGGGGCAACTGGCAGTGAGCAGCAGTATGGGGCCCGCATCAGTGCCCTAGGCCCAGGAGCAACAGGAGCACAGAGCCCAGGCTTGCAGGAGCTCTGCCTGCCAGAGGATGGGAGTGGGGGAGAAACCTGTGGGCAAACCCTCAACCTCCACAAGCCACAACCCTCCCCAGCCACCCTCCCTCACGCACTCCCATCCCTGCACAAAACCCATACCCACCCACAGCCCACACACCCACACCTATCCAGCCCCACAACAAATCACAAATACACACACCCTATACCCACCCTCCTACCAACACCCCCCCCCCACAATATACAAGAGTAAGACTTCATTTTAAGTTATTATATATAATCACCTCTATGTACAGTGCACAAACACATGTAAATCAGGACAAAATTTTTTTAAAATCAATTAATGAATGTTGATTTTTGTTAGATTTTTAATTTTTGATGTTTGATTTTTTTACAATATAATTTGGTATTTTTCTGTTTCAGAGATGGCAAATCACCTTGCTGAAAGGAGTAATCTGGGGGGCAAGGGAAGGGACTTCTGGCAGCTAAGGTCAGAGGTTAGGGAGTGGGACTTCCAGTCACTTGATGGTGACCAGGGGGCAGGGCACCTGTCAAGGGGCGGGGCTACCCATGCAGCCCTCGATGGCTTACCAAAACTCAGTAAGCGGCCCTCAGCCCAAAATAATTGCCTGCCCCTTGTTTAGACTGACATTCTATTTCCCTACGGTCATTTAGGTGGCAGGTTTTTTACTCATTTACTTGGTGTTTTTGACAGAAGTATTGATTGTTTCCCAGCAGCATGGAGGCATACATACACACAGACCGAGCATGTGCATTAAATACTCACCAGCTACATATATGTGCACATATCTGTGTCCAGCATGTGGAAGCATAGGTGACCTGATGCCAATGACCTGGGGGAGTGAAAGAGAATCCTTCCATGTATCTGCCTCAGTAGCTGAATGGCTAGGAAACATGCCTCAGAAGCTAGAGACTTGCCTTGCCCAGAGGGGATTTTATCTTGTGGCTCCCTGCTTTCCTAAGCACAGCACTATAGTTAGCATGCCTCAGATCTCTAGCACTCTTTTTTGAAGCTGGCCTCCTGACCCCGACAAGAGAGAGATTCATGAGGCCAGCAGGAAGAGAGTAATAGTGAGTGTTGGTGACCCCGTAAGATGGATGTTGGCCTGCAAGAGAATGGGCCCTGAGTTCTGGTTTTGCCCCCAGTAGGTGCATCTACACATGCCATTAATGCATAGCAGTACATTCTGGAATTTATTGCTCCCAGGAAGCATAGGCAGATTAACATATGGGCCAGCTGAGCATGGGTCCAGGGAACCCTGCCTCAGTGCGGACAAAACCAGTGGCCAGGCCAGGCATGTGCCACGGACATGGACAGGCGTCACACGCGCCTAGTGGACAGCAGCTCCACACCCCGGGCACCACTCCCCCCATGATGCTCAGCCCTGACTATCGGCAGCAGGCACTCAGGCACAGGCACTGCTGCCCAGTGATGCACAGCTCCAGCCAGCACTGCACATGGTGGCAAGGAATGCAGCCAAGCCAGCCCACCTCTATTGTGTGGGGCTGTGCACCACTAGGGGAAGCCCCACATGATGGAGCTGGCTGCCTTCCCTACCCCCTGCCATGCAGGTCCCAGGACTCTGCCGCAAGCGGTTGGGAGCCCCACTCCCTGCTTCCCAGTGAAGTCCCGGGACCTGAACAGCAAGGGACGGGAAAGGCAGCTAGCTCCATCACACGGTGCTTCCCCCAGTAGTGTGGAGCTGCACAGAGCCCTGTGCAGTAGAGGTGGGCTCCTTGCCACCATGTGAAGCACTGGCTAGAGCCACATGCCACTAGGCAGCAATGCCTGTGCAGGCCACAAGCACCCTGAGTGCCTGCAGCCTGCTGCTACCACCAGCAGTAGGGGCTGTGCTCCATGGGAGGGAGTAGAGAGTGGGGATTCCCACTCCACCCCACCCAACCCTCCCTTACACCTCACAAACCCCACACAGGCACACCCCCTCACAAAAGTACTTTGCCAAATGTACTTTAAAAACATAGATTTTCATATTTATATGCTTTATTATATGTTGTATATAGTACGCAAACTTTAATAATTATATCCTGAATGTTGTTGTTATACTGCTTTATAGCTGTTTTGTTTTCATTCGTGTTTGGGGTCCTGTGAATTTTCAAGTGTTAAACTGGGGTCATACTGGAAAATAGTTTGGGAAGCACTGCTCTAATATAATAGCCACACGATACTGCCCTGATGGGCACTACAGAAACCCATTAATAGAACTGAGGACAGACTATATATTTTGTTATTTTTAGCATTCGAAGATTAATTGGAGTAATATAATCATATTTTGATATATTCATAGATTTTTAAAGCCAAAAGGTACCTTTATGATCCCTGACCTGTATAACACAATCCCTGGAACTTCACAAAGTAGTTCTTGCATCAGTCCATAACTTCTTGTCAAACTGGAGCACATCCATTACAGTAATTTAAAAAGACTTCATGGAACAAAGACTGTTCCACTTCCCTTAGTTCATTGTCCCAATGATTCATTACTTTCCTTGTCAAGAATTTCCACTTTATTTTTCATTTGTGTGTGCTACTCACATCTGTACTCATAGGCAGTATTGAACACTTACAATAGACAGACTGATACTTTATGATCCTACTTCACAATACGTTGGCCATTGTTTGTACTATGTTTAGAAAAAGCTCAGGCCATACAATGAGATTATAAATTATATACAGGCAACGTTCTTTGGGTAGATGTGATATATTTTATTAGACCAACTGAATAGTTAGAAAAAAATGTTCTTTGCCAATTTGGGGGGACAAACGCCTTTCTTCAAGCCTAGGGAGACTGAAGAAGGGTGTTTGCGCCCAAAAGCTTGCAAAAATGTTTTATCCAACTATTCAGTTGGTCTAATAAAAGATATCACATCTACCCGAAGAACCTTGCCTGCCTTTGTCCTTCGACTTGCACGGTTACAGCCAACAACCCTAAAATACATTCACAATGACGTGTACGTGTGTGTGTATTTTTTTTATATATATATATATACACATACATACACACACACACACACACACTCTGTGTGTATGTGTGTGTATAAATATATTTTTTCAATGATATGTGTGTGTGTGTGTATAATATTTTTTACAAAAGAACCTAAATCCCAATTCCTATTAAAATCCCCAGGAGCAGGAGGGGCTCAACACATCTGGAATATCATCTGATATTCAGAAATAGGTTAGAAACAGTAATACTTGCAGTATCGGTAATTGAGGCAAAATCTTCCTAAGATATGGGAAGAGAGACTGAAATGTTTTACATCAGTTATAAGGTGTGTAGCTCAATTAAATTCATCTGTATTTATTCAGTGCTCTCAGTTCTCTGTCCTGTCAACATCTGAATATATAAATTGCCACATATGAGTAGCTTCATTGAGTTCAGTGAGACTAAACCATTGTTCAAATTTCTGCAGGACCAAGAGTCTGAAATTTTCAAATGAGAACTGAACTCTGGACTTCCTTAGATCACTTAAAAATACTAATTTAAATGGTTTGAGGGAATATTTTAGTCCTTTAGTTTATTTTTAAATTATTTCTAAATTGAAAAAGATCAAGTAGCTGTCAGCTTTTAATTGAATATTCCCATAAATCAGTGGGGAAAACAACATCTTAGTGAATGTAGTAATTACTGTGGGAAATCACAGCAATTTGTTTTATCATGGAAATAAATATGTACATGCTAAATAACATATTTATACTAAATCATGAAGCTTTTTACCAAATCTAGTACCTTTCATTTGGATATGTTTAGGTAAATATTTATACAGGCTAACAAATCTGAGATGAAATCACTGTCAGCTTCTGACTGTGCCACTTTTCTTTCAAGTACTACAAATTAACAAATCATATTATTTGCATATGACTGTACAAATCAAACTGCTGGTCCATCTTTACTTGGAAGCTAATATGCATGTGTTGAAAGCAGTTATGTACCTGCTAAGAGCTGTATTTTGCAGATACAACCAATATATGTTTCTTGGAGCTGGGCTGGTTTAATTGACAACAGTGTGGTTTCCCTGAAACCTGTGTTTATCAGCTGGAGAGGTGGATGGGTAAAGAAAGAGGGCTGAAAATCACAAATAACCCAGCAGGTTCTCCCTTAGGATAAACTTGTGAGTATTCTCACTTGCACTGCAGCAAATGTTACATAGGCCAAATACAATCCAGAATCTCTTGTTGTTGTCCTGTGCTATCACCCTGTTTAACATGGAAGGATTAAGAGGGGCAGGGGGACTGTGTCCTTTGATTTCTTTAACTACAGGTGCCAACATCCAGCATCTCTTCTTGATCTGACCTTCATGGGATGTGTAATATCTATGGAACATGTGTCTATATTAAAGATGTGAGGAGCTGTAGACTGCCCTCCCTTGGGTTCTGGCAAGCTGCCAGCTTTGACCTAGGTTGGATATCCCTGTATTACTTGATTCCAGTTAAATAATGTTATTAAAAGCCAATTTATCTTTTTTTAATCCCATGTGCCAGCTGCATTAGTGTGTGTTTTATACTTTCCATACCAGTAAATGTCAGTCTGAACTAGTGTGGTTTAATTCACAGTGGATTACTGAATTAAGGCTGGTTGCTGTGGCTTTTACTTCAAAGGATGTTACTTCTCTGATCAGCTGGAGCACCACGGAGACCCCATGCAGCTGATCACTGCAGATGCATATGCTCCCCCTCTTCATGAAGATTTGCCAAGTATCTCAGTTCTAGTGCACCAAGAAAAAACATCTACATTCCCACATGAATGGACATCCCTTGATCCCTTTAATCAGTACATTGCATCTTTCATTACAAACAGTTATATAGTCAAATAGGGATTTTAAATCTATTGATAGTTTTTCTTCCTAAAATGCTTTTATAAACATTTGTTACTGAATTTCATCCTCTTCTTGAATATTAACAATATTATTCTGAAGCCCAGACACATTGAACATATTTGACAAAAGGAAGCAATTGATTAAAAAGTGCCAAAATTCACATGGCCAGCAAAAGTCAGCTGCTTTAATCCCATTAAGTAGTGTATATGTAGCTTACCTTCATCCCATATATTTTAAACTAAATTCCAATAATATGGCATGTCTCTGTGTTTGCTTCCCATATACTTGTCTAGCACAAGTTCTGATTTTCTGGTTCTAACTCAGGGAATTGTGTACAAGTCAGAGGTAAGGCATGAGTGATAGCAGTTCATTTTCGTTCAGCTTGAATGAGCCATCCTGCGTGGAACACTGAATGATAACAGGGCGTTTAACTTTAAATGAAAAATGTTGGATTTTATTTTTACATGGTGGGAAAGATATTTGGAGTCACAGATAGCACAGTTTGTTATTAGGTTGCTGTTTGTAATTCCTGTTTTGCTAGTCATTACCCAAATGTTTATTTGGGGAGGGGACTCCTTTGTTAGGGTTTTTTAATGCTTTCCTGTCAGGCTTGTTTTTATTATTATTGCACAAACCTCAGACTTCCAATTAAATAATTTAAAGAAACAACTGAAAACTTTGCTATATATTCAGAACAAAAATTGTTTACAAGTTGATAGAGACATGGTATATTAATAGTATCAGTTCATCAGTGAGTGACAGTGGATATTGCAGCTATTCTGTGAACTGGTGGTACATTTTGTCTTGTGGCTGTAGAGACCAATGTTAGACTGGTAGGTCCTGCCACAGTGGTCACAGGTGTACATAGTATTAGGGGCTATTGTACTGATAAGCTGTTTCCTTTGGTCACATTTCTGTTGTAATTTGAGTAACCATTTCTTGTCATGATGTTGGACTCCATGATTGAGAAGAGAGCGCCACTTTGTCCTGTCTCCTGCTAAGACCTCCCAAATGTTTGGGTTGATTCCAAAAACCTTCATGTCCCGCTTGTAGATCTCTTTGAAGCACATGCTATATAAATCTAGGGTAATTCATTTGATGGCTGCATCTTTCATTACCATTGAAAATTTGGGGTGAGATTTTTAAAGGCACAAATGAAAAATAGGAGCTACGTCCTATTTTGCTATTACTTCGCTAAGTGGCACTTCTACAGCCACATAAATGCAGTTGTTTTCATTTAGGCAAAATTTGGTGTCTATTTCCCTCTGTAGCAAAATAGGTTTGTCCAGAAATGTATGTACTCACTGGAAGGAAAGGAGTGGAGAAGGAGGAAGACCCTGTTACCTCTTAAATCAGGGGTGAGCAATTATTTCAGCTGAAGGGCTCCTTAATGAGTTTTGGTGTGCTGTCAAGGGCTGCAAGGGGAGCCCCGCCCATTGGCCACCCTCTTGGGACCTGAAGTCCTGCCCCTATCCCCTGACCTTTGCCACCAAAAATCCCTCCCCTTGCTCCCAGAAGTACTCCATTGGGGGGGGTTCCCTCCTCTGCTGGCTTGCCCCTACCACTTCCCTACATGCTGCCCAGAGTGAGCACTGCAGCAGGGAAAGGAGGAGCCACTGGAGGCCAGGGAAGCTGAACAGGTCACCTGGAGCCCTTCAGCAGTGACAGCAGCAGCTCTGCCCAGAAGCTGTGCATGCTGGCCAGGCTGGGGCCCTCCTGCGCATGAGGGTGGGAGTGAGGCATGTGGGCTAGGCAGGGTACAAATAATTGGTGGGCACCGGAGTACCAAATGAAATTGCCTGACAGGTTGAATCTGGCTCATGGGCTGTATTTTGTCTACCCTGTCTTAGACGAGCAATGCAGTAGGTAAGGCACTTAGTCTATCTCCAGACAGATGCACAGGAGGATGTGACATGAAATGGCAAAAAGAAAGAGGTACTATCATGGGAAAGGGACCTGAGGAGAATAGAGCCTAACCCTCACCCTTCTCTTAACCCTGGCTGGACCATCATCAGATCAGGTTATGAGAAAATGAAGGGAAGTGGCTGAGTCATCCATGGCAAGGTACCACAAGGTGGGATCGGTGCCTCTTTATCGTCATCCAGCTTCCAATAGATATTTGAATACAGCAACCTAAACAGCCTCAGGATAATGTCAGAATCCATCCAGACTCCAGTTTCAGCTTTGGACTGAAAGTCCAATTCAGCTTTGGACTGAAAAAATCACTGGAGCAGGAAAGATCTGACTGGAGCACAATAAACCTGTGGAATATTTTAAAAGGTCTGGGAGAGATCTTTTAGGCGGAAGCCTGTTGGCAGTTGGGATTCTGAGTCAGAGAACATATTGGGATTGGACAGAAGGAGCTAGAGGCTGCAGATCCATCTGAAGTTCAAGAGAGCATGGTTTGGTTCAACTGGCTGGCTGGGGGCCAGGTCATCTAAGTAACATGGGAAGAAAAAAGTGGGGAGATGGGTAATGGAAATTTGCAAGTATTTAGAAAAGTACCTGGACTTTGGGAGCTCTTCTGTCTCACCAAACATGTTAAAGTTCAACCACCACTCCTTCAATCACATGAGGATATCACAGCATACTCTTAATCCTCAAGTAAATGTAAAATAGTTTCCCAGGGTACATTTTGGTATTGTTGTTATCAGACTGAAAGCCTAGAAGACACGTTCAGAATAGGGAACATTAATAAGGTCCACACTTTTCAAAACCTTTTATGAGATTTTTATTCTATAATCCATTGCCAAAATAGCACCATCTGACTGTAGGCTAATATGATTCATACCTGGAGAATATATATATAGAACATTGCCTTTATAATACAGTCTGAGAATTGTCTCAGGGCTTTTGTCTTGCAGTTCCTGTTCATTTCATTTTCTTTGATACTGCTGCTTATAATGGTACCCTCTTTTAGGGCTGTTGGCTGTTCCCCAGCACTGCAGCCAGGAGAGCTCTGGTTCCACATATCCCACTCCCTGTTTCATCAGTGTCCTGCTTTTGTTCTGGGTGATTACAAGGAAGCTTATAATTGTGGCTGACTCTGCCACATTTGTGAATTGCTATGAGGGTTTTTTCCTTGTTTTCCCTGCTTTTTACCTGTGACATATTGTGGGTTTCATTCTGCACATGTGTAACAAGTGCTCTGTGGCTGTGATGTGCAAGGGACTGGAGTAGACTGTTTTTTTAGGACTCTTTGTTGCCTGCAAATGCAGGGGTCTGGACTCACTGGCCTGAGATGTCTATGCCAGTCCTACTTTCTGATATTAATGAAGTGCTTTGGGTTACTTTTTTCTTAACCAGGTAACGATGACTCCGACATAGAAATTCAAGAAGATGAGGGATCTGATAGTGAAGTGGAAGACAGGCAGCTCATGAAGCATCACACAGCCATGGAGATCCCAATGCAAGGTATCACCACCTCTCCTTTATTGCCTCTGTCTGACAGGACACATTGGCAATGCTCCTTTGGCTGCTCAGAGCAGGTTTGATGCATTTCAATTTATGGGACACTTTGGGAGGTAAGTTCCTCCAAGGGTTCAAAAACTTCCACACAGCTCAGTTTGCTTGAACAGCATGAGGACACCATTATGCTTTGGAGAATAGGGGTCAGTTAAAGGGAGCCTTAACAAGGGAGTCTTTATTGGAAAGGTCACTGCAAAGAGAAAAATCTTGCCTAATTTTTGCTTTGCCTAGACCTAGAAATAAAGTTGGATCAAGCCTTTGGCAGGTGTTCCAATGCCATTTCTTGTTCTTCTTTTTCCTTAGCTGTAGATGTAGAATTCCAATTGCTGTGTGCTATACCAGTTTTTGAAGGTGCTGCCTGAAAGCCAGGCCTTTCCCTATGCTCATAAAGCTTCCTGAACTGCCCAAGTCATGGATCAAAGAAGTATGAATGCTCTCTTATGAGAGGGCCCCTGGCACCCATAATTGCTAATACAAGGTGAAGTAGAGGCTTTAACCTTCAGGTTATCCAACCAAATGCAGTCTTGGTCAGGTGTGACTCAACGTAGTTACTATATGAGGAGTTTGTTTATTGGTTTGTGGGAAATGTATTGATGCAGTTCCTAGTGGGCAGATGACCAAAGTCAAAAATGAAAAAGACTCCTAAGAGTTGTCACTCATGTCACCTTTAGGCCAGGAATTACTGTCACCTGCAGCTAAAGCCCCACCTGGGTGTGGGTAAAGTGGCAGCATGAAGAAGCTCAGACTGATGCTACTTCTGCCAAAATCTGTTCTTAAGAAAGACGGACAAGTCTAAATCTGCTCTCACTTTCCTAGAGTGCCTTACATACATGGGAACTGAACCTGGCTCTGGAGTGCCTGGGCTGACATGCTTCAAACACTTTTCTCTCAAGTTATTTTCCATAATTTTCAGTCTGAGTAAAATGTTAGGAGCCAAAAATACCTTTTGACTCATGCAGACCATCACAGACACAAATATTCATAAACAATTTGTGCATCATAGTTTCTCAAATGGAATATAAGGATTCTCTGTGTCATCACAGGCTTAGGACTGTCACAATGATTAGACCTAAACTGTACATATGATCCTGCTCCTTATTGCTGCCCTGGGAAATAGCTACATACTTCACTTACTTCCATCTTTGTCATTTGCATTAATCAGCTTCTTACAGGGTGAGAATATTAACACTGGGGTCAAATAGAGCACAAACTGACCTTTCTAATTGTCTGGCCTTAACAGCAGTTTTGGAGGGAAGAAAGCCTGGGTGGAAAAGCAATGGATTTTGGTGCCAGTGATTTTTCCAAGAAAAGCTTTGTTGTTTCAAATTACTGGCTGCAAACCCAGAATTAGCTCAAGTATATTTTTTTATGCTTCAAGTAGGCAGTTCTTAATCCTCTGGTATATCTCCTCTGCCAGATTGCTTCAATAGCTTGCCATAGTGTTATAGCTGCCGCTCATAGTGCTTCAGGCTAGGGACAGGCATTACACGTAAACCAGTTTAAGTGATCAGAAACTGGTTTAAACCTGTAACAGAACAGATGTTCAGTGCGTATAAGCCAGTTTGAGAATGGCTGAAACTGGTTTGAGATAAACCTGGTCACATGTAGTATCAGACTTAACTGAATTAGCTCAAACCAATTGCTGGCATGCTCTCTGGGCAGGGCGGGGCTCTCTGCCCCACAGCAGGGCTGGTCCCTCCTCTCTGCTCCCTGGCTGAAGCTTCAGAAACTGCACGCTGCTTCCCCACACCCCTCACCACTCCCTGCTAAGCAGGAATTCCCCCCTCCCCTCTGCCTTGCTGAGGAGATGTCTGTGTATTAGCTAGCAAACCACGTGCTGGCTATGGTCCTGAAGCAACAGGTAGAATCAACAAGTAGCTGGTAATGTTTTCTTAATTGGGTGATTAAATACTGTTATCAATTCCCTGCTGGGCTAATCAGAGCCTGGCCACACCCCGCTCAGCTCCATGCTGTGGAAGGTAGGGAGGGCTGCTCTAGCACCCCCAGCTTCTAGCCTGAGTCACTGCAGGCATGTGCCTACATTTCTGGGATGTCTGTCTGGTTACAAGACTGATTTAGTCTAGCCAGATTAGACTAACCTGCAAAGATTGAATCAATTCAGGCTCAGGCTTTTTGAATGTCTGTCCCTAGCCTCAGTGACTTGTAATTCATCCAAACAATACCATATGCTCCCCCTGCACAGAATATTTTTTCTGGTAGAATTCCTCTCAGGCTCATAATGCTCTGGCAGAGGTGGGAAGAAAGTATGTATAGTGTCAGTTACCTGGTATTAATCTCACTTTCATGAGCATTAGCACTGGAGTTTCCAGCAGAGCCAAAAGGAATGAAGAGTCCAATTCATATTGAAATGTAAGGCAAATTGTTCAGACCATAACCTGGCACCTGGGTTTCATTTCCTATCCTGTTATTAACTGCCAATATGATCTTGGGTAAGTTAGTTAGGACCAGATCCTGTTTAACCTTTCGTGTCCTCTTGTGACAGGTATGTAGCTATGGACCTGCAATTGTTGACATGTATTCCTAGTTTGACTTTAGCATTGCCTATGCTGCCCTACTGGGTATGCTCAGTAGGACTGTCCTCTACCCAGGTAGCTGCCCAAGGGAAATAAAATTGACCAGACACTCACGCAAGGCCATGAGTAGCAGAAGGGCGCATGCTCCACTTTTAGCCCAGGTGTGGCCAACTCACACCACGTGTGCCACAAGTGGCATGGTAGTGTTGGAGAAATTATGTTGTAGCCTGATGGTCTAGGAATTACGCAAAAGGCAAGGATTTTTTTATGATATCTTTTATTGGACCAATTGTATGGCTGGGCACAGGCACCAAGTGGCATGGGCAGCCTCTGTGTAGCATGCAGCAGACTGGGGAGAGAGCAAGGAACACAATGGCAAATAAGACAAAGAGCAGAAAACAGCAACAGATTGCAGGTGGAGGGGGTAGAATAGCACTTAGGGAGGGTACAGAATTTATCTTGTAACATTCCTGCCAAAGAAGTTGGCCCCCACAGTTTTAGCCCAATAGACTCATACAGTGATTCTCAGCCAGGGTGCAGAGACACCCCCACCTGCCTTGAGATTGTTCTAGGGGTTCCATGGGTTGCCACTCAATGTTAGCACTATTAGATGTATAAATATGATTCACAAGATAGATCCAGAGATTTTACATCAGGTTGAAAACCTTCTGATGTGTTGTGGTCTTTCTGAGTTCTTTGCAATAAAAGAATTGCTTTGTTATTTTTCAGTAGTCAAAAAATGAAAACTGTGAGCTGGCTTTTTCGAAGAGGTGCCTTGAGTCTAAAAAAGGTTGAGAACCACTGGCCTAGTAGTTAGGATACATATCCAGCTAGCATGAGACCACCCCTCATACAGGAAGGGTTCAAAACTACTTCTCTGCTAAAAGCTCTAACAACTAGACCAGAAAAAACAAGCACAAGCCTTTCCAGCCTCCCTCTTAGCACTGGGCAGCCAAGGGAGAGTGATATGTGGAGCCAGAAGGCAGCAAACCAAGCAGAGGAAGGGTAGTCCAGTGAAATAAATGCTGATCTTGACAGGAAGTGGCTTAGCCTCTACATTCTATCCTTGCCCCCTGTTCCCAATAGGGTAGGAATTTTCCTAGTGTTTTTTATCCAATGAATATTAAAGGAAAAGGGCAGTGAGATAGCTGCAAGAGGGCTACAGGCTCAAATGCCTCTGGGTGAGGAAGACCTAAAATCCTGGTGTTCTCCACTCTGGGCAAATGCCCTCACCACTAGGCTTCATTTTATTTTTAGCAGGTATATATGTGGGACAAACTTATTTCCCCTGAGTCCAACCTTTGTGTAAGTGCAAAATGTGCAGTCACATGGCTACATACCCACAGTTTACATATGTAAAATGTAAAGAGGATCTGGTCCTTTGTCTATTTGTGTCCCGATTCCCTATCTTCCAGAAGTAGTGGAAGGCTGTACACATGAATGATTGTGGAGATGCCTGTAAGTACTTGTGATAACATAGCAATAAGCTCTTTTGAAAATCCAAACCTAAAAATTGATTGGCAATTTGCAGTTAAATCCCTTTAAAAACACATATATAGGCATGGATGTATACATGCACTAACATGGGTTCTGTTTGCATTAAAACAGCTCAGTCACTGAAACTGCATGTGTAGTAACTTGTATAAATAACACTCTTGTTTCCTGTTACCTTAATTCAAAAAATTGGAAAGTCTCATCCTTATAAGAAGCTGATAGAAACAAAATGGTGCCTTTGTCTTTTAATAAGGAAACTCAGTCAGTTGTAGTTAATTTGTTTAGCTACTGTTCCTATTCACTTGTTCATCTCCTAATTTCTTATGAAGCTGGTAATAGACTTTTCCTTCCTGACCAGAATAGACAGACAAGTGCCACAAGGGTCCTATTAGCTGTGTAGGTAAACTCAGGAGCTTAAATGCAATTCTCTTCCACCCTGCTTGAGTCTCCTCCCCCCTCCTTTTTTGTGACTTATTCATAAGAGTCAGATGATGGCATGTTGCAAAAATACATTTGTAAAGGGATTTTCAGGCACTTGAACAGAGTGAAATAGAACTGCATGTAGGCACGTAAGTCCACTTGTATGCCTATGGGTGGCCGAATGTGTTTTGCCATGGTGAGTGGGCAAAGAACATGCCTACTCTTGATGTGGCTGTCTAGGAAAGTAGGTCACTTGTGGTTATGTGATTTAATTTACATTTTACATTTATTTTTATTAATAAAATAGCGCATTGCTTTGTCATGAAGTAGGTTTCATTTGAGATTTGTAAAGCCCATTTTAAGTATGAATTACAACTCAGCAATCCACCTTTATTCTGGTGTCTGATAGGTAGGTAGGGCTATGATAGACAGAAAAGCTAAAGCCCTGAGAAGCTAAGTGACCTTTTCCAACATTGTTATGTGGGATGGGGGCAGTGCTTGGATTATGTCCTTATTGTTTAACAGTAGAACGTAGGTCATTCATATCCGGGTGGTTCACAGCCTGCTTAATTCTCAGTCAGTTGCCAAATTAAGGAAGAGCCACTCAGCAATTTACTATAGCTCTTGCTTCAAAAGGTGCTGCGTTGGTGATCCCACCCATCTAATTGGAGAAGCCCCACCCTTTGAAACAAAAACTATACTGGGCAACTAGAACACTTCAGCTGTTTGTTACGTCTCTATTTACACTAGGTTAATTTGGAAACCCTTGTCTTCATAGGCAGAGTTGGGAAGTTAAGAGTGTATACAGAAGTTCTCCATGCGTGTTTTGCAACACTGTAATTAAAGCACTTTTTATAGCACTATAAAGCTACAGTGCTCTTAAACATGACAGTGCAGTGTCTGATAGGGGAGGTGGGGGGGGACCATGAGCCTCCCTGCACTTTCCAGGCTAGGAGGCAGGGGGTACTTTGCAGCCTCCTGAGGCTTCTCCACTGGCCACGAATTTGACTAGCATATAGAAGTTATTTAAAGTGCTATAGGCTGCTACAGTGCTGTAAAATACAGCATTTCAAATTTAATACCTCATTTAACAAGTGTTAATTTAAAGCACTGTACCCATTTCTTAAGTGCTGTAAAGCTGTGCACTTCTGTGAAGTCACGGCAATAAAGTGCTTTAAATGGCAAAAAAAGCAACTTGTGTACTTACCGTAACTCTGCAAAGTTGCTAGGTCTACTGTATTATTCTATCAAAGTGCCAATATCGATAAAGATAGTCTTGTGTTCATATAAGACCTAATCCATCTGCACAAGGAAAGGCTCCTATGGACTGAAAATAGGAGTTGTTGAATTAGGCCCCACATGTGTCATTCACCTGGAGGCATGATGGATTGCAGAGTGGGAAATGTAAAGCCTGTTAACAGATAATCTGATGATTTAGTGGCATTGTGATTACCTGAAATGGCAGGTCAGTATAGTACATTTCTAAAGACGAGGTTTCTGTCATGGATTATGGAGTCCTAAGTGAAATGAATTCAGTGTCTAGTCCATTTTCCTTGTAACATTGGTTCACAGCATTAAACCATTGCAGTGTGGTGCATGTTGACATTTCTATGCTGAGGACTAACCCCAGTAATGGAAATGTTGACAATTCAGACAGAAATGGTCTGCATTCACAGAGCTGTGGGAGAAAGCCTGGCTGTGTTAAATCAACCCCTGTTCAGTGCTCTCAGTTCCTATAAATTGGGTATGAGTAAAAGCCAACTACTGAATGTCTTGCTTTTATGGTGTTCAGAAACTCTTCCACATCCCTCTGGATCCTAGCAACAAAAGAAGTCCCCGTGACAAATGTTTCAGTCCTGTGTTTATATTCGAAGGTGGGGTTTCATAACTCAACTCCAATTTGTTTTTTGTCCATTTTGTCAGATGCTGAATGTTAGTAAACAGTCAGTGAAAATTCAAAGGAGAGCGACCTGTTGTTATGTTTCCTGGAGCATATTACCTTCCAGCAGCCACACACAGGATGAATGTGATAACAGTATCACATTGGCAGACAAGTGAATGCATGTATTTGGAGAAAATCTCTGCTTGTGAAAACTTGCACCACTTAATGTCCCAGGAAAGATGAATGCAGAAATGACACAGAAGAAGGAAAAGAGGTTCTTTATTCATAAAGTAAAGTGCATCTTGAAGGATCAGCAACAACCATGCATATAATATTCACACCTCAGAGACAAGGGCTGGCTAGTGGAAAGTGCAGGGTCAGGAAGCGAGGTCTCTCTTTGAGGTGTGTATGCTGTTGAACTTGCCTGTAATAGCTCTGCCTGCAAACCGCCATGCCTGCACAGTTCATTTCAAATCTCATTACAAATAGATTTCACAGGGGACCTGCACCTCAAGCAGCACGTAACCAGAGTACGTTGCAGTTGGAGGCTTCTTTTGCAGCATATATGAGCACTTTTTGCAGAGACAGCAGTGTCACCTTATCCCCAGTGGCCCAGCTTGGGAACATGATGTTCTTATGGCTCAACCACAGTGCCCATCAGCAGGCTTGAACTGGACTGTGGAGGAGGCCAGCTTTTCCCCAAGTGGCAGTGAAATAGCCAGGCTGTCCTCTGGAAACTGGTTCCCTTAAATCCTCACATCTGTTTCTCTTCTCCCCAGCTTAAGATAAAGTGCCAGCTTCTGCTTCTGAATTTCTAGTGTGTTCCCCTTCCCTCCAGCCCCCCTAAGCTGTAAAGAAACTACAGGTTTGCAATAAATCCAAAGACAGAAATTCAATAAGGAATGCATAGCAGCTGCCTGCCCGTTGTTTAGATTCTCACTCACATTGCGCTCCTATGGATTCCTCAGCCCTGCTTTTCCGAAAAGCTGTTGAGTAATCGATGATGGAATTCTCCCCTCCCTTCTAGTTCTTAAAGAAAAATACAGCCAAGAAACCAAGTCTGAAACTTGAACACATTTCTGTATTTCCCTGTTATCATTATAAATGCAGGAGAATTAAAGTGTATTATAGTTTAGCTTTACTGTACGCAGGGAAAATCCTAACATATAGAGTAAAATTCACACCTGTGTAGATGGCCGTCATGGCATTTCAGATAAGTGCTGTGTGAATATGTTGCCTTTCTTTGTAATCCCAGGGCATTCTCTCAGACCTGGTGTGTGCAGAACCTTCAAGCAAGGGAGACCATGTCCTTTCTATTGTTCTCACATGCACTGGAGCCCACACTACTGGAAAATCAGAGGAAAGTGTTTAATTCACCTTCCTCCCATCCAGTGTATCTCAGGCATTACTCAGTTCAGGAGGATTTGTCAAGGGTCTTTTTCACAAATCTAACACTGCTGTGCTAGTTGTGTGCTTCTGAAATGCTGGTCACTCCAGCATGTTGGGGCCAATCCTGAAAATTTTGTATCTTCAATTAGAGTTAATGGGACTTCCAAGTGCTCAGTGCTTCTCAGGTCCAGGCCCACGGAACTGAATGGACTTTGAATGCTCGTCTGCACCAAAGAGTAAAAAACTACTTTTTATCCTATGGGTAATTCTGCAAACAGCCTAAGTTAGAGACCACAGGCAGCTGTCACTAGGACTCTGATGAATGTTCCTCAAACTTTCTGTGATCTTCCTTTCTTTGGAGTGGTGGCAATTATTGTTCCTATAAACCTGAAACCTGATAAATGTTGTACTCAAGGCACATAAAAAAGCTCCTTTGGAGCCTTTCCAGTGCCCTAGTTAAACGCAGTTGTGTAAAATGGTGTCATTTGCCCAAGAGACCAGAAGAGCTCTGTAAGCATTCTGTTAGGCAGTTTTGTTCGATGTCACTTTATGGAGCAATGGACCTGTGCCAGATGGTCACTTGTTTACATATTCATCCTGTATTTTAAGGTACATTATTTCCAGAGGACTAGGAAAGGCACCTGAATGGTATTTGGGCAGATTGTAGATGATGCAAAGAAATAAGTAGTAAAGCAGAACAGCATATCTCTTGTGAACCAGAGAAGCTGGGATTTTCAGAGGAATTAATTGTCAAATGCCTATTGACTTTCAATGCAATTTGGGTCCCTAACTCAAGCTGCTTAGAAAATCCCAGCCCCATTCCTTGTTAACAAAGAAAGGTGATTTTTGAGCTCTAGAAAGACAAGCAAAACACTCTGGCTTCAATAATGTCACTTATTTTGTTTGCCTTGTATTGTTATTTCCAGTTATCCCATTGCATGTGCTTGTATGTGTAGGCCTTGATCCAAAACTCTTAGCGTATATCTTTGACACTGGTTGGTTCATGCTTTTACTGTGCTAAAGATCTGGAAGATGAACTGGGGGACTATTTAAAGAGTAAGCCATGCAGGATGGTATTTGGCTTTTGTTAGCAGAATGCAGCCCCTCCAGATGTTTGCAGAAACCCAGGGTAGCACTTCCTCTATTACACCTATTCTCTGAGCTGTCCATAGCCCAGCACAGATCTTTGCTGAGCTAGCAGTGACCCTCATGATCTTTTAAAAATAAGTTGTCCCTGCTCAACACTTGAAATTCAGTTTTATCCTGAAAAAATAACCCTGTTCAGATGGGAACAAATCTTTGCTGTTGCATCTTGCTGTTTCTGAAATGAATGTACTTTGTCTGCTTGTATAACAATATGGTGAGAGCTCTGTAAACTCGCCCTAGGTTCTGAAAGTCAGGTTGGCTTGTCTTCCCTTTTAACACGTCGTCACTGGTGACCTAACTGTTCTGCAGGACAGATTATGTACGTAGACACATGGGTGACACCATTCCCTTCAGTTTTTGTCCCCAGGGATATTTATGCAACTGCCTGTTCTTCTGTAAGTTTGCCCATTGACACAAACTGACTAAACAAACCTTGTTGATGATTCCCAAGGAAAAATAGACTGTAATTCCCTCCCTTTTACCTGTGCTGCCTCTGCAAATCTACAGAAGGGATGAAAAACAAAACAACTCTCTGTCCCTGAGGCTAATCAGGTCTAACTCTCAATACCAACAGGGAGAGAGACTGCTGTGGGAAAAGGTACCATTTTGATACAATTGCTGTTGAGTGTGAAAACACACTTTACAACCTGGCTCCCCTTTCCCATCCCTTGTCCCGTCTACTCTTCAAAAGGTGGTCGGGGAAACATTGAAAACACTCTAGATTTGATCACATAGCTAGCAGGTGTTCACTGATATGAAAATCAGAGAAAAATAATGTGTGATGTCAAGGGGCCTGGCCTCTTTGAAAGAATCGCTGAGTAATCATTGAGTCATCACTTGGGAAAAGACTGCACATTGACATCCATAGCCATTAACTTCTGACCTTGAGGTTTAGTTCTCTCCCCCAAGCCATTGCTCTCCTCTTCAGTGGAACCATGGGCTTGGGCTTGACATCCTACTCCATTTGCAAGCAGAGTTAGGATGATGTGCCCAGTGAGAAAGAGGGGGTGCCTCATTCAGCCAGTTACGTAGTCATGATGGCAGGCTAGGCAGAAAGTCCTGGCAAGCTGTCAGTGACCTGGATAATGGGAGCTGTAATGTGAGGCCCTGCTGAAGGCAGAAAGAAGGTCTGGACATGGTGCTGGGGCTAAGGTATGCAGGCATGCTCCTTCAAAAAGCAAAATAAAGATCCTTTCCTTTCCTTTTTCATGTCCATGTGACAAGGTATTTAGCACAATTCACAGGTTCATTGGAGTGAATTCTAGAACAGAGAGAAGCACTTCTGGGCACTCTCAAAAGAAAGTCACTGAACAGATTAACGGAACTGGTTAGATATGTTAGTCTGAAGTCCAGCAGAAGAGAAGGCAAAGAAGCACCTTGGTGATTATCTAGTTCAGAGACACATAAGCTTTTGTAGTTAACATGCTTTGTCAGGTGCTAGGAATGGACCTGCCCTAGTTTCTACCTGTCCATATTAAGAAAAAGCCTTCTCTGTCTCTCCTTGAACATCAGAGGACAAGGAATAGTCAGCTAGGCTGAGCTTAAAACACAGTTTTACTCTATTTTGCTATTTTCTCAGTTTTAATAAAGTTCCACAGCCCTGTATTTCATAGATGAGGAGATGAAAAACAATAAAGGTTTCATACTAAGCTTAAAACTGCTACCTATACTGTTCCACTTAATTTTTTCCACCTCACTTAGATGGAGAAAACATTTCAGAAAGTAACTGGGGAGATGAATTATGTATTGTACATGCTTGATGACTTGGAATCACAACAAATTGGATAAAGATGTAGATCTGGAACCTTTCAAATCCTCCCTGTCATTTTTCCTAGAGTTTAGCCAGGATGTAATATCTTCCTGTTAGACCGTCAGCACAGGATAACCTCTGAACAGTATAACAGTGTGCCAACAAGACAGCAGTCGATACTTCTATGTTAAAGCTTTGGACATGTGATTGGGACCTTTCCTGTAGTTCAGAAGTTATTGTCAAAATGCTATCAGTCCGGTCTGCAGTGTGGTTCAATACTAAATCCATGGCTTTTTAATAGATTCAGAGTTCAAGGCTAGAAGAGACTATTAGACCTGCTTTTCCTGTCTATCAGAAGTCATAAATTTCTACCAAATTCCCCTGTACTGAGCCTACTAACTTGTATTTGGCTAAAACATATTTTCCACAAAAGCAGCCAGTCTTGGTCTGAAGACTTCATGAACTACAGAATCCTCTTCCTTTGTTTACTTGCTCGAAAAGTCAATTGCCCTCCTTTAAATATTTGTATCTAAGTTCCAGTCTGAATTTGTCTGTGTTCACCCTCTGGCTGCTGTTTCCTGTTATGCTTATTTCCTAGATTAAAAAATCTTTCCGTGTTCAGTGTTTTCTCCCCATGAAGATACTTCTGCACCATATCAACACAGATCTCAATTTTCTTTATGATAAGCTAAACAAATTGAGCTGTACACATCCTGAATGCTCTTTGTAAGTCTCATCAGCAGGCAAGGGACTGCTGTAGAGTTCCTTATGTCTGCCAAGATAAGCTATTTCATTTAACTGGATGTGTGACCCAGCCTATGGAACTGTTGCAGTGGTATCAGGTAGCCATGGAAACCCAGGGCCTGATTCACCACAGTCACTTCAATGGAATTACTCCGGAGTCTCACCAGTATGTGGCAAATGTATGTCATAGACATTAGCTGAGCGGAAACAGTCACAGAGATTTAGGAAGGCTATAACCATTGTGGCTAGGGACAGACATTCAAAAAGCCTGAGACTGAATTGATTTAATCTTTGCAGGTTAGTCTAACCTGGCTAGGCTAACCATTGTAACCGTTCAGACATCCCCTCTGGACTGAAGAAATGCAGGCACATGCCTGCAGTGGCTCAGACTAGAAGCAGCAGCGGGACACTAGAGCAGCCCTCCCTTCCCTTCCACAGTGCTAAGCTGGTGAGGGGAGCAGGCCTCAGCAGAAGGCTGTGATTAGGGAGGGGTTCCCCCCCAACCCCTGGCTGTTGATAACAGAGAATTTAGTTACACAGCAGAGAGTTACACAGGGAGTTGTTAGCATTTTTCAGCCCATCAAACAAAACAACAGCCTCTCTCATTAGTTCAAGCTCTTCTTAAACAACTTTTTCCAAGGAAGGAACAGAGGAACATTACCAGCTACCTGTTGATTAGCTCCAAAAAGCCCTAAGCCATCACTGTCTTGTCTGCCTTTGTTCTGTCTCCCACAACACGGATCATAGCTAGCATGTGGTATGCTAGCTAATGTTGAGAGGTTTCTCTGTAAGGCAGAGGAGAGAATCCCTGCTTGAGCAGGAGGTGGTGCGGGGGAGGAGGTGGGGAGAGCAGGAGGAGGCCAGGAAGACCCTGATGTACCAGCAGTCTCTGCCAGAGCTGCAGCCAGGGAGCAGAGGGGAGGGGCCAGCCCTGCTAGGCTGGAACAGAGAGCAGAGCCCTGCCCAGAGTTGCAAAGCATGTGGGATGCTGGAGGGCTGTGATTTAACTTAAGCCAGAAAGGGGACTGGGACAGACATTGCATAAACTGGTTTAACCCAAATCAGTTAAATCTGATACTACATTCAGCCAGGTTTATCTCAAACTGGTTTCAGCCATTTTCAAGCTGGTTTATGTGTACTGAGCATCTGTTCTGTTACAGGTTTAAACCAGTTTCTGTTCACTTAAACCAGTGTATATTAATGTCTGTCTCTAGCCTGTAAGTACCCCATGAATTCAGCTAACAAGATGAGGAGCAAAGGGAAATAACTTTTCTCTATCCCCCTTCTCTTGATCTCTGGAGCACTGGAGATCAGGGTGACCTTAGCTTTTCAGTGGGATCCAACTCAGCTATCATTTGCTACTGCTGATGGTGCATGGTTTGCAGATCAAACCTTGGGCATTGCCTGAATGTCTGTTTTTTCATACAGTGGTTTTTTTCCTCTCTGTTTAATTAAGTGCAGGTTTTCATTATTTTTCTTTCTTTGTAGTGAAACTCAACAAACGGGTCATGGGGACAATGCAAGGTGGAGACATAGAGAATGATGTAAGTAAGAAATGATGCTGTGTAGGCTTCAGGGTGTCCCTGACTGATCCAGTGCTGATGGCACTTTAAAGCAGTGGGCCTTCTCCTTCAGCCAGAGAACAGACCTTCATCCCACAGGCAACCTTTTCCTGCTCTCCCTTCATATGCTCAGACCAGTTCCCTCTCTATACCTCGTGCACACTCCAAAACGTACACGCTCACACACACACACACTTTTTTCTTTCTTTACCCTGTTTTGTCTCTGTGAATGGCCCTCGGGTCTAGTCGCATCCTAGACTTTGTCAGTAATCTAGTGCCACACACTCCCATTTTATGAGCATCCAAGTAGAAGGGTGGGACAGGGGGAAGCAGATGAATGGGTGGAGATTTTAATCATAATCCAATACAGGGGTGGGCAAAATGCGGCCCGTGGGCCGGATGTGGCCCACCAGGCCATTCTATCTGGCCCACGGGGCCCCTAAAAAATTTAGAAAATGAATATATATCTGCCCCTGGCTGCCTGTCATGTGGCTCTCGATGGCTTGCCAAAACACTCAGTAAGTGGCCCTCCACCCAAAATAACTGCCAGCCCCTGGTTTGAGACACATTTATTTTAATAGAACACTTGTCTCTGAATCCCTTAAACTGCTAGGAGAATCTTATCTCTGATCTACGTTAGGAGAAAGCGAGTGTTTAATATTTTTGCCCTCAGGAATTCAGGTTGCTGTGGGGAGGAGAGAATTGAGCTATGCTTTCTTTCTGCTGTGGGACCTGCTGTTCAGCTAGGAACCTCATGTCTGAGTTTCTTCTGCCTCCTGACCTGTAGCCTCTGGGTCCTAGGAAGCTCCTTGCATTTTCTTACGGTTAGTGGTAAACCTAGTGACTGGGCATTGGCCAGACAAGCAGTTCTGGGTCTCAAAACTCCCCTCCCAAGTCCTCTGAAGCAGGTACTCAAGCTGCTGTCATCACCCTTTCTCCAGCCTGGCTTTAAAGAGTATGTAGCTCTTACTTTTGCACATAGAGGGTCTTTCCCAATTTGTTGTGGCTGTAGGAAGCCCTTACTGCTGCTCTCATTCTGGCTCATTGACCAGCACAATTGACTTCTTGCTGTGCTGCTGGTCCAGGGAAGAGGGGCCAGGCTGGAGAGCACCAGGAAGGCCAGCCACACTGCCCAGGACTGGCTGAGGAGCTCTGCACACCTACCATTCCTGGATCTCACACTCAGTTCTGTGCTGTCTCTGTCTCTGAGACAGAAGCAGGAGTTCCTAGGTGGGAGGTGAAGCTGCACTGAAGTAAATTATTTGGGCTTAAAAAAGCCTTTGACAAAATCCCTCACAACAGCCATTTAAGGAAACCAGCCCTGGGATGAGAGGCATAGAGCTGTCACAGAGCAGAAGGTGCTTATGAGACAGAAAGCAAAGAACAGGGTAATTATCAATGGGTAATTATTAATGGGTAATTATCATCCTGGCAGGTGCCTCAGGGCTCTCTAGAAGTGGTAGTGCTGACTATCCTGGTGATTCACAGATCTGCTCCTCTGATCCATGTGTTTGTGACCTCTGCGCTTGAGCACTAGCTGGCAGCAATTGCAACACCCCATGTGCTTGATGACAGGTTTCTGAGCACATTGGCCTGGCTCTCTGTCCCATCTCCCCATTAAACAGAGTATAGGTTAAGGTATAGGGATCCATCGTAGCATTCAAAGCTGATGGCAGATTTGGCTCTCACTATCTAAGGGATGCTCTGTCTGACCAGGATTTCCCACAATGACCAGGTTCCACAGGGACACTGAGGCCATTAACTATGGGAGAAAGACCTGAACTGGGAACAGAACTTGTACTGTGGAATTTGCTGTGCAAAAGGAGAAGGTGACCAAGGACTTTCTGACAAGCACAACTTGGTGCAGACCTGTCTCTTTGCCCTGGCTTTCTGCTCTTGGCTATTCCAGCCATTCTCCTGCAGGCAGAAAGGAGAGAGCTTATGCCTGCTATGTCTCTACTGATTGTTCTGAGGGCTTTCAAATACCATAGCAAGGAGGGAGTCCAGGTCCCCAGCCTGACAGGACAGCACTCAACACCATTCTGCTCAGGGCCCAGTGGAACCAGGAACAGAGTGATCCCTATACATCTGCTTTCTGGGAGGTGTCACCAGGCTTCGTTCACTCTTTGGGTGCAGACAGAAGTGACAATTTTCACCAGATCTGATCACAGAAAGCAGTTTGTAGTTGTGACCAAACACAAGTGCATGGCTGCAGACAGCTTCAAAAATGGCCGATTGAGTAAAAATCTGACCCCTCATTGCATGAGGTATCAGATAAAAAACATTTCAAAATGTAGCGTCTTTTGTCACTTGTTTCTGCAGAACTCCCAGCCTGTCTCTGTTTTCGGAATGGGAGAGGCGAAAAGGAGCAGCAGGAGTTCAGTCTGGGGAGGTTTCAGCCTCTCCTGAAGACTGGGGTGTGTATTGAAGCCCTGCCCCCACACACACAGTGGGGGGGCTCCAATTCTCCCACCCCACCCTTCAACGCCAGCTGAGGAGCCCCAGAAATGAGCTCCCTTGGCTGCTGTTCCCCCCTCCCATTCTGAAAACAGTGCATGCTGACTGAGTCTGGATGCAGGCTCCCAGCCCCAGCTAGATTGCTCTGCCCCTGGAGCCAGCAGCGAACTTCTGTTTGGTCTGGGGTAATGCGGGAACTCAGAACTCTTTGCAGAAATCATTCTGAGTTACAGCTGGGAGCTGCACTTTTTTGTTCCTGGCTTGAATTGATTTATTTAAGGTTGTTTAAAGCTCTCTGGGGAATGACTCATGCTTTTTCCATGTGGTACAGAGAGTCCATTCCTGGGAAGGAGGCTCCTGTGGTGACATCCCTGAATACCCGCTCTCTAGCCTGTCCCCATCTTGTTAGACACATGCAACACCCTCTGGTATCAGCAGGGTCAAGGAGAGAGACAGCAGCTACAGTGACTTAGGAGACAGTGCCTTAGGAGCTGTCAGCGCTCAGAGCCTCTCTGCTAAATTTTCAACTCCCAGAGGGCTCAGTCTGAGTCTGGTTGTATTCCCTGATCTCAATGTGAGGTGGCTTTTAGGAGCTCAGTAGGCTTTGATGAGGGCTTATTACTGTGAGACAGAGCTCAGAGGCCCTTACTCAGCAGGCTAGGGCTCAGATGCCTGAAGCTGCTTCCATCCCAGCACTTCAGACTGAAGCTCATTGAAAAAACCTTCTTTCCGTCACAGTGCTTCAGGGTCCATTCCTGATGGTGCACAGCTCCCCATCTCCCAGGGACTGGTCCTCACAGGGCCCCTCAGAGGCAGTTGTCAGTCCCCTTTTACATGTGGAGACCCAGACTTGCCTCAGGTTGCCCACCAGGCCACTGCCAGAGCTGGGTATGGAGCTGAAGCTTCCTGGACCCCAGACCATTGCCTGAATTAAGGCAGATCTTCCTAAGGCTTCAAAAGTTCAGCCCAGCCCCTCCATACAGGAGCAGAGGCTCCCTCGAGCACCCCAGAGTCCTGCAGTGAGGCTCAGGGGACTAATTTTTTCTCAGCCAGTTAAAGTTTAGATTAGAAAAGTGTTCTTTATTCTCCTTCCTCTGCCTTATCTTGTGTTGGCCGGAACCAGATATGGGCTACTGGATGTGTGCCTCCTTCAGGACAGTGGGACTGCCCCTACTCATGTTCCCTCAGCCTGTGGTTGCCTGGTCTCTGCTCCTTCCCCTCCCTCTTGCTGCAGTCTCCATTCCATTCTGCCTTGTGTGCGTGTCTTGCTCCATTCTGTTTGCAGCTGCTCCAGACTTGAGAAGCCCAGGGTGAGTAGGGGCCACTTCCCTGGAGGCCCAAGCCCTGGCAACAGCCATAGCAGGCTCCAGCAATAGCAACCACCCAGAGTTGTGGCGACCCAAGGCTATTGGTCTCTCAAGGCAGCCTCAGCAGCAGTTGCTTCAGCCGCCATAACTCTCCCCTCTGGGTGCACATCCCAGCAGATGCCCAGTGCTCCCAACACTGAGTGACCCAGTAGGGTCAGACTCAGACTGACAGAAGTCAGCAAACAGGAAAGGAAACCAGAAAGAAGGTCAGGCAGAGCAGGCAGGAAGGGGAGTTCAGTGCAAGGACAAGCATTGGCAGGAGGGAAAGAGCTACAACTGGTGCTAATGGCTGTGCCAAGCAGCCTGACTGGCCTGCCTGGGCCCACCCCAACCCCCACCCTGTATCAAGTTAGATTGCAATGGTGTTTACAAAACTTGCTTTTTACACTGTTTAAAGTGCTTTTTTGCCATGACTTACCAGAAGCGCACAGCTCTACAGCACTTTAAAAATGGGTGCCACACTTTAAATAAACCCTTGTTAAATGAGGTATTCAATTTGAAGCGCTGTATTTTATAGCACTTTAGCAACCTACAGTGCTTTAAATAACTTATGTACACTGGAGCCTGCCCAGAGCCACTTCTCTGCCAAGCATCCCCTGCCTGCTAGCCTGGAAAGTACAGGGAGACTTGAAGGCTCAGAGACACCCTCCCTCCCCCCGCCCCACACTGCGCTTCTGTCATGTTTAAGAGCGCTGCAACTCTATAGTGCTATAAATAGTGCTCTAAATTACAGTGCTGTAAAACTTGCATGGAGCACTTCTGTACACACCCTAAGCTTCTCAGAGTAGGGCCTGTGCTCCCATCCATCTGTACAGTACCTAGCATGTTGTGGGAGCACCTGCAGTGTCAGCCATCACGTTTGTACATGGACTGGCTCCTCCTGGCCAAGCCAGAGTAGGGCATGTCTGTGAGAGCAGACTTGGCCTTCAGGCCCATTGCTCTGGACAGGACTTTGGCTGCCTGCATTAGGGGTACTGCTGGGAAAGGTGAGGAGCCTGGGTTCACCAAGCTGCTGGCTGCCCTGCAGCAACAGAGTGAGGCCTGTCCATGCAGCTTTCCTGGCCCCACTGGCCCTTTTCTCTGCCCAGCCCACTCCCCACAGCTCATGTGAGCTTGCCCAGTGTGGAAGCAGATGCTTCTTCCCTGAGAGTCCATCTCCAGGCAGGGCTGAGCTGTTTATGTTGGCCAGTCTACAGGTCTCTTCCTTGAGTGCACATCAGGCCCCTCAGCAATATTGTCCATTGGAGGGGGTTAAAGTTGGGTTCAGACCATGTCTGTGTTCCCAGCATGCTCTGCTGTGGAGCATTGCACCTTGGCTCAGAATTGGCACACTGCACTCCTCAGCCTCCACGTGGGCCTGCTGCTCCTTTCCCTGCTGCTCTCTTCTTGGTTGCTTTCTGTTCTCTTTTCTTTTTAATGTTTTTTTCTCTACGTTCCACCTCCCATTGCTCTTCCCACTTGCTCTCTCCAAGCAGGGATCAACTCAAGCCCAACCAGGTAAACACAAGCGCTCCAGGACCAAGGCGCAGGTGGGTTTCTCTTATGCCTTTCGTCTCCTCCCTTTGTCCTCAGGTTCACAGGGGCTCCTTCTGTGGTCCTGCTTCTCATCAACTTGGCTTCAGCCTCAGTAATGAAGTCAGTCCATTGTCAGCACCTCAGTGGAGCCTGGAAAGGAGATGTTCAGCAGGGTGAAAGGAGCAGCCACTCCCACCCCAGCAGAGACTTGTTGGGAAACATTGTGTAGGGTCTTCAGTTCTCCCCACGGTGAAGGCACCAGTCATCCATCCTTCCTAAGAAGAGCCAGTGCTTCTGGGAGCACAAGGCCCCATGTTTGGCTGCTGGCTCAGTAAATTGAGCCTCCTACTAGACCTGTTACTGCTCCCTATGTCATACCCAAATCCAGGGCATGGATTTTTGGCAAATATAGCATGCCATCATCTCAGGGCTGGGGACTGTGGCTCATATTAGTCTGAGTGCAGGGGAGAAGGCATTGCTCCAACTAGCTTGAGCATGGTTTGGACCCTCTTCCTCCCTGTTGTCTTGGGAGGCAAAAAATAGGCTTTGCAGACTTAATATATTCTGCCCAGTCATGGCAGGCAGCACTAGTTTGAGAACTGGGCTGGCCATGAATTCCCTGCCCGCTGTTTTCTTATAGGAGGACTCAGAGGACAGCGAAATTGACCTGGATGATGATGAGGAGGAGGATGACATAGAGGATGACAGCGTAGAAATCTCCCCCAGCAAGGCTAATCGCCGGGCAAGGAAACCAGAGCCACTTGAAGAGAGTGACAATGACTTCTGACTCCTTTTCCACTGCAAAACCAGTTAACATCTTGAGATGCAAACACCAGGCAGCACTGGGGCTGGAAACAGAGCATACCGTATCGGGCCTGACCATATTTTATATCAGAATGAATTTGGGAGCTAGTAAATAGTAAAGTTATATTCATAAAGTAAATTACACTAATTGCCAGTCATTTTCCCTGCTTCTGATTCATATCATTTGAACTGTTTTGACAAGTAAACTGTTTTTAAAGAAAATCCTAGCACTGGAAAATGCTCTTGTTCACTTACTCTCTGGAATAGTGGGCTCAGGAGACCGTTAGAACTAGAGCCTCATGCTCCAGGATTGCCAGTGCTTTGGAGCCCCAATCACTAGATGGTTTAGGCAGCATCTGCACATAACATTAAAACTGGTTTACCTAAAACTGGTACAAAAGCCTCATATGCGTGTACTTAAAATAACTTGGTGCTGGCTTTTTATTTATTTAGCCCCAACTGCTTCAATTCTAAATCAAGGGTGTGTTTATACACTTGACTAAAGGAATGATATGAGACAGTCACAGCAGTGAACACTTACATCAGCTTAAACCCTGGTCATGTTGATCCTTTATCCCAGATCAACTGGGGAGAGTTTTAAGCTACATTGATATAAGCCACACTTGGCCCACAAGGAGAGTGCCCATGCAGGGTTTGCACTGGTTTCACTAAATCAGAATAAAATCAGCCCTTGTAGTTAAGCCCACCAACTGCTGTGTATAGACATGCCTTAGACCAGGGGTGGGCAAAATATGGCCCGCGGGCCAGATCTGGCCTGCCAGCTGTTCATGTGGCATTTTGCTCCACCTTGTTCATGGGACTGAGCTCCGCCTGCTCCTGCCAGGGCTAGCCCACACTGTGCTCCTGCCCTCGCCCACCAAGCCAGGCCCTGACCAGAGCGCACAGTTTCCGGTGGGGCTGTTCCTAGTGCTGCTCTGCTCCCCTTGTCTCCAGGGGAAGCCACCCAGCTGAAGCTTCCCTCCCCCCACCCACCCAGAGTGGTGCAGCAGGGGCGGGAGGAGGAGGTGCTGCTGGAGGCAAGGGAAGCGAAGCAGCACCTGGCCAGGTGCAGCCGCACCACACGCTGACCAGGGCCCAGGCCAACAGAGCTGTTCTGCTTCCCTCACCTGCTCCTGCTCCTGCTGTGCTGCTGCAAGTGGCGGGGGGGGGGTGGAGCTTCAGCTGGGTACCTGCTGCCCTAGTGTGCAGGGCTCCATCTCCAGCTCTCAGCTGCCTTCCACCCAGCATGATGAGCAGCCACCTGCAGGTAGGCAGAGCAGGTGGAAGGTGGCCAGGAGCTGGAGCCCAGCGTGCTAGGGCAGGAGCTGCCTGTCTGAAGCCTCCTTCCCACCTACCTGGGGTGGCGTAGCAGGAGCTGAAGGAACAGGAACCACAGCTGGAGGCAAGGGGAGCAGAACAGCCCTGCTGGCCTGGCCAGCACACACAGCTTCCGGTGGGGCTGTTTCCTGTGTGGCTGCAGCTGGCCACCTGCTGTTCTGCTCCCCTCACCTCCAGCAGCAGCTCCTCCTCCTGCTCCCATCCCTGCTGCGCCACTCTAGGCGGGGGGAACTGGGGAGAATTTAAATTGGGCACCTCCACTGAAGGTGAGGGGAGCAGAGCAGCACCTGGCTGGCTGCAGCCATGCTGGGAACAGCCCCACCAGAAGCTGAGCACAGCAGAGCTCACCCAGTCTGCAGGTCCCCCATAGCCTGGCCCCATGCAGAGCACCGCAGGGGCAGCCACAAACTGGGAGAGCTCTGCTGCTCTGCTGCATGTAGCCCGTACCTCCCCCCACCCCTGGCTGGCTCCCAGGACATAGTGCTCAGACAGGCCCCCCACATACATGCTCACACACCCCTAGACACCCCCACCTCCCCCCAGCAGGGCAGGGTGTGCAGGGAGTGGATCATGCCCATCCCGCTCCCGAATGGTGCTGTCCACCCACCAGAAGACCCATAGGGAGTTTTGATGAGTTGTTGCGCTGGGGGGAGGGGAAAAAGGTGCTGATCCAGCCCCCAAAAAGTTGCCCACCCCTATCTTAGATACTCACAAAGGTAGTCTGTGACACCTAGTTTCTAAGCATCTGCTGTTAATGCACCCCACTACCCCCATGCGCCCATCATGTAATGTACCTTTCTTGGGTGTGGCACCATCCCCTGGAAACAAAGAAAGTTAGATCCTCTCCCATAAAAGACAAGTCTAGAAATCTTTAACAGCTGAGTGCCTGGTCTCCTCCAAGGTGGGAGTGATCACTGGAAGAGATCTTTGTGTTCTCTGTAAGCTTTACACAAACCCCTACATTTCATAAATTAATGCATTTTCCACATTTACACATTTGTCTGTTCTTTTATCAAGGTGTTTTCCTAGGTTAGGTTGCAAATCAAGGCAGGTTAGGCAGAGCACCAAGTATGTTCTGTCCATATGGCTAGGTTCTTTTCCTGCCCAGCCTGATTTTAGGCTTTGCCTTAGAGTCACATTTTAGCTTCACAAGAGAACAATTCACCTTGGTGCTTGTTCATTAGGACAGTCAAGTAACCCTGTTCTGATCTCATACTACTGGTCCTTTTTTTCCCTATACCCAAGCCAAAAGCACAGGCCCTACTCTAGTTTCAGAGTGAAAGTCAGCGCACAAATCATTTCAGATTCAAAATGCTCTTTTCCAAACTCCAGCCACAGGATTGGAACCTTAGGGTGCTTATACACATACCTTTGCCTGCTCCAACATGCTGGAAATCCAGTACGTTGGAGCAGACTCTATTAAGTCTGCAGCGCATGCGAACTGACACGCCTGGCACTGTGTCGCATGCATTTGTATAAATGGTGAAATGCCTCGCACCAGATCAGTCCCTGTGCTGGGCCAGTGGGGGGGTGGTCTGGAGTGTGGCAGGAGTGGGTCTAGGGAAGACACTGGGAGCTGTATCTTCCATGTGTTCTTGTCTACAATTTGGCTAAATTAGAAAGTCAGCCAAATGCAGTCTGCCTAAACCCAAGCTTCCTTCAAGCCTGCCTGGTCTGCTGCTCTGCTTTCTGCTCCCTACCCAATCTGCTGACATAGGTTGGCCACCCCTACACTAAAGGAATGTGGCTGTACTATGTTACTCCAATTTGGGAGGCAAAGTGTCATCTTCCCCCCACCCCCGAAACCAGAATGGATGGGTGTAAGGCTTGAATGGGTGTAAGGCTGTATGCTGTGTGTCCCTCCACTATTTATGTCAGAGAAAATATGCTGTATGGCTACACACACACATACATGCCCCTGCTGCCCATTCCCATTGTTGTGATCTGATATGATGGTAAACACACCTCTGTGTGGCAGAGTGAACAAAATCAACCTTCTGCATCCAAATATGTGTCCATAATTGGACTTTTCCTTGAAGCCAGGCCTTCCACTCTGCCCGAGCTGCCTGGGAAAGCCTGAAGTCCAGCTGCATCATACTGAGCCCATGCAGGAAACACAGAGCCCAGGGGAAATGCTAGGGTGCCCTGCTTCAAAATAAAGCCAGGCTAGAGACTGTGTCCTGCTGGAAGGGGCAGCAGTAAGAGCCTGCCTTGGTGCCTGTGCCAGCAGCAGTGCTCTCTAGCCAAGTCCAGAACAGTTTGACATCACTGCCTACAAACGTGTTTCGGGAACAGGCAGCTTTCCCTTGCTCCATGCAGCAACATGTGGACAGAGTGCTAGGAACACTTAGGCTCCAGGTAGCCTTGGGGGAACCAAAGCCTGGCAGAAGGGCTCTGTCAGTGGGCCAAGGGCACAATTTCATAGAGCGCTGGATGTATTAGACAACCCGTCCTCTGCCCACTGTGCTCCGTGTAAGACTGCGGCTGGAAGACGCTGTTAAACCAGGGCAGCTTCTGGCTCCAAATGGTGGCTGCTCTGGTGGGTGGGGCCTGCTCTGAGCACTCAGCTGTTGCAGAACAATGAGCCTGTCTCCAGTACATGGAGTTCCCAAGGTCCCAGACAACAGCCAGGGCAGAGTCCTGGGGTCCCCATAACCAACTGTCTCAGAGTTCTGCATACAATGCACACCGGCCTGGTGGGTGGGAAGGTGTCCTGAATGCTGCCTCAGACACCAGGTACTAGCTAAGGAGCCTTGGCCCGTCTCTGGGTATGATCATGAAGTTGAAACTGGTGGCTCCGGAGGGGCTTGGAATGTGCTGTTACCCCAGGCACGTGGTGCTGAGAGCTGGCTGAAGGTTTGTAGAAATGCAGGGTGAGATGCTCAAACTGTTTCTGCTTCACCCTACTTGCAGCTATACAGGGGTTCCCCCATTTCTATCATCTGCCAACACCTGCCTTTAGTTAGCGCCTGGAGGTCTGCCTGCCTGGCACCATCTACTGCAGCCTGGCACTGACACCAGCCTCAGACGTCCATGGGAACAGGGGCCCTGCTCAGCACAGGACCTTGGTCAGGGCAGCCTTAGCCCTGGCCCTCAACATGCCTGGTGGAGCCCTCCTGACTGCTAGAGGCTTCCTGCTCTTGCCTGAAGAATATGAGTTTGAATGAGCCATGAATGAGCTATGAGGTCTATGGGTACAGACAGAAGTGCAGCTCCCCACTGTAACTGAGAGCACTTTGCAGGAAGTGTTCTGAGTTACAACCATACCCTGGACCAAACAGAAGTTCACTGTTGTTCCAGGGAGGAGGGGAATCTAGCTGCGGGTTGGGAGCGTTCAGCCGGTTTCCCCTAGCAATAGCCCCTCCTGTCTCCCAGCCTGTCCTTGTTTCAGAATGGGAGGGGGGAAAGGAAAAGGAATCTCATTCTAGGGGATCCCCAGCCAGCACTGGAGGGTGGGGTGGGTGAATTGGAGCCTCATCACCTCGGAGCTGGGGGGGGGCGGCGCTCCAATACACTACAGTGGGGGCTGAAAGTTCCTAAACCAAACTCCCTCTGGTCCCTTTCTGCCCCGCCATTCTGAAAACAGCTCAGAGGCTGGCAGGCAGCGCAGACACAAGTTACAGAGTATGCTCTGTTTTGAAACACGGGCAGAGGCAGATGCAGCAGCGGAGCCAGCAGTGGGGGCAGCAACAGCTGATCACCCAAAAGTAAGTGGAGCAGAGGGAGCCGGCACAGCTGAGCCGGATCCGGAGAGGAAGCCCCCCGGGTCCCTTCTAGTTGAGCCGGTAGGGAGCCGTGCCGCATGAACAGAGCACGCAAATGGAGAGGGCTAGAGGGGACCGTCCCCCCAGGCTAGGGAACACCCCTGGGGCTAACCCTCAGGGCACAGGCACCTGCAGCACCGGATCCCCCCAGGGGGGAATGTAGTGGGTGGGACTGCTGGCAGGCACTTCCGGGAAGACTGGAGTGCCTGATTGGCTGTTGGGGCAGCCGCGGGAAATTCAATCCACGGCCTTTAAAAGCTGCAGTTTGATGTAGCCCCCAGCACTAGAGAGCCAAGAGCAGAGAGGAGAGGAGGGAACTGAGCACATGTGCGTCCCCACACACACGTGCCCCCTTACCTGACCCAAGGCAGAGATGGAGGCAGATGCAGCAGCGGAGACAGCAGCAGGGGCAACAGCTGATCCCCCAAAGGTAAGTGGGGCAGAGGGAGCCGGCACAGCTGAGCTGGATCCGGAGGGGAAGCCCCCCCAGATCCCTTTTAGTTGAGCTGGTAGGGAGCCACACTCCTAAGCTGTGCAGTGCGCTCTGTAAGAGCACGCTGACATTTGCACCGGCGTTCGCACAGATGGGCGAGCAGGAAGGGCCAGGAGGAAGACTCCAGCAAGGGTAGGGCAAAGGCACCACACAAAAATATAAATAAATAGCAATTTATAAAATGGTGTCAATGCAGAGTGCTGCTAGGGCCCCTGCCGTGGGGCACCGCCTACGCAGGGCTTGTCTGAGGCCTCCACCCAGACAAAGCCCATGGGGGAGCTGGCATCCCCCTGCCCCCTGGCCTGCGGGGGATGCCCAGCAGGGCCAGGGGGGCAGGGAATGGGGGGGCCCCCACACCTGTCCTGCAGGTTCCCGTCTTAGGGCCCTGGAGGCACAGGTGAGGGAGCTCCAGGAGGAGGTTAGCAGGCTGAGGGGAATCAGGGAGGCAGAGGATGAAATTGATGGGTATTTTCTCTCCCTGCACGGCCATGCATCCAAGGAAGAAGCACCCCAGGAGGTGCCCTCCACAGCAGAGTGGCAGACGGTCCCCTCCAGAACCAGGGCCGCTTGCAGCAGAGCAGTACCAGTTCCTCCAGTCCAGCTGGAGAACAGGTACAAGGCCCTGGCGACACTGCAGGAGAAGGAAGGAGAGGAGAGGAGGAAACCTTCAGAGAGGAGGCCTCTCCACACTCTGAACAGGTTGAAGGAGCTAAGCAGACCCAGAGGAAGAAACGTCGAGTGATCGTCATGGGCGACTCCATCCTGAGAGGTACAGAGGGTCTCATCTGTCACCAGGACCCCTCAACACACGAGGTCTACTGCCTGCCTGGAGCAAAGATTCAGGATGTGACAGGGATGATCCTGGCCATTATCTGGCTCACTGATTACTACCCCATGGTCCTGATCCATGTGGGCACTAATGATGCGGCCAGGAGAAGCCCTGATCACCTGATGATGGACTACCATGCTCTGTGGGGTATGCTGAAGGAGATAGGGGCACGGGTGGTATTCTTTTCTGTCCTACCAACGAGCGGACATGGAAGGTGACACGAGACCTGCATCAGAGAGGTCAACTTGTGGCTTCAGGAATGGTGTCTCGAGGCGGGCTTTGGCTTCCTAGACAACAACCCACACATCAGGACGAGAGACATGCTCAGGTGGGATGGGCTTCACCTTCCCCCCAAAGGTAAGCATGTGTTCTCTTCTAGGTTGGCTGATCTCCTCTGATGGGCTTTAAACTAGGCTTGTCGGGGAAAGGGATAAGGACAAGGGTGGAGGAAGCCTTGGACCACTAAACCAGGCGTCACCCACAAGAACAGCCCAGCCTAGACCGACGACAAGCAGAACAAATACCCAGGTAAGCAACAGGGGCCCGTGTAGTACTGAGATTATGGGGGCAGCGCATGCATCTTCAGGAGGCCTCAAATGCCTCTACACTGATGCTCGTAGTATGGGGAACAAGCAGGAGGAACATACCCTCCTCCTGGCTAACACCAACTCAGACATAGTGGGGCTCACTGAAATGTGGTGGGACCCAACAAATAACTAGGCGGTGAATATCAAGGGCTATAGGTTGTACGGGAGGGATAGGACAGGGAGGAAAGGTGGGGGTGTGGCGCTCTACATCAAGGAGAAATACACATCCTCAATGAGTAGCACTGGGTCAGATGAGGGGCACACCGAAGTGCTCTGGGTTAGAATACAAGGAAGTCGAGGGGAAAGGGGAATGGTGGGGTCTACTACAGACCACCCAACCAAGGGGAAGAGCTAGACTGGGAATTCTTAAGTCAGCTCACGGAGGCAGTTAGGTCAAAGGATGTGGTCATCATGGGTGATCTGAACTTTCCAGACATCTGCTGGGAAGAGCAGTCAGCCAGGTCTGACCGCTCATGTAGGTTCCTAGCTGAGATACAGAACCTCCACCTAACCCAGGAGGTACACAGCCCCACCAGGGGAGACGCCTTGTTGGATCTGGTTCTGGCCACAGGCAATGACCTGGTGAGAGGTCTGTGGGTGCTTGACCACCCGGGCGACAGTGATCATTACTTGCTGGAATTCACCATCCAGAGCAAGGTGGTAAAAGCCTGCAGCAAGGCAGCAGCCCTGGACTTCAGGAGGGCAGACTTCAATGAGGTAAGGAGAATAGTCGGGGAGACACTGAGTTCCCGGAGGGGAGGGGAGTCGGGTGTCAAAGAAAAGTGGTTGTTCCTTAAGGAGACGATCCTCCAAGCCCAAAGGGAGGTAATCCCAACGTGGATCAAAGGGGGCAAGAGGGCACAAAAGCCCCCATGGCTCACCAAAAGCATCTGGGAATGTCTCCTGGCTAAAAAGGAGGCATACACCCATTGGAAGGGAGGGGCCATCACCAGGGAAGACTATATCACGGTTGCTCGGGGCTGTAGGGGGGCGGTCAGGAAGGCCAAGGTGGAGATGGAACTGGGACTAGCTACCCAGATCAAGGACAAAAAGAAGTCCTTTTTTAAATACATAGGGGGTACGAGCTTTACGAGCACCCGTGGTGCTCTGGCATGGTGCCAGAGGACTAGAAAAGGGCCAATGTGGTTCCCATTTTCAAAAAGGGGAAGAAGAAGGACCCAGGAAACTATAGGCCAGTTAGTCTTACCTCGATCCTGGGTAAGCTTTTTGAGAGAATTATCCTGGCACATGTCCACAAGGGGCCAGCAGGGGAGGTTACGCTTAGCGGCAACCAACATGGGTTCGTTAGAGGCAGGTCCTGTCAGACCAACCTGGTGGCCTTCTATGACCAGGTCACAAAATCCTTAGACGCAGGGGTAGCAGTGGACGTAGTCTTTCTGGACTTCAGGAAGGCCTTCGACACTGTCTCTGACCCCATTCTCATTAAAGAACTAGGAGACTGTGGCATCAATACCTACACAGTCAAATGGGTCACTAACTGGCTGGAAGGCCGCACCCAGAGAGTGGTGGTGGATGGGTCATTTTTGACCTGGAGGGATGTGGGCAGTGGGGTCCCCCAGGGCTCAGTCCTCGGGCCCGCGCTGTTCAACATCTTCATCAGTGACTTGGACAAGGGGGTAAAAAGCACGCTGTTCAAATTTGCAGACGACACTAAGATGAGGGGGATGTGGGCATGCTAGAAGGGAGGAATAGGCTGCAATCAGACCTGGACAGGCTACAGGGGTGGGCAGATGAGAACAGGATGGGTTTCAGCACTGACAAATGCAAGGTGCTGCACCTGGGGAGGAAGAACCAGCAGCATACCTACAGGCTGGGGAACTCCCTTCTCCTCAGTGCAGAGGCAGAAAAGGATCTTGGGGTCATTATTGATGCCAAAATGAACATGGGCCAATAGTGTGGGGACGCGGTCAGGAAGGCCAACTGTATGCACAGATGCACAGATCCACAGATGCATCTCAAGCAGAGCCAGGGAGGTGATCCTCCCCCTCTATGCGACACTGGTCAGGCTGCAGTTGGAGTACTGCGTCCAGTTCTGGGCACTGCACTTCAGGAAGGATGTGGACAGCATCGAGAGGGTCCAGAGGAGGGCCACTCACATGATCGGGGTCAGCAGGGCAGGCCCTACGAGGAGAGGCTACGGGACCTGAACCTGTTCAGCCTCCAGAAGAGAAGGCTGAGGGGAGATCTGGTTGCCATTTACAAACTAGTCAGGGGGGACCAGCAGGGAATGGGAGAGTCCCTGTTCCCCCGAGCACTCCAAGGAGGGACAAGAAATAACGGTCACAAGCTGGCAGAGGGTAGATTCAGGCTAGATATTAGGAGGCGCTATTTCACTGTCAGGGCGGCTAGGATCTGGAACCAACTTCCAAGGGAAGTGGTGCTGGCTCCTACCGGGGGTCTTCAAAAGGAGGCTAGATAGACACCTCGCCGGGGTCGTTTGATCCCAGTACTCTTTCCTGCCATGGCAGGGGGGTCGGACTTGATGATCTGCTCAGGTCCCTTCCGACCCTACCAACTATGAAACATCTTCATCTGACCCCTCATGCAATGAGGGTTCAGATTTTCACCCAATCGGCCATTTTTTAAGCAGTCTGCATCCATGCACTTGTGTTTGGTCGTGGCTATAAACTTTCTGTGGCCAGATCAGGCAAAAAAATTGTCACTTCTCTCTGTGCCCCAAGTCACAAAGGGACAGGACACAAAGGGTAAAAGGGGCTGAGATTGACGAGCCAATCAGCATCCTCTTCCATGTAAGAGGCCAAGTCCTGGCACAGGCAGTGCAGCACCAGGCCCCAGGGGCATCATTGGTGCCCGGGACAGGAATGCCCATGGCTGGGGCAGGGAGGAACTGAGCAGGGAAGAGTATCGCCAAAGACTCAGAAGCCCCTGGCTGCTGCTGCTCCCCTTGGTGCAGCTTCCCATCATGCTGAAGGCTGCTGCCACCACTGTCACTGCTGTCCTGCCTGGCCCCACCCCTCACCCCCAATTACACTACTGCTGGGCACAGCCATGCAGCTCAACAGTGCCTGGCCCAGTAGCATGGTCAGGCACTGGTGCAGCAGTTGAGGATGTTCTCCAGCAGCCTGCCAAGCCCAGCACTGGGAGGCTTCCCTGCCTCTTGCACAGAGCACAGGATAGGCTGTCCAGGCAGTCCCTTGCATTTCACAAAGAGCTGCAGAGGAGAAGTCTCTGGACAGCTCCACTGGCAGGAAGCTACTTGCACGGCCTGTGGTTAGCACCTGCTATATACCCATGTTCCAAACAGGACCAGGCCTGTGATATTTGCTACTCTGTGAACAGCAGGAGAGCCGCCTTCTTCAGGCTGTGGGCCGCAGCAAGGAGAGGCAAGCCAGGGGATATGACAGACTTGCCAGCGGGCAGTCCTTGAGCATGCCCCTTCAAGGCTTCACTGTGCTCTTTGCCAATCAGCATCAACTCAGCACAGCAACAAGTGCAAACATGATGTGCTATTAACACTGTCCATGCCTCTAGCGCTTCCCCTCACAGGATCCACCCTCCCACCAATTCACCGAGGCAGCAGGAAGCCGAGAACACAAAGGTCCCATTGACTGGCCTTGAGACGATGCCACACAGCAGCAGCAGAGGCAGAACAGGACCCAGGAGCCCAGCCTGTAGTACATGAACACCCTTCCCAGAGAGAGCAGCCAGTGGGCACAGACTCAGTCTGGCTTAGAGACTCCTGCTTGAGTGGCAGAACTTTTCCATTAGGAACTGCCAGAAGCAGGATCCACCCGTGAGGACTTAAAATGGGCTGGAACCACCTGCCTGCGCTGCTCTTTGCTCCCTAGCAGTCACCAGCCCCCTTCACATCCTACCTTGCTCTTTCCCCCCTTGCTGGAGAGCTGCATCTCTGCTTCTTCAGAAATGCAGCTATAACTTCTACCCTGAGCTGCGCATCATCCACCCACACTCCTTCCCACACTGAAAACCAAGTGACCAGTAGGTGAAAGACACCCATCATTGCTGTTTACTAATTCAACAGCCTCCAAGATGTCTGTAGCAATGCAGGGCCCCTGCCTGGTGACATTTACAGTCCTAAGTTACTCTGTGATCAGTACAAGCTTCTGGAAGAGAGATGTCCTGTCAGAGACCCTCTGCAGCAGGATTCACTGTTTTGAGAACTGCTGCAGGGAAAGCAGCACATTTTCAGAGCCGATACAGGCCTAGTCCATCCACATGAGGTGACCAGGGGTTAAATGCACCAAGCTGCTGGGCTGGGCAACAGGAGTGATGGGTCTACTCCCACCAGAGCATTCTGTGCAGCAACCACGATGCTATGAACAAGTCCCATCTTCTGCTCTGCTGTGTCTCTCCTTGCCTTGCGTGTTGTCAGGAGGCAGAGAACCTCCATGTTCCAGGTACGCTGTGTCTGGCACTGCCAGCCCTGTCCTGAAGGCTGTGCTACAATGACATCTTCTGCAGCAACACAGAATTGCCTTTGCTGCCCATGACCTCAGGCCTTCCCTCCCACTGACCCAAATTACGTCTCTGGACAATGCTGTAAGTCTGTGGAGGCAACTCTGTGTCTGTGAGGCACAGACACTCTCAAAGCAGCCTGCATGGGGGAGGTCAGAGGAAAGTTTACTATCGTGGGACAGAGGGAACTCCGTTATAGGGTCAATGAATTGTTGGTCCTGGTCCCCATTCAGATCTATGCGCAGCACCCCTCCTGTGCAGAGGCGTTTTGATTGTTGCTGCTGCCCCGAAACTCATTCTGGGGCCTGGGTGGAGGTGGGGGTCACTCCCCTGGGGCTAAGAAAGGCACATTCTAGGATGGTCCCTTCACACCACCCATCTGGATCCTTCTGCAGCTTCCACAGCCACAACCACAGCTGGAGTGCATCTCTACCCAGGCCACCACACAGCACCCCAGAGCCAGGCGGGCTCTGCAGCCATCCATCAGACATGTGGGTTAAGCCCCCATGCAGATGCACAAGAACCCTGCACTGTACCCAGGAAGGGTGACCCAGTCACACTCAAGTGAGTCTCTGCCTGGGCCCCTGGCCTCCCTGCACCCTTGCTCCAGCCAGTGGTCACATCTCCACGACACAGTTGGGCGAATTTGTTCGGATGGCGTCAGCAATCACCTTGGCTCCTGACTGGCCAATTCGGTTCCCCTGCAGACTGGAGAGGAAAATGGATGGACATGTATACACAGCTCAGCAAACTCCCCGCCCCTGCAAGCCCTGACCAGAGCCTACAACTGCAGAACCAGCAGTGCACTCTTTACAGGCACCAGGACCCAGTGGGAGCCCAGGAGAATGCTCTGCTCCCACCTCCCTGTCACTGCCACCTGCTCTGCTCCTGCCCCTGATCCCTCTCTCCCACTGCCAGGTCACTGCAACTCCCCACCCTGCTGCCTCAACCCGGCCTTCCCACCCAGGGCTCTAATGACTATATGGCTTCAAAGGCTCCAAGGGCACCAATACTGCTGCCAAGCACTGAACTGGAGGTGGAGAAGGGAGACATACATTTTCCCCAGCCCACATCAGCTCCTCCAGTCCATTTCCCAACTCCAGGCCAGACAGCCTTCTCTTAATCACTCTAAGTCTGCAGCCCAGGCAGGCTTGGTCATCCCATGCAGTCCAGGTGCCCTTCAGTTCATCTACTATCTTTTGCTAGCATGCTGCAGTGTCTCTGCTCCAAATTTCGGGCCACTGCTATGATAATGTACTGGATTGTTGGTGGTTGAAGCAGCCTGGAGAGGCCCTGGGAACTGGCCATGTGCACAACCTGCTGCCGAGCCAAGATATCAGTGGGGCCCTTGTCCTACAGGCTGCTGCCCTGGCAGGGAGTTCTCAGAAAGCTGATCTCCTGCCCCACAGGCTGCTGCTGCCTCAGAGGTGCTCTTAACATACAAGCCACCCCAGAGAGGAAGGTTCCTCCCCCAAAATCTGGCTGCTCTGCTAGGCTGAAACAATGTCGGGCCTGAATAAGACTTTCCAGGCAGGCCACCTCCTCTGGTAAATGCCAAGTGCCCGTTTAGGAAGCCCAGTTCCTCTTTTCTCCCACCCTGCCCTAGCTAGTGCCAGGGCCAGACTGAGTGCCATCAGCACCTGACCACAATTCCAAGGCAAGTATGGGAGCTGACCTGAACCCCAAACAGACTGGAACTTACTGGCTGCTGAAGTCCAAAGCTCAGCATCTCCCTCAGACCAGAGTCAATAGTGCCAAGCTCCTGGCAACAAGGTGGGAGACAAGGTAGGAGCAGGAGGAGCTGAGGGGTAGTGCAGCACAGACTGATGGGTCTTACAAAGGGTGTTTGGCTTTTGGGAGGGTTCCGAGTGCTTGAGACCAATATTCATTGTGTTTGTTTGGCAGAGCTTTGGGGCACCAGCTGGGATCAGGAGCTCAAATGTCCTAGAGATGTTGGAGCATCCCAGTGTACGGAGGCAGCTTAGGCCTGTTATACTGTTAGGGCTGAGTGAAAGAGTATCACTCCCAGGTGACATGTCACACTGCTCATAGTGGGGCCCTAGAGGTTGAGTACCAAGAGCAGGTGAGGACATACTCATCCCCCATGACCACTGCTCACATCTCTACCTCCCAGCTTCCCTACCAGCCAGCTGGCCCCTCCGCTATCACTTACTTGACATAAGTCAGCCCGTGGTTCCCTTTCAGTGCTGTGGCAATGCAGATAGCTCCATCCATGCCTAAAGCATTCTCTTGCAGGCTGGAGGAAGAGGAGGCAAAGAATGGTTAGAAAGCAACACCTGGGACTCATGAGACTCCCCTCCCAGGGTAGCCTTGGTAATAAACGCTGTGCAAGTCTGTGTGTGTTTGTGTGATTGTGCATGTGCATGAGTGTGATCCTATGTATGTGAGCATGTGTATGTGTGATTATGCATATCAGTGGCTACATGGGAGCATAAGCATGTTGTTGGGATGTGATGGTGAGAATGTGTGTGTGTGTTGGTGTGAGTGCTGCTCCATATATGTGTACCACAAGAGACTGACAGACTTTAATACAACGCCTGGCCTCTGGCTTATGACCTAGACTGGGAATTGCATCCTGACAAACTAGGAATCTTTTTATTTCCTCAAAAAACACTTGGGCCAAGCCAATGGTTCCTCACAAAACACCTGGATCAAGCCAAAAAACACCTGGGCTTACTTTGAAGTCATCAGATGCAGCATCTGCTGCCCCACTCCTTCTGCAGATTTGTCAATGAATGTGGATTTTCTCCTTCAGACCTGGCTTCCTCTCTCACTGAACTGTGTCACCCTCCTAATATGCGGTTAGTCTCAGTGATCTCACAATCCAGTGACAGTAACATCACAGTTGTTCTCTTGTGATAGATTGTCCCTTCATTAACAGTCATGGCAGAGGAAGCCAGCAAGAGAGGAGAAAGTCACTGCTCAGTTACAGGAGCAAAATACATCTGGAAACATTTTGGGGATTGGGGACTGGACTCATGATCAGTTTTACACACCAATGTAAATTGCACCAGACTTTAGAGTATACAGATGGTGAAGTTTTACTCCTCATTTTCCTAGGATAATTTGACACCAGATTTGAATGTGGTTCATGACTGTCAGGCTCTATGTTGGAGGCCTCTTACTTTTTTACATGAATATAAATACCAATTTACACCTGCATATATATGACATGCCCTTGGTGTGTGATTGTAAAGAGCAGTGGTCCTAGCTAAACCTGCCTGACACTTCCCAAAGTAAAACTTTTTTCTGAATTTGCTTCTAACTTTTACCTTCTTTGACCATTTGGAATGAAATTTCCATCCATCTGAAGTTTTCTCTCTCTCTCTCTCTCTCTCTCTCTCTTTTTTTGAGAGAGTTTCAGCACCCTCAGAAAAGATCTGGGGAAAGTCAGGGAAAGTTCTATATACTGAATAAGGCAGAGGTCCCATGGAAAAAAAATCTATGTGGTAATATTAAGATGACATCATTATGCAGATGAACAAGAAAGCCAAAATGCGACACATTAAAGTCACAGTCATTTACATTGGCTTTGTAAATTTGTGGGATGTGGGATGGACAGGTGGCCACTTATTCTCTCTGCACTGGCTTGATCACTGCACACTACCCTGAAAGCAGGGGAGTCAGCAATAGAGTTCATGTTGGGGAAATGGCTACCCTGGGATAAATGCAGACTCATGACACTAAAAACCAGTGCAATTGATGCTAATGTAGTTCTACTTGTTTTTCCCTAGGATTAGTTGACACTGGATTCTGGTAGGTTACCACAGTCTAAACTCTGCATTGTGTGTCCCCTGTAGCTCCACTGAGAAAAAGACAAATGTGTAAATGTGTTGAGTATCCTGACCAAGGCTGCCCGGGCAACTTGAATTCTGCCACTTCCTGCATTCTGTGTGCTTGACTTTGCCCCTTTAACAACCTTCTGCTCAAGTGGAGTTCACAATGCAATAGTCCTTGGGAGTCTGCCCCAACGTAGTCACTACCTACTTCAAAATGCGGAGGCTGCGGTTTACTTTCAATGCGTTGGCCATCGCTTTGGCTCCAGGCACACCAATAGAGTTTCCTCGCAAGCTGCATTGGACACCGGGAAAGAAAGAAGGGAGATTAGGATCTGTAGCTCCAAATGGCAGAGAGCTAACATGTGGATCCCAAATCACTGAAGAAGAGAGATTAAGGAGCAGTGGGATAAGGAGGCCTGTGTCAGTCAGACCAAGGCTTAGATATGCCAGAGGAGGTTTCTGCCTTAAAAGTTCCTGCCCTGCCTTAAGCCTGAAACTATCAGAGGATGGAAAGAAGACAGAGCTGATGGATTGAGACCCTTGGAGACAGCCCAGGAGAAACAGGCCACAGACTGAAGGAGGCAGGCAGCTACAGAATACTTACTCTAATGTTGTGAGACTCCTGTTAGCCAGTAAGGCCTCGGCCAGGGCTGTGGCCCCACTCACTCCAATCGAAGCCACCTGCAGACTGCAAGAGAACGTGGAGTCATCAGTTCAGTTCAAGCCAAGTCATTCTCAGTGGCTCCTGCCAGACAGGCAGTGAGCTGAGGAGACAAGAGCCTGGAGAAGCTCCTCTTCTAATGCACTTTCACAGCAGCCTGAGGAGCAGTATCTTGCAGAGGGTCCTGGGGTATCTCTGAGTGGAATAGACAGTGGCACTTCCTCCAGGGATGAGCATTAACATACAGGCCCTGCATAGTCACTCTATAGCGAACAGAAAGGATGGCTGGACTCCAACATGGGAAGGAACCACAGCTGCTGCAAGCTAATGGATTCTTCTCCTGCTCTGTGTGCCTGAGTGCAGCTGACTCACTGCTGAGGCAATTGGCCCTCAGCAGGACCCTGCACTGAATCAGAGTGTGGTAGTTAACTGAAAATGTCCCTTAGTGCAAAGCGACTTATTTCCAATGACCAAACTGCCTAGAGGAGCTCTGGCCTCCATGCAGTACCAGGCTGGGCAGACTATTACCAAGTGCATAGCACCCGGGCAGTCACAGCTAAGGACAGAAATGAGGCTTTACGCTCCCACATACTTGGGCCTCACTCGGGCTATGAAAACCCAGCACACAGGTCTCCCAGAACTTCTCATTAGCTTTCCTGAACCATTCACAGTCCCATAGCGCATCTCCCATTTCCCTCCCAGTCCCCACAGCCACTTCTCCCCTCTCCCTCTAGTACACTGACTATTGTCACTTTTGTGCTTTCTTGAGCAGAAGGGTCAAGCAGAGTCCCCCAGGAGGGTCACACCAATGTCCCTCTACAAGCTGGTCTCCCCAGACAGCACACCAGCCTTCCTCTGGTCCTACAAGCCCCACAGCCACTAGCTGATCTGACAACTCTCACAAGTGTTCGTTGTGCACCCACCTAACTACCAAATCCTCCAGAAGTCCAAATATTGGAATAATTTGTGGGTCCCATGGAGTAAAGCAGCAGTTCCCAATCTGTGGTACGGGTACTACTAGTGGTATGCACACAACCTGTTAGTGGTACGCAATAAGTGTTTTATTATAATTATTTTATATGACAAAAATTTGATGGTGGTACTTAAGGTTGAACTGAACAATTTTCTGGTGGTACTTAAGGTTGTATCATTTTAAATTGGTGGTGCGCAATCTGTCAGAGTTTGGGAACCACTGGAATAAAGAGATCTGGGTGCCTGAGGTATCTCAGCCCCAGCAGGGCAAGCAGGGCCAGCAACCTCACTTCTGTGCGCCAGTATAAAGATCACATGCACAACATATTTCTGCCTGTACTCTTCACATGCAGCATGGGCACTTACTAGAGCGCTGTAAGGGTTGTGTTCACCTTCAGAGCAGTGGCAAGGGCAATCATTCCTTCATCTCCAATTGCATTTTCCTGCAGGCTGAAACAAAGAGGTATCAGCTCATGCTATATATGGCCTTACCACCCTGAAACACACGCAAGGGAAAGAGGCTCTGTCAGGAGACTGAAGAGCAGTGCCTGATCCTACATCCAGCATGACACAATGAGCAGTGGCTTAAGATACGTCTATGCCATGCTGGATAATATCAGACAGCAGTGCCATGAAACAGGCCTCTCCCACTCACCCCTGCACCACATGTTAAAAAGATGTCATGTCCTTGCCATGCACCCCAGCCTGCCTTTGGGAAAGTGGCACTGGGCACACACAGTTTAGATGCGCTGGCAGCTAAGTGATGTTTGTACATGGGAACAAGGGGCAAGGTGGGTTCCCACAGTGCTGTTCCTGGGAACTGCTAAGCACAGTGCAGACATGCCCATACCATCTAACTACCTTGACTGCCACAGCACAGCTGTGGAGAATAGTATTCTCACATTGTGAGAATACTATTAGGACTATAAATGCACATCACACAGGTCTCCATCCCCGATGGACAGTGAACAGGACTCCAGAGCCTATGAAATGTGGGTCCTGCGTAGCAAGCGCTGCAAGGGCAGAAGGCAGCACAGTCCATCGCGGGAGGTGCTAACAGCAGGATCCCCATCTCCCAGCCTGAGTACAGTGGAACCTTCCAGCTGCTAAAATGACCCAGTTCCAGAGTGGTTAGTTCCACAGCAAGGTGCCATCTGTTCCTCTTGCCTCCTGTCACCTACAGTGAGGGAGCATATGCCAAGCCAAAGTACAGAACAGTCCCAAGGGCCAGCAAAGGGAGCACTCCAGGATCCTGACTACATGCGTCAGCAAGAGCTACATGGCTTAAGGCAGCAATGGTCCAGCTGTGGTCTGTGCTGCAAACCCCTTTTTCATGCTTTCTTGAGTGCAACGGCTGCAGGTGGGGACAAACCAATGTCATGCTACAACCATGAAGGGGTTTGCAAAGGAAGGGGCTGGAGACCCACTAGCTTGTGGAGGTGGCAACTGCTTTACCCTAGCCAGTAACAAAAAAATAGGGACATGCTCCTCTACTGAACAGAGCCCCTTGCAGTGGGGTGATGCACAAACCCCCCAGAGGAAAACTCCCTCACTAGCTGCTGGAGTCCATAGGAGAGGGATGGTCATTCACTTGCCCCCTCCCCTCTTGACCTCTTCTTTCCCCAACCCACTGTTCAACCCAAGCAGCTGGACACTCCCCTGCCAGGCAATCAGTAAGCCAAGGAAGACACACGTTGGCACTGAGGGAGGCAGTGGGCATGTGTTTCAGGACCTGCAGACCATAGGGCACCAGGGAAGTGTGGAGGGAGAAGGCTGGTCCTGCCTGCTCCACCACCACTACCTCCAAACTCTGCTCAAGTACACAAGAGGACTCCTGTGCAAGACACCCCCCAGAGAGCCCTTGGGTTCAGAAGGAGCCTGAGACACAGATGACTTTTGCTGAAGCCAGCACTTACTCTAGGCTAGTCAAGCTTCTGTTGGACTGGAGGGCTTGAGCCAATGCTCTGGCAGCCTTTGCCTGGATGAAATTCCACTGCAAGCTGTAAGAAAAGAAGCAGACATGAAGGCATGGGGATGTAGGAGAGAAGAGACCTCCTGCTGTGACCCAGCTCCTGCTATTTTGAGGCTTTACATCATGTAATTCTGTTCCCTTGGTGTTAATGCAAAGTGAATTCTTTCCCCCATGGGACAAGGGTACGTGTTCCAGAGGGAGACAACAGGCATATGGGGATGCATCTCAGCCAGGTAGTGCAAACAGATTTAAACATAGGAAACTGCATTCTGCCAAAAGACATCCCTTCTGCCCTTCTCACTAACTCTGGGATTCTCCTGTGCCACCATCCCAGAACTGCGGTGTAACATTCATAGGTACCATGAAGCATCCAAGGTGGCAGCATGATGGTAGCAGGTGATGTTCATTCTGAAAAGCATTTCCTCTCAGGCTTGTGAACACTGCTGTCACTAGCCAGAGGGTCAGGATTGACAAGCAATTACTAAAAGAGAAGGAAAATCATGGCCTATATGTCTATTTAGCTTTTAAAAGTAATAGGCATGAAGGACTGGTAAAAGTTGCCAGTCAGAGCATGCCAGGGAGTGAGTCTCTTGTTCAGCCACAGGAGGGCTGGCAGTCCAGCTGCCCTGCTTGCAAGCCTAGGCTCACAGCTGGAGAACAGGCTTGAGTGAGAGGAGTTCAGGGCACACCCAAGCAGGATTTGGCATGCTGAACCCACCATCAACAGGGACAGAGATTCCTGGGCTACAAGCCCCTGTCCACAAACCAGATTCACACATGCCACTGAAAAGCCGTCACTCTCACTCCCTGTGCGCCTGGCCTGGATCTGAGCTACACCCTAGAGACAGACTCTGCACAGCTCTCCATGAAACTGGAATTCTGCCTGCAAAGCTGGAAACACTGCCCCTTTCCCCTTAAAAGGGGAACAATCCCTGGCAGGGATTGTTCATTTACTTTGTGGACACAGCAAGGAATTAAAAACCAGGAGATGAACATTAATCAAGGTCAAGGTGGAACTCACTGCAGTGATGTCAGAGCCTTGTTCTCTTTCATTGCCTGTGCAATGGCCTTGACTCCTTCGTCATGCAACAGATTTGCTGCTAAGCTAGAGGCAAAGTACAGAGAAATGAGCGTTAAAACACACAGTGATCCACTACACCAGCTGCAGAGCAAGAGCAGAGGCGAGCACGTGGGAGAGGAAAGAGACAGCAAGATGAAACTAAATGGCAGAGAACTGCACACAGATCCAAGGGCCTGCTCAGTGCTTTACAATATGACATACACTTGTCCTGTGGACCTCCCTTCAAACAGCTCCAGGGTTCAAAAATGGAACAAAGTGTTTACATGAGCATCTGTGTTGACACACATTGAACTAACTCAAGGGCTCGTCCCCTTGCTTCAGGGCACCTTCTAGTCACTGGCCGGGATCAGGAATATGCCTCACTCCATGGCAAGGCATCGTTTAGTGCTTTATGTGACATTATGAATTCAGGGCACTCCAAGTCATCACATGGTTAAACCAAGCACATGTTACCTTGGTGCCGAATCACTAAGCCCTCAGGCTGGAACACACCCCATGGAAACACCAGGGGCTTGAGCTGCCAGAACTGTTGTAGCACCTCTTGGATGGAAGCCGCCTCAGAGAGCTCATGCCCACTGCAGTGCCCTAGAGCAGTGTCTCTAGCCCCCATGTCAGCTGGATCCCCCCTGACCTCTTTTCTTGTGTTTAGACCTGCACACCCCTCCAGGACTGTTCACAGATGCGGCCTCAGTCACCATAAACTAATGAAGGCCCTGGAGATCTCCAAGGATATGGTGCTGTGAGGGGGAGCTCTCATGCCCCTGGCTCCTCCCTAACAAGCTACAACCATTCAAAAGCACAGCCAGGCAGAGCTGAGCTGAATGAGCTTCCACAGGCAGGATGGGAGGTGTAATGATGCTGTTCTGGGGTCTGTCCTCTTCCCTGTAAGTGGATAAAGTGACCCTCACATACTGGAATGGAAACAGCCCACCCAAGAGCTCATCTCAGCTGTCTCAGGCACACTGCAGCCATCACAGGATTGCTCCTGGTACATATTCCCTTTGCTCAAGTGAGTGTTTCCTGCACTCTCCTCCCCATCCCACACTGGCAAAGAGGCTTCCCTGATACTCCACCTCTATGCTCCCCATTGCTCCCAGAGATGCAGGTGTTTGAGCTACATCCCAAAAGCCAGGGCCCTTCCCTCCTGCCTAGAGACAGCTCTTGTAGGGAAGCTGCCCTTGGCACTGGGGGGCTCTCCTGCCTAAACCCTCCTGAAGCAGCTGTGGGAGATGATTCCCAGGACTCATCCTTCAAAGTAAGGGTCTTACTCCAGGTTCCTCAGGGTGCAGTTGGTCCGCAGGGCACTGGCTATCTCCGGTGCTCCCTCTTTGCTGATGGAATTCTCCCGGAGACTAGAAAAAAAAACAGGTCACAGGGGATGTTTCCTTCCAGGGGAAGGACTAGGAGGGCACAATCCACACTCATTTCCAGACCCATCCTGTCCTTCAGGGCAAACAGGACTAACCAGCTGACTGGAACTGGCTCTTGGGGCAGCATGGGGGATTAATGCCAGAGGGGCTGGTGGCATGAGAGCAAAGGGAGTGCTCAGAGGGGAGCAGCTGCTGAGGTCACAGAGGTGTTTCTACATTTCTTCTTCATTCACCCTGCTAAGTCATGCCCCAACACCCCCCACCCCTGCCTATTCCTGGCCCAGGACCTTTGCTCTTTGTAGGGGCAAAAATGCCCCTAGAATAAGCTTGGCTGGTAAGGCAGAAGCACAGTGCATGTTGGGATCATCAGCCCTAATATCCTTAGGGTCCATGGCAAGGCAGTGCCCACCCTATGTCTGGCTGCTCCCCATGTCAGGAGAATCATCTGCAGGTAGATCCCAATCCCACTCTGGGAATGAAACAAACACAGTGTTCTTGAAAATACTACAATGCCACTGTTTTATCCTACTCATTGGGTGCAGCTGCAAATGAGGAGTCCGGTTTGGCATTCCCTGTTCAGTCAAAGGCTATTTTTGTTTCCTTTTCTATGCCTAGTAACATAATTGGAGGGAGGGGGGAACACCAACACTGGGCACCAATTTAAAGGAATGGTGGCCCCTGGGAAGCCCTGGCAGCGGCAGTCAGGGAAGGGACAAGGAACCAACCTCAGCCCCAGGTGCAACCAGGCAGGATGGGCAGAGCTAGTCCCAGCCATGGTGAAGCAGGTTCTGCAGACCCAGACCCAGCTGAGTGGCTGTCTGGTAAGACCCTACAACACTTGCTCCCTTTTGTTGCCCTCTCCCCCCCCTCAGGTGTTGGAACAAATCCCCTTCTCCTGCCCATATCCCTTCCCGGGGTGCAAAGAAAAAACCCCCAATATTTATGCCTCTGCTTACACTCCTGCTCATTGCTTTAGGGTCTCTGCTGTGGGCAGAGACTGTTCCAACCAGGCCTGGATCTCTACTCTGTCTCCATGGCTGAGTAGTGTAGTGATGGGACAGGCAGAGAGGAGATTTCAAACTGTTCTGCTTTTTAACCCAGCATGCAAGGTACGGGTGACGACAGCATGGTCAGAGCTGCTGTCTCTCCTGAAAGGGGAGCAGCTGGGGTGAATGGGGCATGACCAGGGCCCAGGCTGGAGAAATACATTCTGCATCTGGAAAAGCAGATGTAGGAGACACTCAGAAGTATGATGCCCTGCTGCCTCGAGCTGCAGCTATCTCAGCGTTCTGCACAGATGCCTGCCCACAGCACACTTCCGCCTTTCAAAGGCACCTGGGAACCTGTAGCAGTTTACAGTATTCTGTATTACAACATTTGGTATGTAGCCTATTGTTTGTGGGCTGAGTTACCTGGAATTAGCCAGGGAATGCTCTCAGAGATGCTGGCAGACAGCATATATATAAGTTCTCACTGTTTGTTTTGGTCTTAACCCCTCAGTTCCGTTGCACTTTGTTTTTATTCCTGCCGTTTAAAATTGAATGACCATTAGGAACTTAGCAAGGGCCTTTGTAGACTGTTGATGAAATCACCCTTCTTCTGTTAGATATCCACTTCAGAACAAATGGTAAGCTTCTGGCACTTGCAATCTACTTGGAGAGGGTCTGCAGAACTTTAACCATTGTGGAGCAGCTCCTTGAAGACCTGAATATTCTTTCTACAGCAATAACCAAGCAATTCATTTCAATGAACAATCTTAAGGATTAGTGTCTGATCTGTGCAGGAGCATATGCTATCAGACCAACCTAAAAGGGCCTTTTCTCTATAGAGGGGAAGATGTAATGTCATGAGTTAGCTATAACACCACAGCAGGAACATGAACATGCCTAGTTTCACCCTGTCAAGCTGTATTTCATTAATGTAATAATTAAAAAATGTCAGTTTACCTAAAACACGTATTTATTTGCTGTCCCCAGCACTACAGGAGTTTTACAGAATTTGGAAACTTAGTCAAAGGCTTTTTTCTTGTAATTCTGAAACATCATCCTTTTTTTTTTTTTTTTGGAGGGAACTTATTGCTGGACTGGTGCCCTCCACTTCTCCAAAGAACAAGAGCAATGCAAATTTCCTTCCTATTCTGTGACATCACTGTACCACATCTCTGGACCAGCACTCAAATATATTCATGCTTTGGCCTCTCAGTTGAAACAAGGGGGTCAGCACGAAATATATTGATGGTGTCTGGCTAGTATGAAATGGACTAAGACATGCCAAATTCATTTTGCTGAACAGTCATCAGGTGTTTCAGGGTGTATCTACACTGCTACTTAGTCTTGCCTCCAAACCTGCCATGTAGCCTGAAAAGCATCATGACAAACCTACTAGCTCAGCCTATTCCACCTCCAGAGTTCTCCTGGGCATTGGGGCCCCTTGTCCGAGCTTACCCCCTGCCATCCCTGAGCTTGTTAAACATTCACTCAGGCACTGAAATGTGAGCACAACTGGCTCTTCTATGCTGCACTTCCTGTCTCTCCTGCCCATAATTACAACCAAGCACAGAAAGGGAGATAAGCAATGACCATGATTCCTAGAAAGGCTCTGTTTGAACTTCCTGTTCTAAGAATCAGTTTGCCCACAGTTTCTCTCTCCTGGTTTATTATATGCTGCCGTAGAAAAGTAATATAGACTGGGAGGGGCAGCTTCATGTGGTATGGGGTAGCTGAGGATGGGCCTTCAACTTGCCCCAAAATAGAAGCATAGACATCTCCCTCGGATCCTGCCTGTAAGCTGACTCTTTTGCATTGGACCCAGTGACCTACTGCTGGCAATTTCTAATTCTAGTCACCCAATTTTGCAGCTGCAGATTGTGCATGTTTGAAGCTTTTATTTATTTTTTTGTTTGTTTGTTTGTTTGTTTTGCATTCACCTTCTTTGTGCTGTAATGATTGGGCTGCTGGGAACATGAGTGTAGAAGCACAGCCAGGCTGATGCACTTCCCAAGGGAAAAATAAAAGATGTTAGAGGAGAAGCACAACTATATAAAGAACCCAGGAAGCTGCTCCCGTGCCCAGGACACCCGCTGCAACCAGTGCAGAAACTTGAGGGCAGCCATCCAGGTAATGAAGGGGCTGAGCCCAGTGATGTGATTCAGGTCCTATTACCACATTGCAGCTCCGGGCAGAAGGCCAGATTGCTGCCTAATGTATTCATTAGAAAGAAAATCAGATCCTTGGTAGGGGAGTGGAAAGAAGAGGTATGAGAGGGGGAATCAGGACTTACTTCAAGCTGATGAGACCTTGGTTAGAGCAGAGAGCTCCCGTCAGCGCAGTGACCCCAGTGTTACTGATGGAATTGCTTTGGAGACTAACACACAAGCAGAGGAAACAAAGAGTTACAACAGGAATGGCAGGGTGGGAGACCACCTCAGTGCACCATTAGATGGGCCTGAAGGGTCTGTGTTTAGGAGGGGACTCACTGCTAGTGACAGGACAAGTCTATTGGAAATCTTGGAGGGGTGGGAGGGCCCACCAACTGAATAGCCAACCCCTTCCACTGGGCAAAGGCCACAGAGCCAGAAAGCAATGAAGCCTGTGGGACCCAGGCTGGTAAAGCAGGAATGGGTTATGGGTTCACAAGGGAGCCAGGGGGGCACACTGATCAGAGACAAACCACTGGGTTTTGTTAACCACACTCCAAGGGCAACACAGGCAACAGCAAGGCTTGCTCTACCTTTTGGCCCAGCTCCCATGCCCTGTCCTGATCAGGAGGGCCAGAGCTCAGTCTGTAGATCCTTTCAGTTCTTGCCTCTTCTGTGGAGGTGACCCACAAGGGTCAATGTGATGTAGATACCTGCCCAGGACTCTGCCCAGGACCCTAACTCATTTCACATACATCACTAAACCATCTACCCAGGAATTACCCTGGGCAGGACTGCAACTGGGAACATGTAGGCTCCCAGTGCCATTACTTAGTTCCCAGGATTGCTAACCATCAATAGCATATGTTGTTGTTTGATCTTCCTGATGCCATTCTCTTTGAAAGCCACCAACCTTGTATGACAGAGAGGTCCCCTAGAAAAGCCTCCACAACAAAGTGGGGGTGGAGAATGCTGCTGTGTGACAGGCATGAAAGCACCATACCCAGCACAGTCCTGTTCAGGCCTGCAGTTCTTCAACAGGGACTAAATCCAAAGGCTCCTTGGCCTCTTCCTCTCAATGTTCTCTACTGCTTCCAGGGATTTGGGTCAGCAGAAGAGACAACAAGAAGAGAAGTGGCAATCCCTAAAATATCCTTCATTCCAGCAAGCTGCTCTTTGGAGAACTGAGTGGAGCATCCTTGTAACACCCACCTAACAGCGAAGGGCAGTGGGTGTAATGCTCATTAGCAGAGACTTACTTGAGGGTTGTAAGACTGCGATTCACTTTCAGAGCTTCAGCCAAGGCAACTGATCCGGTGTCTCCCACGCAGTTGCTGGAGAGTCTAACGCACAATAAAGGAGGATCAGCCATTACACATCAGCAGCTGCTACATTACAATCTGAGCCCCAGCCAGAGGCATGGGATGCCTTTCCCTCCCTGAAAAACACCATTGTCCCTGCACCGTGAGATAGCTCTGTTTGCCTGATACGACTACATCTTACAGCAGGGAAAAGTGGTTGTTCCCAAGGCTGACCCAACACTGGTCAACCATATCCAAGTAAGTGAGAGGGGTTGCTGTGGCTTATGCTGCAGCAATTACCCAAACCTATTTATATCCTTTTCTGCTTGCTCCAATCTGAGCCTGGATAAAGTGGAGAGAGCTATCCTGGATTAAGACTTATGCTTAAGAAGCAGCAAAGAACAAAGTGCTAATAGGAAGCAGACATGTCAAGGGAAAAGATACAGGCGTATATACAATGCAAGCCAGAATCCACTTTAGAATAGGGGTGGACAAAATAGAGTACTCTGCAGAAGGATTTTGTCTGTCCTCTGGCAGGTCCCTCAGGCCTGCCCCCGAGTGCACATTGGGGCTGGAGTGGAGGAGACTGGACTCACTTCCTGGCAGCCCTGGTGGCTCCTTCTGGCTGCCACTGGCACCAAACCTGGTTCTGCTGCCTGGGCACCCCAGCCCATTCGCCCTGCACCCACAGGGTGCATAGCCTGAGGGCTGGGATGGGGCCGCAGGAAAGCAGGGAGCAGTGTTTGAGAGCAGGATGGGTAAGCAAGGCTGAGATTACAGGGTGGTGACAGTGAGGGGCCAGGGACAGGGCCGAGGCAGAGCCATGATTCCTGCAATGGACATGGGTTCCATGGGCAGGGGCATGCAGGGAGTGGATTGCAGCTCTGTCCTGGGCCCCAGCCCCATGCTGTCACCGCCCCAAGATCCTGGACCTGGCCCCATCCCATTTGCCTGCCTGCACAGGTCCCAGCCAGTCTGCATGAAGAACCTGGGATCACCGGGCAGTGACAACGTAGGGCCAGGGGCCAGGGCAGAGCTGCAATCTGCTCCATGCACACCCCTGCCCATAGAACCAGTAAATGCATGAGTGCGTGTGTGTGGGCAGTAAATCATGGCTCTGCCCTGGGCCCCACAATGTCACTGCCCCGCAATCCCAACCCCAGACACAAGGCGGAGTGCAGAACAGAGTCATTTAGAGAGTTTTGGTGAGTTGTTGCATGGGGGAGGGTGGGGGGTGCTGAGCCGGCCCATGACCACCCACCAAAACTCCATATGTGGCCCATGGGTCCAAATAATTGTCCACCCCTGGTTTAGAATAACAGAACCCCATGTGTTCTTAGGAAGTAGCCAGGTTAGCTCAAAGAAGCAATTGCCGATTCAGAAATCTCAGTGCCTGCTGTAGAGTAATAGCACATCTGGAATCATCAACCCTACCTGCCCAGGTGGGGATTTTCACCTCATCTTGAGGTAATGTTTTTCCTCTGCAAGCACTTGCACATTTGCTTGGGTACCTCAGGGCCCCTTCTTGTTTATTTAGACCGTGACTTGCTGTGAGCTGGGCATGCCAGAGAGGTTGTCATGAGCCAATGCACTTCTGGAACGGTAGGCGTGGTAGAGACCTCAAGGGTCACCTGGTCCAACCCTTGCTCAAAAGCAGGAACTGAGGAATGCTGGTCCTAAGTGCTTCCTGTCCAGCACCTATCCATTTCCTCCAATGAAGGAGATTCCACAGTTTCTCTGGGCAGCCTGTTGCCCTGCCCTGCTCTTCTAACAGAACGAATGCTTGCCTGATGATGTCTAATCTAAATCTACTCTGCTGCAGTTTAAATCCATTATTTCACATATCTGTTGCAAGGGAGAAAAGTTGCTTTCCCTCTTATTTATGACAGAATTTCATAGATTTCATAGATTTCATATACATTGGGGATGAAAGGGACTTTGGAAGATCATTGAGTCCAGCCCTCTGCCCCAGGGACAGGAAGTCAGCAGGGATCATAGGATCCCAGCAAGATAAACATCCAAATGTCTATTAAAGGCGTTTAAAGTAGGTGCTTGAACCACCTCTGGCGGCAGTCTATTCCAAACCTTGAGGGCTTGGAGAGTAAAGAAGGTCTTCCTTGTGTCCAGGCTGAAACAGTCTTGGAGGAGTTTGTGACCATTCCACCTTGTCATCCCTTGGGGCGCTCTGGTGAACAGATGTTCCCCCAGATCTTGATGAGCACCCCTGATAAACTTAGAGGTGGCCATCAGATCACCCCTGAGCCTGCGCTCTTCCAGGCTAAAAAGCCCCATAGCTCTCAGCCTGTCATCGTATGGTCTGTTTTCCTGACCTCTGATCAGGCGCGTGGCTCTCCTCTGCACCCTCTCAAGCTTCTCCACATCCTTTTTGAATTGTGGAGCCCAAAACTGGATGTAGTACTCCAGCTGTGGCTTCACCAAGGCCAAGTACAATGGGAGAATGACGTCCTGGCATTTGCTTAAGAAGCACCTGTGGATGCAAGCCAGCGTTTTGCTCGCTTTACTAGCCACAGCATCACATTGAAGGCTTATGTTCATCTTGTGGTCAATCATGACCCCCAAGTCCCTTTCATCTGTAGTGCTAACCAGTGTAGCACTGCTGAGCCTATTAGCATGCAGCAGGTTTTTCCTCCCAAGGTGGAGAAACTTGCATTTCTCGGTGTTAAACACCATTAGGTTCTCATCAGCCCATTTCCTGAGCCTGTCAGGGTCTGCCTGGATCACACTTCTGTCCTCAGGCATGGATGCTTTACCCCAGAGTTTCATGTCATCAGCAAACTTGGCCAGTCTGCTCCTGACACCAATGTCTACATCATTGATGAAGATGTTAAATAGAATAGGCCCTAGGACAGAGCGTTGGGGGACCCCACTGGTCATAGTGCACCATGACGATTGACTTCCGTCCACCATCACCCTCTGGGTCCTACCGTGGAGCCAGTCTCTCACTGGGGTTGTAGAGAGGCAGCAGCACGGCGCCAGACTTCCATGCGTAGACCCTAAAATGGTGCAGAGTCATTTGGAAGAACTGGATGCCTTTAAGTCGGCAGGCCCGGATGAGCTCCATCCGAGGGTACTGAAGGCACTGGCCGACATCATTGCAGAGCCACTGGCAGAAATATTTGAAAGCTCGTGGCGCACGGGCCAAGTCCCGGAGGACTGGAAAAGGGCCAACGTGGTCCCCATTTTCAAAAAGGGGAGGAAGGAGGACCCGGGCAACTACAGACCTGTCAGTCTCACCTCTATCCTTGGCAAAGTCTTTGAAAAAATTATCCAGGCTCACATTTGGGAGAGCCCGGCAGGACAAATTATGCTGAGGGGAAACCAGCACGGGTTCGTGGCAGGCAGATCGTGCCTGACCAATCTAGTCTCTTTTTATGACCAGGTTACGAAACGCCTGGACACAGGAGGAGGGGTGGATGTCATATACTTAGACTTCAGGAAGGCCTTCGATACGGTATCCCACCCCATACTGGTGAACAAGTTAAGAGGCTGTGACTTGGATGACTACACAGTCCGGTGGGTGGCGAATTGGCTGGAGGGTCGCACCCAGAGAGTCATGGTGGATGGGTCGGTTTCGACCTGGAAGGGTGTGGGCAGTGGGGTCCCGCAGGGCTCGGTCCTCGGACCGATAATCTTTAATGTCTTCATCAGTGACTTGGATGAGGGAGTGAAATGTACTCTGTCCAAGTTTGCAGATGACACAAAGCTATGGGGAGATGTGGACACGCCGGAGGGCAGGGAACAGCTGCAAGCAGACCTGGACAGGTTGGACAAGTGGGCAGAAAACAACAGGATGCAGTTCAACAAGGAGAAATGCAAAGTGCTGCACCTAGGGAGGAACAATGTCCAGCACACCTACAGCCTAGGGAATGACCTGCTGGGTGGCACAGAGGTGGAAAGGGATCTTGGAGTCCTAGTGGACTCCAAGATGAACATGAGTCGGCAGTGTGACGAAGCCATCAAAAAAGCCAATGGCACTTTATCGTGCATCAGCAGATGCATGACGAACAGGTCCAAGGAGGTGATACTTCCCCTCTATCGGGCGCTGGTCAGACCGCAGTTGGAGTACTGCGTGCAATTCTGGGCTCCACACTTCAAGAGGGATGTGGATAACCTGGAGAGGGTCCAGAGAAGGGCCACTCATATGGTTAAGGGCCTGCAGACCAAGCCCTACGAGGAGAGACTAGAGAAACTGGACCTTTTCAGCCTCCGCAAGAGAAGGTTGAGAGGCGACCTTGTGGCTGCCTATCAGTTCATCACGGGGGCACAGAAGGGAATTGGTGAGTATTTATTCACCAAGGTGCCCCTGGGGGTTACAAGAAATAATGGCCACAAGCTAGCAGAGAGCAGATTTAGATTGGACATTAGGAAGAATTTCTTCACAGTTCGAGTGGCCAGGGTCTGGAACGGGCTCCCAAGGGAGGTGGTGCTCTCTCGTACCCTGGGGGTCTTCAAGAGGAGGTTAGATGAGTATCTAGCTGGGGTCATCTAGACCCAGCACTCTTTCCTGCTTATGCAGGGGGTTGGACTCGATGATCTATTGAGGTCCCTTCTGACCCTAACATCTATGAATCTATGAATTCCCCAGCCAGCGGATTGTGGTGAGGCCGAGGCCGCAATTTGCCAGGTTTGGCAAGAGGTGATCATAGGATACCAGATCGAAGGCTTTTTTTAAGTCAAGATATATGACATCAATCTCTTCCCCCTTGTCCAGGTGATGGGTCACCTGGTCATAAAAGGAAATGAGATTGGTCAAGCAAGACCTACCCGCAACAAACCCATGCTGGCTATCCCTCAGGATGTTGCCGTCAGCCAGTCTGTTAAGGATGGCCTCTTTGATAATCTTTTCCAAGACCTTGCCCAGGATAGAGGTCAGGCTGATAGGCCTGTAGTTTCCTGGATCTACTTTCCTCCCTTTCTTGAAGATAGGCACGACATTGGCCTTCCTCCAATCTTCGGGCACTTCACCAGAGCACCAGGAGTTCTCAATGATCCGTGCCAGGGGCTGAGCTATGCAGCTTGCCAGCTCCTTAAGTACCCTGGGGTGTAAACTGTCTGGGCCAACTGACTTGAAGGTATCCAGCCTGTCAAGGTGTTCCTTTGCAAGATCAGCATTGATGGAGGGTAAGGAATCTCCCTCACCCGGGCCTCCCTGTCCTGTAGTGGGCAGGGGCAACCCATGGGACTGGTGGAAAACTGACACAAAGTACTCATTTAGCAAGTTGGCTTTTTCCTAGGCATCAGCTGTCAGTTGTCCCATCTGGTTTAGCAGGGGTCCAATGTTGCCCTTGCTTTTCCTCCAGCTCCCCACATATCTAAAAAAAGACTTTTTATTGTCCTTGATATTTGTAGCTAGCTGAAGTTCAGTTGCAGCCTTGGCTTTTCTGGTTCGCTCCCTGCAGGTCCAGACCAGTGCAGAGTATTCCTCTTTGGTGGTGGTTTCAGTCCTCCATCCTTTGTAGGTCTTTCTTTTGAGATGCAGGAGGTCCACTAGTTCGCTGCAGAGCCAAGGGGGTTGCTGTGCCTTTTTGCTGCCTTTCCTCCGAGACAGGACAGACTTAGCTTGTACATCCAGGATTGCTCCCTTTAGGAGCAACAACTCATCCTGGACTCCCCTACCCTTTGGGTTGTGGCCCTTGAGGGCCTCCCTGACAAGCCTCCTGAGCTTGTTGAAGTCAGCTTTCCTGAAGTCAAGGACTTCTGTATTACTGACTGACTTGCCAGCTTTACATCGGATAGTGAAGGTGATCACCTCATGGTCACTGTCCCCCAACTTCCCTTCGATCATTAGGTCGCTGATTAGGTTGTCCCCAGTTGCCAGTACCAGGTCAAGCAGCGCTTTACTTCTCATCAGCCCGTAGACCTGCTAAGTCAGATAGAGCTCATCCACGCATGAGAGAAAGTTTTGCGACTGCTCAGATTTGGTCGAGCACTCTTCCCATGCAATGTCTGCGTAGTTGAATTCTCCCATGACAACCATGCACCAGGAGCACATGACTTCAGCCAATTCCCTGGCAAACTCCTGGTCAAGGTCTTGATCCTGGGTAGGGGGGTTGTAATAGACTCCCACCATTGTGTCCCCTGTGCTGTGTTCCCCACGGATTTTAATCCAGAGGGTCTCAAGTCGTCCACCCTGGGTGCCAATGTCAGCTTGCAGGGACGTGTAGCTTTCCTTGACATACAGAGCTACACCCTTGCCCCTTTTGTCCACTCTCTCTCTCCTGTACAGGGTATAGCCGTCTATACCCGTGGCTCAGTCATGGTGGAGTCCCACCAGGTCTCTGTTATCCCTATGGCATCATAATTATTTGTGCTTAGCAAGAGGACAAGTTCCTCCTGTTTATTCCCCAAGCTCCTGGCATTTGTGTACAGGCACACAAGTGTCCCCTTGGGGGCCCTTACCTTGCCTACAGATCGTTCCAGGGCTGCGGCAGGGGTGTGCTCCCTTAAGTGCCCCGGCCTGCTGGCTTTGCAAGGGTTGCTTAGCGGGCCAGCAGTGGTGGTAGTCCCCCCGTGCCCCAGCAGGCTTAGTTTAAAGCCCGATGGAGCAGGTCAGGCAGTCTGGCTGAGAAGAGCCTCTTTCCCAGCGGAGAGAGGTGGAGGCCATCCCTTCCCAGCAGCTCACTGCCTCTCTCACCAAAGAGCGGAGTGTGGTCATGGAAGCCAAAGCCTTCCCAATGACACCAGCGCCGCAGTCTTTGGTTCAGTACCTGGATCCTCCTCTCCCTCCTCAGCCCGTAGCCCGAGACTGGGAGAATCAATGAGAACACCATCTGCGCCCTTAAGCCCCACTCCCAAATCCCTGTAGCACTTCATGACTGGCTGGGAGTGCTCCAAGCCGTATCATTTGTGCCCACATGGCTAAGAAGCATAGGATAGTGGTCAGTGGGCTGGAGGAGTTCAAGGATCTTGTCTGCGATGTCTCGGATTCAGGCTCCCGGGAAGCAACAACAGACTTCCCAAGCTAAGGGGTCGGGGTGGCAGATTGTCCCCTCAGTCTCCCTCAGTATGGAGTCTCCCATGACAAACACTTTGCATTTTGTCTTGGGGAGAGCGGGGGGCAGTAGCTAAAGTAGAGCCTGTGTATTATTTCAGATAATAGAAGACTGCTGTTATGTCCCCCTTCAATTGCCTGTTCTGCAAGGTGAACAAGACTAGTCCTCGCCTTGCATGGCTTGCCTTCCAACCCCTGTATCTTCTTTGTCACCTGTCATTGGACCCTTTTGAACTTCTTTAACTCCTTTTTAACATGCAGAGTCCAGAACTGCATGGGTCACTCTAGATTACTCTCAATTAACTATCCACCTTCCAGTCATTTAACTAGCTCATAATTCTCAAATTTCCTTATGACAACAACTGGTAGAAACTGACACAAGGGCTCCTCTACCACTTCATCACCTGATGGGACAGCCCTCCTCAGATTACATTCCCATAAAGAAACTTTAGAGCAAACAAATGCATCTTGTTCTGCTTCCTGGACAGGGCCAGACCCGGATGGTGGCCGAGTGCAAGGCACAGCTAATGCCAGAGCCATGAGCTTGGCAAGAACAGTGACTGCACCTGTTATTTGTTCCCAGTGCTTAGGCTTTTTCACTGACACTCTCTGGGAAGGGAAGTTTGTCCAGCTTGCTGCCAGATGCATGGAGTTGTCCTGACAATGGGAGCACATATATCTAGTGCAGGGGTGGGCAATTATTTGGGTCTGAGGGCCATATAGGGAGTTTTGATGAGCTGTCATGGGCCAGGTCAGCAGCCCCCTCCAGCGTAACAACTCACCAAAACTCCCTATTGAGCTTTGGGTGGACAGGGACCAGTGTTCAGGACCAGGACGGGCAGGCAAATCTGGGATTATGGGGTTGGGTCACAGGGTAGTGACAGTTTAGGCCAGGGCCTGGGCCAAACCATGATCCACTCCCTGAATGCACTGCCCACTGGGAGGTGCTGCCTGGGAGCCAGCTGAGTGTTGGGCCAGGGAGGAGGAGGCAGGGGGGCGGGGGGAGGGCTATATGCAGCAGAGTTTACCCAGGTGGCATGGTTTGTGGTTGCCGCTGTGGCACTCCGCATGGGGCTGAACCCTGCTCGGGGCAGCCCGTGCCACATGCCCACCAGCCTGGCCCCAGCCCCAGCCAGCGTGCAGCTTCTGGTGGGGTTGTTCCTGGTGTGGCTGCAGCCAGCCAGGTGCTGCTCTGCTCCTCTTGACTCCAGTGGCAGCTCCTCCTGCCCCTGCTGTACTGCTCCAGGCGTGTGGGGGGAAGCTTCGATTGGGCAGCTCCCACTGGAAGTGAGAGGAGCAGAGCAGCACTGGAAACAGCTCTGCCAGAAGCTGCAAATGTTGGTTGGGGCCTGGGCCGGCAGGTGGGAGCATGGTGCGGGCTGCCCCAGCAGGAGCAGGTGGGGCTGAGCCCCATGTGGAGTGCCACGGGGGCAGCCACAGGCTGGATCCAGTCAGTATGCAGGCTAGACCCAGCCCACAGGCTGTATTTTGCCCACCCTACTGTAGAGGCATCATAGCCTTTCTGATTAGAAACTCCTGCTAGGAGGTATTGCTTCCAGCAAAGGTATGTTTTAACAGGATAATAAGGTGACCAGCTCAAGCCCTTTTGAGCTGTGTGCAGCGAGTCCCCTCTACTGCAGAGCTCTCTCTCTCTCTTCCTTTGTGAGAAGCAGACTAGCCACCACCACAGGAATATCCTCCCCTTCCCCTGTTCCCACAGTAGACTCTTCCCATCCCCAGGGACTGACCTATATGCTGGGGCAGGGGTGATGGTGGACGGATGCTTTGCAGGGAGCAGTGGGAGATGCATGTTAACCTCCTCATGTACCAGAGAGATTCCTCCAGAGATGTAAAATGGGCAGCTCCCTCTGCACAGTATGAAGTCCTCCCTCTTTTAATGGAAATCACTGGCCATGCAGCTGCAGTGGAACCAGGCAGTCAGGAGGCAATGCAGGTGCAGCAGACTGCCCAAGGCACAGAGGCCATGCAAGGCTGACCCAGAGATCCACGCACACTGCTGATACTCATTCAGATATTAGAAACAGAAGATGCAGGACTGGAAAGGGCAGCCCGTCCATCACATCCAGCCCTTACTATCCCAGACATCACTGCAGACCATTCCTTCCATAACCATTAGAGCTTTTTTGTCCCCACTTCTCCTTCTGGAAGGTTGTTCCTGAACCTCTCTGCTCTTATATTTGCAAACCTTACTGTTTCCAGTCTATTTCCCAGTCTATTTCCCAGTTTATCCTCAGCTGTTTCCTCCCAACCTAGGGAGGAAAAATGTCCAGCATACCTACTGCCTAGGAAATGACCTGCTTGGTGGCACGGAAGTGGAAAGGGATCTTGGAGTCCTAGTGGACTCCAAGATGAACATGAGTCGGCAGTGTGACTAAGCCGTCAGAAAAGCTAATGGCACTTTATCGTGCATCAGCAGATGCATGATGAATAGGTCCAGGGAGGTGATACTTCCCCTCTATCGGGCGCTGGTCAGACCGCAGTTGGAATACTGCATGCAATTCTGGGTGCCGCACTTCAAGAGGGATGCGGATAACCTGGAGAGGGTCCAGAGAAGGGCCACTCATATGGTTAAGGGCTTGCAGGCCAAGCCCTACGAGGAGAGACTAGAGAACCTGGACCTTTTCAGCCTCCGCAAGAGAAGGTTGAGAGGCGACCTTGTGGCTGCCTATAAGTTCATCACGGGGGCACAGAAGGGAATTGGTGAGGTTTTATTCACCAAGGCGCCCCCGGGGGTTACAAGAAACAATGGCCATAAGCTAGCAGAGAGCAGATTTAGATTGGACATTAGGAAGAACTTCTTCACAGTTCGAGTGGCCAAGGTCTGGAACGGGCTCCCAAGGGAGGTGGTGCTCTCCCCTACCCTGGGGGTCTTCAAGAGGAGGTTGGATATGCATCTAGCTGGGGGTCATCTAGACCCAGCACTCTTTCCTTCCTAGGCAGGGGGTCGGACTCGATGATCTATTGAGGTCCCTTCTGACCCTAACATCTATGAATCTATGAATCTATGTTCTTGGGCCAACATTTTCCTTTATGCTAAATAGCTTTTAGGTGTCCATAGCGTTATATGTGGGCTAGGTGCTCACTTCTTTTGCAGATGGGAACTGGGGAGAGAGGCAAAGAGATGGTCAATCCTGACTCCCAAATGAAGAAGGCAGAGGCAATCCTACACAGGGAATCCTGTGGAATCTCCTGCCCTTGACCAGGACTTTACCACACACTGAGCATCTGTCCAGTGAAAATAATGGGCAAAGCCCTATTTCACCTCATGGATAACCACAGTGTAACTTGCAACCAACTCTGGATTATCTGATTAAAGTGTAGGAATGACTTTTCATAGATTTACAGATGCTAGGGTCAGGAGGGACCTCAACAGATCATCAAGTCTGACCCCCTGTCTAGGCAGGAAAGAGTGCTGGGGTCAGATGACCCCAGCCAGATGCCTATCCAGCCTTCTCTTAAAGACACCCAAGCTAGGGGAGAGCACCACCTCCCTTGGAAGCCCATTCCAAATTTTGGCCACCCTTACCGTGAAGAAGTTTGTCCTGATATCTAGCCTAAATCTGCTCTCTGTCAGTTTGTGACCATTGTTTCTTGTTACCCCAAGAGGCACCTGGTGAACAGAGCATCTCTGATCCCTTCTGCATCCCCCTAATGAATTTCTAGGTGGCCACAAGATCACCCCTCAGCCTTCTCTTGCGGAGGCTGAAGGGGTCCAGGTCCCTCAGTCTCTCCTCATAAGACTTGTCCTGTAAGCACCTAACCATACAAGCGGCCTGCCTCTGGACCCTCTCAAGTCTATCAACATCCTTCTTGAAGTACAGCGCCCAAAACTGGATACAGTGCTCCAACTGTGGTTTGACCAATGCCACACAGAGGGGAAGTATTACCTCCTTGGATCTATTTGTCATGAATCTGCAGATGCATGATCAAGTGCAGTTAGCTTTGCTGATGACTTCGTCACACTGACGACTCATGTTCATCTTGGAGTCCACTAGGACTCCGAGATCCCTTTCCGCTTCTGTGCTGCTGAGAGGGTCACTTCCCAGCCAGTAGATGTGCTGGATATTTTTGTGCCCTAGGTGCAGCACTCTGCACTTGTCCTTGTTGTACTGCATCCCATTGTGTACTGCCCACTTTTCTAACCTGCCCAGGTCTGCCTGCAATCGTTTCCTACCCTCCGGAGTGTGCACTTCACCCCACAATTTAGTATTGTGCACAAACTTGGACAGAGTACACTTCACACGCACATCCAAGTCATTGATGAAGATATTGAAGAGTACAGGTCCAAGGACCAAACTCTGAGGGACCCCACTACCCACATCCTTCCAGGTTGATACCGACCTGTCTCCTACCACTCTCTGGGTGCAACTGCTAAGCCAATCTGCCATCTACCAGACTGTGTAAACACCTATGTCACAGCCTCTTCATTTATTTATGAGAATAGGATGAGATACTGTATCAAAGGCCTTGCTAAAGTCCAAGAAAATGACATCCACCTCTACTGCTGCGTCTAAGCATTTTGTGACCCTGTCATAAAATGAAACCAGATTGGTCAGACATGATCTACCTGCTACAAATCCATGCTGGGTTCCCTGCTGCATTATTTTTCCCACTGGACTCCCACAAATATGATCCTTCATAACCTTTTCAAAGACCTTTCCAAGCATGGAGGTGAGACTGACTGACCTATAATTACTCAGATCCTCCTTCCTCCCCTTCTTGAAAATAGGGACCACATTTACCGCTCTGGACATGCAAGTGCCCCTGTTATGACCCTCCAGAGGCACAGAAATGTCCTTGGGTGCATCTACACATGCACTTTACTGCAGAGCTGATTAGGTCCACAGTAAAACATCTACACATATGCTGTATTAGGGCACAGTAAATTAATGAACTCTGCTGTAAGATAGTACTATACAGGACAAGTACTATCCTACAGCAGAGCAATTACGTCCACTGAAACACACATATAGACAGTGAGCAGAGGTCACTGGGACACAAGTGTGCTACAGTACAGGGGCTGCCTGCCAGCTAGCCCCACAGGCCACATCTACATGAGATGCTGACTATGCAGTCACTACTGGGCAGGCATTTAGTACTTGTATACACAAGTGCTAAATGACTATGCAATAACCAGAGTTATTGTGCAGTAGTGTCACTGAAAGGCTTTTAGGTGATGCTAACTGAGCAGTAACTCATTACTACTGCACAGTAGCATCATGTCATGGTTCCTGCCACACAATGCTACTGCACAGTAGTAACAAGCTAGTCAGCATCTCATGTAGATGTGGCTACACTGTGGCATCCTCATGCTCCAGCCAGCTCCTCTGCAGTATGTTGAGTCAGGTTGAAGCAGCTGACCCCCTGGGTTCCCTGCCAACTGGGATTGCTCTGCCCTGACTCAATGTGCTGTGGTCCTGGGTGCATGTGTAAACATGGCACCTGGGATCAATAAACTCTGCATGAACTGCACTGGAGTTTTTTGTTATGTGCTAACTGCACATATAGATGAACTCCCCTAGTCCACATTTTGGTCATCCACTAGCCGAAAGAGAATTCCAGGCAATGTCCCCACATGCATTCATACATGTTAAGCTGTTCCTATGTGTCAGTGTTTGCCCCCTCATACAAGACTCACAACATGATGATATGCCATATGGAAACATCAGTGAATGCAAATATATGTTTCCTGTGGGTGCATCTACACAAGACACTGACTGCACAGTAGCCAAAAAATATTGCACCGTAGCACATCATGGCATGGACAGTGCTAATATGCTACTATGCAGTATTATTAGGCTGCTGCACAGTAGCATCACTTAAAAGATGTTCGCCAATGCCACATGTATTTAGTGCTTGCTAATACAAATATCAAATAAAAGTACAGTAACGACTGCGCAGTAGCGTCTTGTGTAGATGCGCCCTGTGAGTACAGAAAGATGTTTCCCCCATGGTTCTGAAATGAATTCCCCTGCTCCCATCCCACAGTTTGCAAAGCAAACAATAACTTAGGACCAATAAGTAGTTCTTATAACAATCTACAAACACCCCACTTATTACAATTCAATAAAGGTGTCAAAATATGACCCTTATTGTACAAGTCCCAGCAGATGGGGATAGATCCAAGGGTCTCAGAAGTTAGTATCATGATCACTCAGTCAATTCCATCTTTCTGTTAAACTGGAATTTCTCTGTCTTTCTTACATCAGTTCCTTGAGACTCCTGTTCTGCTTCAGTGCTTCAGCAATTTGTTTTGCACCCTGGGGCCCGATGGAGTTCTTCTGAAGGCTGCAAAGAAGAGGGAAGCAGCCATAAGCCCCAAAATGTAAGAATCATCTCCTCATCAGTAACACACATTCACTATGACTATACCATTCTCTGCAGAGTTTCACCATCTCTGGCTGATGCACTTCTACCACTGTATATACCACACCTCACTAATAAGCAAAGGAGCTCTGCTGTACTCTCACTGCTATTTAAACTTCCATCCGTGCAAGTGCAACTATTTCCATCTACTAAACTCAAAGCCTCAAATTATCTGTGGATGGATGCCCCACGTCAGACAGTGTGTGGACTTCCTGCATTAGAGTGGAAGATGGCAAAATGTCAGGAGTGATTTTATCAATAATGACTATGATAGTGACGTTATCAGCCATTCTCACCTTGACATACATTCACTCTGATATGTACCCTGCTAGATGTGACCTTAATGACTAAAATAAATAGCAGGAAAACACAGACCAGGAAATAAAGGACACCTCCTTCTCATGACTCATTCTGCTGTCTAGCATGTGTCCTACCAAGCATCTCTGCTTTGTTGCCTTCAGCTCCCTTAATAGAGGAATTCACCTGGCCACATCCTCTGCCCATTGGTATTTCTGTAGTACTAGCAGGTGAGTGGGCATGAGGGGAAATGGTCCTTTGCAAATGGAGGCCAGCTTTGAAGCGAGCAGTGCCGGCTTCTTTGTGTGAGATGATGACACCCTTGTGTCTGGGACCCAGGCACAACCAACCATGGAAAGAGAAGCCATGTTAACTGGAGCACAAAGACATGGTCATGTATGTAAGGGGAGACATGAAAAACAGTAAGACTGTGGGACCTGGGCAGCTACTATATCTGCTTGTGCTTCCATCTGGTGGTGGTTGGGAGGCCAAACCATGAAGTGGGATTAGCATCAAGAGGCAGAGATTTCCTCAACTGCCACCCTTGCAGATGGCCATGAGAGGGAGCAGAAAGAAATCCACATGGGAGCACTCACTGCAAAGTCATCAGCTTGTGGTTTGTTAAAAGGGCCTCCGCCAAGAACTTAGCACCTTCCTCCTTTATGACATTATTCTGAAGGCTGCAAGAGAAAAAAACATAATTACTGTGAACAGCTGGGAATTAAAGCCAAAGACAGCTGAAGACTTTCCCTGCAATGTGTGTAATCAGCCAAAGACAGCTGAGGACTTCAGATTACATACATTGAGCCCATGGAGATTCAGAGAAGAGTAGAAAAATCTCCTGTGGTTCCAATTTTGCTGCAACAAGACTCCTTCCTCTGGGGTCTCTGTTCCACCCTTTGGCCTTAGGGGACTCCTCTCCTGCCATGGAACATCTCATATTGTTAAGAAAGCTCTTGTCCTTTCCTTTCTCCCTCCTTCATTCTAAATGTGCTGGGGTTTTAGTCCACGTCACAACACCCAGATTAAAAGTTTTTGACAAGTTTTCCACTGAAACAATCAGTTTTATCAGCAAAATTGTTTCCTGAAGCCATACTGATTCACCAACCTGTTTCACTCAAAAAAACCCAAAAAACTTGAAAGATCAAACACTTTGTCTTAGCATTCCTTAACACATTTTGATTTGTAAATTTGAAATGATATTTTTCTTTAAAATGTGCTTGTGTTTTATTTTTAGAAAAAATAAGTGTTAAAAACATTGCAATCTCAAAAAATAAACAGAACCCTACAATTTTCTTTGAATTTTTCTATTCATCAAAAATTCCAAAAGCTTTGTTTCAGTTTGAGCCAAAATGAAATACTAGTGCTTTCTCTGGAGTTGCCAGCAAGCTGGCAAATCAGTTATTCACCAGTGATAATCCTGCTGCATCTGCTGAGAATTCCCTGATGACTTACATGTTTACCAGGACTCCCATGCTGCCCTAGGATGCTCCACGCCACACATGGTAGTACCCCTAGAGTTACTGGGACAACTCAGTCAGGCCTTGTTGATACTCTGATTTGCTGCCGGAAGTCCTGGCAGCAGGCAACAGACAGCAGTTGCCACCATCCAACTAGCAGACATGCAGCTACGTGTTGCTAGTGACTCTGCATGCTTCCACAGCAACTCTGCCACCAGAGCGGGGTGCAACCTGGGGGGGCATCAGGCGCTGTAAAGACCACTAGAGCTGGCAGAAGGTGGGGAACTGTCTCCTTGTGCTTTCTGCCAGCAAGTGGACAGCAGGAAGTGCTTAGCAAGGGGGCGGTAACTCTGCTGGTGAAAGGTGGGGTGCTGCCCAAGGGCAGCTCTCAGGATGCTTGGGTATGGACACAGACATTAAGAGGTGTTTCAAAAGGGGAAATTTCAAAAGAGCAGCAGCTGTTACAATCTGCTTGTTACCTGTGGATAAGCTGGGAGCAATACAAATATAGCAAAACAAGAGCTCCATTGTGTCCACACCTATTGCTCTCAAATCTTTGCTGGAAGGACTGGAGCGTGAACAAAGTCTTGGTGACAGATTTTAATTTACTGGGGGTCTGATTTGCAGTTACTCTTTTATATGGCTCCAGCACGGTAAGGAGTTCAAATGAATGCATCCACTTCACACATCTGAGGCCCTTTAGCTTACCAGTGCAGTGGCAAGGAGCTGTACACTGAGAATACAACTCTTTATTTATAACAGCTCCTGAGAGGCCTTTTCTAGCTCTGCACTCCTGGAATGCTGCACTCCCTATTCTCCTTGCCAGCTTCCCAGTTCTTCTGCTCAGTAGAGTCAAGAAGAACTGAAGAAAATCCCCTCGTTGCTATTTGCCTGTTCCAGGAATCATTGATTGATGCTCTTGAAACTCATATACACATATATGACTTTCAAGAGCTGCCTATACACATGCTGGTTCATGGTCTAATTTGAACATTCCAGTGTGGCCTCATCGTCACATGTAGAAGCCCTCGTAGGTTTAAAAATGGCTATTGGGATGCTTTATCCAACTCTTGTTGAATGAGGTCTAGATAAAGCATCCTGCGGGCATTTTTAAACCCATGGGGGCATAATACAAGTGACAGTGAGGTGTTTTTATTAGAGCGGCTGCCTGGGAACCATTCTAATTAAACAGTCCCCCACCCCTGAGCATGTGTACAGACAGCCATATATTCCATGAGTATAAACGTCACATTGGGGAGAGTGTTTTCTGTTTTAAGTAGCTTGATTTTCAAATGCCTGTTGAGTCACATTGGCCAATGATGTAGGCTGCTTCAGTAAACACATGCAAAGCAGCAATTCATTATAAGAGTAGGAGTGGTGGCTGAATAATAAAGTAAATAAAGACAGCGTGTTCTCTCACAGCCAGATGCATGCCTTACATAAAGTTATGCTCTATGCAGGGGGTGTCGGGGAAGGAAGAATTCTAAATACTTCTAGGTATTTGGTCCATGGAAAGAGAAAACAGGAGATAACCAGACCCTGAACAAGGACTAAGCACCTTTCAATTCACCTCCCTGGCTCAGTTTTGCAAACGACAGAAACAAGACACTGGATACACCTCCACAAACTGGCCCATTCAAATGTCAGCCAATCTCTAGATCACATGGGCCTGATCCAGTAGCATAACAAGGAAGGATGTGCGGGGCACCAGCCCTGGGCGCTGGAATAGAGAGTGTGCACCAGAGCAGCAGTGGCTGGGTGCCGGGGCTCCATGCCGCTAGACCAGTTGCTGCTGGAAACGGGGCAGAAAGAGATGTGATAGCAGAAGACAGAGTCTTTGAGTGCCCGGGGCAAGTAAGATGGCCCCTCTACTTCCCTCCTACTGCACTGTTCTCTGAGGCTCTGCACCCCACCTCCTCTAGATCCCCAGCAGGGTTTGTAAGTTATTACATATAATTATGCTAATTTTGTCTCTGGCCTGATTCTGATAACAGAGTTTCTCACTGGTGTAAATTCACTGACTTCAAATAAGCTATTCCTGACTTATGCTGTCATGGGTGAGGAGGATACATTACAACAGGTGCATTATAATGAAGTGAAAAATATAGCAAGTTTGATACGTAGCATAGGGGTCGGCACCCTACAGACCACAAGCTAGATCCAGCCCATGAGCCATCTGATCCAGCCAAAAGACATGGGTTTTGGCAGCATTTTGCTCTCACCATGCCGCCACTAGGAAAAGTGGTGGCAGCAGCTGGGTCCAAGCACCTGCCCATACCAGAACTGAACTGGGTCAGTCTGGTTCACAGCCTTGCCACGCTGCCGACAGCTGACCTAAAAAAATTAGTCCCCCACACCTTTGATTTCAGTCCATGTTCATTTAAACCCCAATATATCCAAACCCACACAGGCCAAACCATTAAGTTTTTCCTCATTTCATCGTCAAAGCCAAGGTAAAAGGCATGTGGAATTGCTAATTTTAGTCTGTAGAGCATATTGATGTGAAAGAGAATTTGCCCCAAACCTGACCTTGTCACATTACATAAGAGTGATGACAAAGAAAACCCAAGAACACAGTGTGAACACTATGTGCCCATCACTGTGTGGTCTCCCGCAGCAACAACTATGTGCCTCTCTCAGTCTGAAGCATGTCATGCATGGTATCTCTAATGGGTGGAACAGTCCCTTCAACATGAGTGACACCATAAACCAATGTAGTACTGCAAAGAGGCAGTAGCTTCACTGAACATATCACCAAACCACCTGGAAAGCTATGGAGAACTAACTAGACTTTTTGAAGCATCTTGTGCTTGTTCCTCTGTAAAACTCAAATGAAATCTTAGGGTTTCTTTATGTTGCCACGTAGGGTCACCCCAAGACCTAGTTTCCAGCCCAAACCTAGCAGTCATTCACATTAGTTCAGCCTCTGGCAACAGTCCAAACAACCCTGCGAGCTCTCCTAAGTGCCAGATTCCAAGGCTGACTTTTCCCCTCATCCATTCCTCCCAGCAGTGTGTTCAGAGCTTCCCCAAGCTAATGGTAAAAATTTCAGGAAGTCTGGCCCTTCTATGACTTATTTGCCCTCTCTACTGCCCATAAGCAGAACTAAGCATGGAAGGGGACACAAAAAGCAAGACGAGACACTTCTAGAAGGGCTCTGCTCAAACCCTTCTATGAATCAATCTACCCACTTCTGTGTTCGACATGCAGCCATGGCAAATGGATATGGACAAGGAGGGGCAGCTCATGTATGCCAGGCTAGTTAAGAGCAGCCTTCCAGGTCAATCCTAAGTAGCAGCATAGACATACCCTTAGGGGTATTTGCTTCTGCCAAAGCCCTGGTGGTGAGGAAGGGGTTATTACAGGATGTGGCAAGTAATATAATTTTGATGTCTACTGTACTTTGACCACTATATGATGCTGAGTACACCTGCACTGGGCTGAGATTCACTTAATACCCAGGATCTTTCCACTCTAAGACATTTAAACATCTTCTAGTCTATGACTGTTCATAACCTGAACATGAGACATTTTCCCAGTGGTCTCTTAGATGTTCATTTCCTCTATGAATCTGCCTTTAGAAGAAGCTGGTGAAGGTAAAACACATTTAAAATGCACTTACTTCAGGGAAAGAAGACTTTGGTTTTTTCTCAGTGCTTCAGCAAGTGCTTTTGCCCCTGAAGGTCCAATAGAATTGCTCCGGAGGCTGGGGAGAAGACGGGTGGGCAAAGACAAGCAGAAAAGCTCAAGTTAGGAAATCAGAACTAGACTTGTTTCACAGAAATACACTTTTGCCACCAGCTGTCTCTGATTCCTGTAAGATCTCCCAAGCAGAAAGCATTTAGTAGTGGGTCTGAGTGAACCTCAGAAAGAATGCCTCAGTTTGCCAAGCTCCTTGACATCATCAGGAGCACTTCTTCCACTATCTGAGGCACAGATGGTTGCATCTTGCAGTTACAATTCCTTCAGCAATATGATCACATTGGGTCTCTCATGCTAAGAATGTGAGACCTAGCTGGTACATTGGTGGAAGACCTCCAGGAAGAACCCAACTGGGGTAGGGCATAGTGTTGGTGATAGGTCACCCTATTCCTGCCAGAATAGGTCTGGGGTTCAGATAAGGAGATGCAGTTCTTCAGCAAAGATCTCTAATTGCAGCGGTGACAATCTGTGGTCATGAAAGTTCTATTAGCACTTTTTGAAAGTGTCAGGGAGTTAGTGCCACGGTATGACTGCACAGCAGTGACTGCAGCTCATGTAGACATGTCTGGAATAGATTCAAACTAGCTAGCTAAGATATCAAAACCAGTGTAGCAGCAAAATCATGGAGCGCAGCTTTTCAGGCAAGTTAAGTAGCCACTCTCAAGGAGCACGTATTAGTTTAAAATTAGCTGAAGTGTGTCAGCATGCACTATAAACTATACTGTAGACATAAACAGAATCTTGGCCAAAATGTTGGCTTAACTTCATTCCACTTCTCCTAAATTTCAGTACCATATATCCTGTTGAATTTATCCTTTCAGCAGGATATATAATAGTATCCACCTTCCCCTAAACTGCTCTGTCAATTGGCGTAATAGCTGGGACAGAATATCGCCTCTCTAGAAGCAGGGATTGCTGTTGAAGGAGACAAGGGGCCCTGCCTTTAGGTGTAAATAACATAAGGCTTTTGGCACACAGTTGACCCAACATGTGTTCATCTAGTAGAGAGCAGAGATGTGTGTGTACACATTTGCCAGCCAACAACAATACTTTGCATATCTTTAGTACTTCCTGTGACTGACCACCACTTCCCCCCATCTCCAGATGCTTCTGAGAAGTAGTTAGATTGGGTAGAAAGTATCCTCCAATTTGGAGAAACTAAGGTCAGCTCAAGTCACCATTTTACTTGCTAGGTTTTGGAAAAGAAAACAATTGAAGAAAACATGTACACACAGCCACCCAAAGAGCATGCTGGTGTCAGATAAGATACTCATACAACTTACTCAAGGACCATCAAGCTCCTGTTGACCATCAGGGATCTGGCGAGAGCTTTGGCTCCTTTGTTGCTGATCTGGTTTTCTGCCAAACTGCCCAGAAAAAGAAATCAAGTGTACAGGATAAGGATGGTGAGTCCAATCCCTGTCCCAGAACATCTCTGCAAACTCGCTACTGGCCACACAAACAGCTAAGGAAGGAGCCAGCTGAGAAATGTGCACAGAAGAGAGATCCTCTTATAAAAAGAAGTGCACAGTGGAAGTCCCACATTGGACAAATACAGTTCCATTGATTAATAATCAGCTAAAATTGCCCTGTTGTGAACCTGTTAGTCCCTACATACATGTCAACTGGGGACTGCTTCATTTTCAGGGGTGGGTTCAGGCACAGTAAGAGGTGGGACTATGCAGTGACAGGGAAAAAGGCCAGCTCCTGTGGGTAACTGAACTGCTGGTAGAACTCATTGCAGCGATAAGTCTCAGCCTCCCCAGCAGTCTCTTAATGGGGAACCATCCTTCATGTTTCAGCCTCCCCCTCTGGCAATAACTGACTACCCCTTCCCCCCCAGCTGGAACCCAGCCAGGCAGTGAGAAGGTGCTGTGCATCCCTGAGGCTGAGGCTGGCTAGCAGGGAGCTGGAGTGAGTCTGTGCTGGGGCAAAGAACTGGAAGCAAGGAAGAGGGAGGTGGGAAAAGACAGACTGGCTGCTCGGGGGCTGTTACTTCCAGACAGGAGAGGGGTCGCCTCCTGCAAAGAGGAGAAGGAGAGGAGGAGGGATCATTAACTTAGCCTCAGTGACTTAGGGCAGAGTGCTAAGCCTAACTACACAATACCCATACTCAGCATCCTGCTTTAATCATCTGCCCCAGGGTTCTCACACCTGGAGCCACTACCCCAATCCTCCTGTATAAGAAGATACAACCTGACAGGACATGTCACTGCACAGTTTTCTGCCCAGCTGACTTTGAAAGAACTGGTATTACTTAGGGACTGATACCTTTAATGTACAAAGGCAGATCATTTTAACAGATCAGAGTGCACGTCTACATGTTGCCCTATGTCGCCATAGTGACATGCTACGCTGCCATATGACATGCTACGGAGATATAGCAATCATGTGAGTCTGCATGTGATCAACAGCTACTTTGCTGTAGCAGCACACTCCCCCATTTTAGCATGCCGCTATGGTGAAAACAAGCCATGTGCTGCGCACACGGCACAGTATGGGCAGTTACTGTGCCATGCTTTAGTACTTCTGAAAAGAAGTACTAAAGCATGGCACCATAATAACATTGATGTAGGCGACGTGTAGACATGGGTGACTGGTGCCACCTTAGTCGGGGCGGCACATGCCTCCCCAGTAACCTGGGGGAAGGGGGAGTCCCCCGCAGCCAATTCCGAGGCGGCCGATTGCTCCGGCCAATCAGTGCAGCTGCTTCCAGAAATGGCTGGCCACTTCTGGGAGCGCAATGGCACTCCACTCCCCAGCTGGCGCTTGCAGAGGGGGCACCGGCACTCCCACCTGCCCCTCCTGCCCATCGCCTAAGCACCCCCATACACCCCCTAGGCGTCACCACTGCATGTAGATGTGGCCAGAGAGAACATCTTCCAGCCTTGGGAAACACCCTTTCTGTACCTCTTTTTCAGTGATAGCCCTAATCTGAGGCATCTTGACCTATTCCTTGTTAAGGCCCCATTTCTGATTTCCACTAAAAGACATTCGGTAACCGAAAAGCAGAGAAGCAGGTATTTTAGTAAAAGTGTTAGTACAAGTGATGATCCTCACTTCCTTGATCATTGACTTGCCACCCAAACAGCAGGTTTAGAAATAACAAAGAAACTGAAATCTTGCTGAAAACAACTTAGGTAGGTGCTACTAATCATGAGTTTTGGATGAGTCATGGGCTACATTACTAAATTGTGAGCTGCCATTAGCAAGTAGACAGAGACAGACCACTTGTCTGTAACTGAGACAGACCAATGGACTGGCTAATCTTCCCACCTACCCCTCCTGAGGACTGTGGTCTGCTCTGGATGTGGAACTGTTAAAAGAAATATCACACTCCTTGACACAGCACTTCAACAAATTACACCATTATCATCCTTACCATCATGTTGGCTAATCAACATTATCCAGTAATCAGTACCTGATCTTTTGAATCTGACAATCCTTCACACTCAGCACACTACCCAAAAGCTCCATCACATTGTCCTTAAACTGGTTGTTGTCCAGCCTAGCCAACAAAAAAAAAATATATATATAGAAATTGCTGACTCAGAACAAAACATCTTTTTCATAATGAAATGAGGAAATGGAAATAATCATTATATGTAACTAAAAGCAAGAGCTCTCCGAAATTGAAAAAGTCCTGAGCTATTTCATTCTTAAGTTCATAGAACAACCCCCATCAAGAGGAAATGCATAGGGGACTACTGAACTTGAGGTAGTAGCCAGCCAATTTTGCAGGCAGATCCTGGGGCTGGCCTATGGGCATCTGGGTTCTGCCTCTGGCTCGGTTGCCCCACACCCTACCAGACCTGGGCATTGACTTGGCATGGGTCAGGGGCTCCAGTGGCAGGGATGGCTCCTCCTGCATCACTCTGGCTGCCTCACACACTACCTTCTGCTGCCCCCCTGGATGCCACCAGCCGGGAGTAAGGCAGAAGCTGGGGTGCCAGCATTCTGCCCCCACCCCACCATCCCGCTGTAATGTGGGGGGGCTTCAGCAGGCCTCTCCTGCTATCTTGGCCTGACTGAAGACAAGCTGATGCCACCCTTCTCTATGCCACCACTGCCCTGGCCCAGCTGTCAGGACCTTGTGGCACTGCTGCCCCTTGTGGCTAGCTCTGCCCTCACCCTGCTCCCCCTCCATTCCTCTTGCTGCAAGCAGCCCCATCAGCTAGAACATAGAAGAACCACTTTCAATCCCTGCGCTTCTGTTTCCCATATTCTGCATGAGTTCTCTAAACACCAGGCTACTGTTTATTCTGGGGAGGGGCCCTCTCCTGCTGGAGTTGTTCTACTTGGTATAAATAATTAAGTATTCATAAGACCATGGACTTGATCTGGGCTCATCAACATCCTGTGTGAGGGCCATCATCACAGGGCTATGGAGTTGGTCTCTGTGCAAGTGCATGCTTATTTATTTATACCAAGTAGAACAGTTCCAACAGAAGGAAGGAACATATCCCTTTGTCCAAGTAGTCTGGAAGGCAGGGCACTTCCCTGGGATGGAGGGATGCATGCTATGAGTCAGGTAGCACAGGGACCTAAACCATGCTCTCCCACATCCAAGATGAGTAGTCTGATCATCAAACTATTTTCTATGCTAAGGCAGGCCTCTTGTTCTCTAATTCTGACCAGAAATTCCACTCTAACTGGTCCACTCCTAGGAAAAGTCTCAATTCTGATATGTCAGTATTTTCAAGGGGAAAACTATTCCATTCAGAAATCCCCAACCTGGTCCATACCACAGAGAAGCCAAAAAACTATAGTGAGGGTAGGGTTTATCAGAGATAAGGATATAACAGAAATATAGAAATAGAAATAGTTCAAGTAAAACTGCCTGCCTTCTGCTGAAGACATTAGCCTGGTTACTACTTGGTATAAATGCAAGATAAGCAAACCTGTCAAGATAGTTAAGATGACACTGTTTTAGGAAGGCAATAAAGTAGCACCAGATTTGGCAATTAGCAATGGCACTTTCACTTCTTCGGGTCCTGTCATCCAAGGGCACATTGCCTTAAGAAGATATTGATTGAGCAAGTCTACCAGAACCCTCACTAGGTAAGCAAATATTTTGATCTCCCTTATAGAGGCAGAAAAAGGCAGGCACAGTGATGTGAAGTGACTCCCCCAATGGACCTAGAGCCCTGATCAGAACCAAAGAGCCTTGACTTTCCACCTCCTGGCCATACTGTCCTAGTACCCCATAGTCCTCAACATATATTTCAATTTTCAGACCAATCTGTTTGTTCTTGGATAAAATAATTATCTTATATCCTTTCAATATATATTATTTTGCACCAGGCATGACAGAAATGTGGAAATACCCCAGGATCCTTTCCCCTGATGAAACCCCATGATGACCTACCGGAGATTATGACAGAAGAGAAGCTGGGAAAGTAGACTTTTGCAAATATTGTAGGTGAGACAGTTGGAGAGATTTGTCTCTTCCATGCACACCTCAGAGACCTGCAAGAGATAAGCCAGGGCAGAGCAGTTCACTGGAGTTAACAACCCAGCTAAGCTCTCATTTTTCATAGCTTCCTCCACTGTCTTGGCAATCTCCATGTGCTGTACTTCATACAAGCACTGCATGACATTTACTGTCCGGGAGGAGATGACATAGTCAGTGTTCAGGCAGCTCTGGAGAAAACTGATCACCAGACTTCTGTAGTTATTATGCTCATCCTTTACCAAGAGCCAACCAGACAGCAACTTGTTCACCTGTGGGGAGAGAAGGCCAGAGAGAAAGCGCACAAAGATGTCCAGCTGCCCATCCTCCAATTGCAGTGATCTCTGGACAGCATTCTTAAAGTGATTGAAGAAACCCAGCTTGGGCCAAGACATCCCACTCTCTGTGAAGAGGTCAAATATTGCCCGCTTTGCTGCAGTGTAGTAATACATGGCTGCTAAAAACTCCTGAATGCTTAAATGGGAGAAATAGTAAGCAGTGAAGTTCTGCATCTCTTCCTTGAGTAATATCTTACTGCACAAGCCGCCTTGTAGCGCTAGGAGATCTCCACCATAGGCTTTCAAGTCTTGTTCATAAAATATGTACTTCTTTTTGAGCAGCCCATAAAATGCCAGCCTACCCAGGTTGCCAATCACCTTCTTGCTGTTGTTCATGGCTTGCTCTATCCTGGGAGTCTCCTTCTGCTTATCCTGCCAATCACTGCTTAATGCCATTTTAAAATAATATGAATAGATTTCTGTTAAGGTCTTTGGAACAGCTGTTACTTCTTGGGACTGATCAGTGCTGTTCTTTAGAAAATAGCCTATTGAAGTACCAGAAATCCAGCAAAAAGCAGGGACTGTGCACATAACATGCAAAGATCTGTTAGCCTTGATGTGATAAAAGACTTGGTGGGACAAGTCTTTGTTGTCAAGGAACATCTGATCCAAGAACTCCTTGATCTCCACAGCTCCAAACCCTTGAATTTCTGTCATCCGGTCAACTAGCCCACCTGGGATCTGGCTGGCTGCTGTTGGTCTGGAAGTGACCCAAATGGAAAACTCCTGTAACAGGTTGCCACGGATAATATTAGTGATCAAGCTGTCTACTTGAATCTCCTTTTTGGGGTCTGTGCAAACTACTGTGTTAGAAAAATCTAAAGGAGTCTTAAACTCATCCAGACCATCCAGAATCAATAGAGTTCGGACAGCCCCAGTGGAGATAAAACTTGGTTCTGTTATGTGAGGGAATGCTGACCGGATGAGCCTCTCAGCAGAGAGTTTCTCATAAGTGTTGAGTTCCCGGAAGGTAACCGGCAGCACAAATATGATGTCCTTATTAATCTCTCCTTTTGTCCATGTGTAGACAAATAATTTCACCAAAGTGCTTTTGCCAACCCCAGCTACCCCCACAGTCACAGAGATCCGAGGACGTATGCTGACTTTAGACAGAGGCAGGAAGAGTTTCTCCAAGGGGATATTCTTAGATATATTCCTAATGCCTTTGGTGGCCTCAATCTGCATGACATCATGCTCTTTCTGTTGGATATCTGTCAAACCTTCTACCAGCAGAAGATTAGTAAGCCTCCGTAGCTGGCCAGTCTCCAAGCCATTTCCATAGCGGTTCTGGAGACTTTCCAAATGTTTTTGCACCATAGGTTCTGCATAGAGAAAAGAAAAACAGCAGATTAAAAAGACAGAAAACAGCCACAACCACAAACTGCAGGCAGATCTGGGCTTCTTCATTAGCGTGGTTAGGAGAAGACTCTGGAGCAACTGAAGGTCAGGAAAATAGGTTTGAAAACCACCAGGTATTGGCAGTGGATGGGACTATGAGAGGTTCTGTGTGCTCACTTTGGATATACACTCATCTGCTAACAATACATGTACTTGCTCCTGCCACTGGCTACTAATATTTTTCTAGTTAGACATTGACTGAAAGTCAGAATAGGAAGCTTTACCAAAAGCTGCAACTTTCAATAAATGTTAACCAGCTGAATAACAGAAGTTAAATAGATGAGGTCACCTGACCTGTCCCCCAACCAGGTCACACAGTTGTCCTCTATTCTATCTTCGTAGTAATATGCCCAGCCTAATTTGAGATTTTTCTTAATGAAGTTTAAACATGGAAAGGACAATTTTTTTACCATGATGGTCGCAAATTCTCTGTGCCACTTTCCTGTCAATGCTGTAGAATTTAAGGTCAGAAATGGTACTGTACCTGTGTTAAATTGCCTTGACAGAAAACACTGGTTTTATATAAACGGAAATCATTTATTTCTGGAGACAGTCTCAGCAAGAGAAACATGCACTCTGGAAATTAAATCTTAAGGAAGCTATGTACCTCACAGTTATCATGATGTCTATTAGTGACCCTTTTATCACACTAAAGGTCCCATAAACAGACCAGCATCACTCACCAACTGAACTTAGACAACTGCAGCTTTGCCACAAGCTAAAGTGAGATATAGTTAAATTTAGCTAAAGTTCAGCTCTAAATGTCTCAGTGCAAGTTTCCCATTCACAGCAACCTTCCCAGGAATAAGGAGGTCTGTGATTCCCAAATGAAACTTCAATACAATTCCACCTTGGGGGCTAAATTCAGAGCTGTTAGGGGAGAGTGGTGTTGATTTGAATCTTGCCGCTGCCATACGCTCCTGCGGAGGTCCTTATGCCATCTCACTGTTGCTTTGAATTGAGCATTAAGGACTCTAAGCAAAGGAGTGTTTATTCAAGGTGGGAAGCGTTTTTTACAGCTTTTTACATCTTTCTCAGTTGTCTTTCTTAATAAACTCTTGATTCCACAGCTTTATTTTAAAACAACATAAACTCCTTTGCATTCAGAAACAGTCAGAAGAAACATGGAAGGAGGGGAGGTAAGTTACATGTTAGCAAATGGATAAATTAGCCCATGCAAAGGCATGTTGCTAGAACAGAATGAGGATTAAACTCATGGTGACCTTAACCATCGTGTTATTCAATCCTGTTCTGTGCACTTATCATCCACACACTATCTCTGATTGCACTTTTCAAACTTTCCCACTAGAAGCAGTACTGAAGCTTCATTTCAATATCTAGGTAAGTAATTATTAAGCAAAACACCAGAAAATTCTCTGCCAGGTGGGGATGCTCTGACCCAGCTCAATGTCCCAGGCACATGTTCAAACAGTGCACCCAGGAGCAATAAGCTCTGGCGCAGTAAGCACTGGAGTTCATTGCGGCATGCTAACAGCATGTGTAGACAGGCCTACTGTAACTGTAATCTGGTTTGAGCTAGCGCTGACTGTGATCTGTTTGAGATATAGTTATGGGTTAATAGTTAATAGTATGTTTACTACCTTTTCTCTTGTAATATACCTTGTTTTAGTTTAGCATTGGCTTGTCTGTTGGGAGTTTGTTCACATTAGAACACCCAGTTAAAATCGATTTTCCCAGGTTTCTGGGTAGGGGCTTGAGCTAAATCTGAGAAGTGATGTAAAACCCCTAAAGTTGAACCCAGCCCTTGTTACTGCAGCCCAGTGCCTAGACGAGGGTCACACAGGCCTGTGTACAGTCACTTTGCAGGACACACAGAGATGCTTTTTGCATTCTTATCTTCCCTTGTGTGGTCATATGGGTTCAAAAACATGTGGACAAGTAGATCAAGGTTGCAGCAGCCTGGCAATGTCTCTTCCTGCTGTGGGTAACTAAGAGGACCGAATAGGCAGAACTCTCTTTCCCAGCTCCAAACACAAGTGTTCTGACAACAACACCTAAGTGAAGTTCTCCTCCTAGTGGCTCCACATTCTGCCAGATTAAACTGGAGATTTAGGCTAAGGACAGGCATTACACATAAACCAGTTTAAGTGACCAGAAACTGGTTTAAACCTGTAACAAAACAGACATTCAGTGCACATAAACCAGTTTGAAAATGACTGCAACTGGTTTGAGATAAATCTGGTTGAATGTAGTATCAGACTTAACTGATTTGGGTCAAACTGATTTATGCAATGTCTGTCTCAGACCCCTTGCTGGTTTAAGTTAAGTCAGATACCCCCAGCATACTGGCACGCTCTCTGGGCTGAGCAGGGCTCTCTGCTCCACAGCAGAATCGTGCCCCTCCCCCCGCCCACTCCCTGGCTGAGGCTCCACCAGAGACTTGCACACAAAGCAGGGTCTGCTGGCTTCCCCATGCCCCCACTCCTCTCCCTTCTCACCGCTTGCTGCTTAAGCAGGGATTCCTTCCTTCTCTCTCCCACAGCACGAACCCTAGCCAGCATGTTAGTATGCTAGCTAATTCTGTGTAAGGCAGGTATGACAGTGACCACTTAGGGCTGTTTGGAGCTAATCAACAGCTCAGCTGTTAATGTCCTTGCATTCCTTCCTTTGGAAAAAACTGTGTAAGAAGAGCTTGAACTAATGAGTGAGGCTTTGTTTTCTGATAGAGTGCTAAATCCTGTTATCAAGGGGGGGCGGGGGGCTTCCTAATCACAGGGTCCTGTCAGGGCCTAGCCATGCCCCCCTCAATTCTGACCTGTGGAAGGGAAGGGAGGGCTGCTCTAGCACCCCCCACCCCGCCCCCCTGGCTTCTAGCCTGAGCCACTGTAGGTATGTGCCTGCATTTCTGGAATGAAAAAGAAATATCTGTCCATTATGGCTGTGTGAAGCTTCAGTAGCCAATTTGATTCAGAAGAGATTTGGCTTGATTTGGCAGCCAAATCTCTGAATCTGAATTGAATCGAGAGACCCATAAAAAGCTCTGAATTGAACTGAAGCCTCCAAATCAATTAGGAAAAGATTTGGAGATTCAGAAGGCGGACATGCAGGAAACAGAAACTGAGAAGAGGGAGGGTAGGAGGGGGTGGAAAGACTGCTCTGACATTGACATCTGTAGCTGGCCAGTGACTGTGATCTTTCTCTGAGTTCCCTTCCAAACACAGTGCTCTGGGGGAGGGATGTAGAAACAGCATCTAAGGCTGTGTGTGAACTCATCTGTGTGCCTTTTGTAAGCTGTCTGCCTGTCTTTCTGTTGCAGCAGCAACATCTGATACTAGGTGGTCTCTTGCCACCAAGTTCTATCCAATCCTTTCCTATTTACCCTTGACTACAATCCCTATTGTTATCTATTCCTTTCAGCTCATACTTCCTCCAAAATCCTCTTATTTGTACTTGTTAGCCTTTTTTTTTCCTCCCACAAAAAGAAATCTGTGTCCCTGATGATGTGTCATCACTGTGCAGGAAACCACAACATATATTACACATATTATACACAGACACACACACATTTGGAAAAGCAGGTGCCAGGTCTTCTGGCAGGGGAGGGAGAGAGGGCAGAGGGAGCTCTCCCCCTTCCCCCAAACATAGACACACCATCGTTCCTAGCAGCAAGGAGTCTTCTGCTGCTAGTGGAAGCAAGAGGTGGGAGCTGTGTCTGCATCTGCAGCACCACCAGTAACACCAGTAACCACAAACAGCAGCAGCATGACATTCTCCACTCCAAATTCAGTTGCCAGCATGAGTCGTCCAGTGCCAGAGGAGGAGTTGGATCTGGAAGCAGGGGACCTGAGTGCCATAGCCAAGGAAATTCTGGGGAAGGATGGGGAATCTGAGTTTATGCTCCACACCCGTCAACGTTCCCTAGAGGCAAGTCTCCTTCTCTGCAGAGGAGGTTGTGGGGGCAGGTGGCTCAGCTCTTCCTCCTGTTGTGCCTCTGCCTGCTGAGGAGGGGCATAAGGCAGGATCCCCACCTGCAACCCAGAAGCGGGTGGGTAGTATAGTGTGGGATCATTTTGAGGTGGCAGACGATCCCAGGTATGCTACCTGCCAGCAGTGTCGAAAGCAGATCAGCCAGGGCAAGGACGAGAAACATTTCACCATCACAGTGATGCTGCTGCATCTCAGGAGGCAGCACCCCCTTTCCCTTGTTCCTTCTCAGCCTGGCATTAGTGGGAGCGTGCCCAAAAAGAAGTCCCCCTCTTGCTCCAAAGCCCTCGTCTCCAAGAAGCAGAGGCAGGCCACCCTGGACCAGTAGGGGAAAGGTGGGGACAAAGGTTCCCAAGGCGTGTTCCCAAGTCGAGCGAGGTCACCCAGAGCATTGGGGAGATGTTTGCTCTGGATGGCCAGCCCTTCTCTTTTGTTGAGTGTCCAGGGTTCAGGCAGCTCACAGCACTTGAGGCCCCATCATACCAAGTGCCCGCACACACCACCTTTAGCAGGACAGTGGTGCCTCATGTAGGGTGTACTTGAGGGGGGAGCTACGGAAGGCAGGGCCACAGGGAGCTTTACACTTCACCTCAGACATCTGGAGCAGCAGAGGTGGAGATCATGCCTACCTCTCCCTCACAGAGCACTGGTACGATCAGTCAGGGTGTCAGTGGGCTTGGAGGTGATGGATGAGTCACACACAGCAAGGGAGATCATGGTGGCCATGAACCACGTAGGGCAGGCTGAGCTCACCCGTGGCTTCATGGTTAGTGACAATGGGGCCAACATGGTCAAGGTGGTACATGATGCCAACTTTGTTGGCAATCGCTGTGTGGCACGCAAGTTCCACCTCATAGTCAGGGATGCCTTGGAGGGGGACAGGGCTGCTGGTGATGGACCCAGCACCACCAACAAACTCATTTCCAAATGCAGGAAGGTGGCAGGCTATTTCCACCCGAGCATCAAATGGGGGCAAGATGCTGTGGGACAAACAGGCAGAGCTGAACATCCCACAGCACAAAATCATGCAGGATGTGGAGACTCAGTGGAACTCCACATACTTAATGCTCGAAAGGCTGGTCGAGCAACAGCAGGCCATCCATGAGATGGCCTTGCTCGGGGAGATTGGGATTAGCGCCCCCCCCTTACCAGAACTGAGTGGGACACCATCTGCCAGTTCTTGGTGGTCCTCAAGCCATTCCTCAAGGCCACTGAAAGCCTCATTGCTGGCAATGCCCTCCTTAGCCAGGTGATCCCTATAGTGAAGGAGCTTGAGAATCAAATGGAGAAGTTCCAGGGAATCAATGTTCCTGGCTGGGGCAAGCCGCTTTCAACAGAGGTGCAGGCACTAGTGAAGCAGCTGAAGGAGGGCATCAAAAAACAGCTGGATCCATTGCAGTCCAGTACGGTCTATGTAGTGGCAGGAATGTTCAGCCTGGAGGTGAAGGGGAACATTGCAGCAGCAAAACCCTCAATCACTGGGCAGAGGTGCTGGTGAATGGAGTCAGGGAGGCAGAAGGGCAGAGGTGGGGGGGACATGGAAGAGGGGGATCCACTGTCCCTTGCCAGCACTCCAACCACCAGCCAATCTCCTCCACCACAGCTGCTGCCAATGTGGGCCAAGGGCATGGCTTCAATGTTGGGGACCAGAGGCACCAGACCCCACCATCTGGCAGGTAACGTGCAGGCTTTGGTGGCTACTTATCTCACCAAGGACGTAGAGCTGCTGCAATGTGACCCCTAGGCCTATTGGGCAACCCACAGCGAGATGTGGCAGGGTCTGGCCACAGCTGCCCAGGAACACCTGTCCTGTCCACCAACCGGTGTTCCAAGCGAGAGGGTGCCCAGCATTGCTGGGGATGTTGTGACACCCCTCTGCACCTCCTTGGATCCTGGTTTGGTGGGGCAGCTGGTGTTCCAGAAGGTGAACCTCCTGCTGCTGGGGTTCCCCAAGCTCCACATGCAGGCTGAGTGAGTGCCACCCTCCTCACTCTGCACCTATTTCCTTTCTTTAGTTGCTTTCACAACCGTTTAATGCCCTGCTCTCAGAGCTGAAGCCAGCAATTTAGTTTTTCACCAGCCAGCAGGGGAAGAACATCTCCCTGCTGAGCTCCTGTGCCAGGATGAACTTGGAGGTTTGGACTGAGGACTGAGGAAGGAGGACTGCCTTTATTGCCTGCGTACCAGCCTCTGGCTTCCTTACTCTTCATTCCATCCAGAAAAAGCACACACCAACTGCAGATGCTTCCTCAGCCTGACAAAGGGTTTTTAAACCCAAAACCTTGCCAAGATATGTTTCTCCAACCACCCAGTTCATAGATTTCATAGACATTAGGGCTGGAAGGCACCTCAGAAGATCATCGACCAGAGTTGGTTTAATGAAAGATATCACATCTACTCAAAGACTCTTGCCTGCCTGTTCCTTAGACCAACATGGCTACAACCAGAAACCCAGTTAACATACACAAGTGACCCAAGTTTTGCTTTCAACACTTTGAGGTGCACTTTCACAGAAGCCCCTGCACCTATCTCCTTGAAACCTGGCAGGCTTCATGCCCTCAGGAGGGGCTACCATCCCTGCTGTTTTCATCCAAATCTGCAAAACAATAACAAAGTTATAGGTATTTTAGTGATTCCCCATTATACTCTGTGGCCAAATGACCGAATCGGCTGATTCGTCAGGCGAATCGAATCAGGATGGTGATTTGAATCACCAAATCGAATCACCGTCCCTCTGAATCAGCCAAATCCAGATCCAAATGGAATACTTGCTGTTTCACACAGGCCTACCATCCACATCCAAATTGGTTCAAGCTTTGCAGGTTAGACTAAACTGCAAAGATTGAATCAATTCAGGATCAGGCTTTTTGAATTCCTGTCCCTGGATTCAGAGCACAGTCACCATCAGACACATAACACGGCCAGAATGGGCCCTCCATCCAAGAATGATTAAATGACATCTTTTCCCTAACAGCCAAGGCTGCCAACTCCAAGAAGATGAACTCCTTCTGCCTTGTGCATTGCTATCAACAGTAGCTGCTAGGGTACTTGATGCTCTGTGGGACACAATAGGATAACACCTTGTTATCTGTAGCCATATTGGTTCAGTGTTGCAAACACTTGTTTTAGTAAAAGAAGCAACTATAATAATCATAATTAGTCATGTAGCGTGATATAGTCCTGATCATCTCAACATACACTGCTTTAAAAACATAAGGAATCAGTATGCAGACTCTCAGGATGCACTTTTTCAGAAATGAAATTCAGCTACCTCTTAAGGAAAACACAACCAAAATTGAAGAGTTCACTGCAAAACCATTCAGCAGGTAAGGGTGGAGGTGAAGATGATGGCACTGTCAGTGAAGGGGGCTGCCGAGGAGCCAGAGTAGTGGAATTGCTCAATTTGGAATCTGGGGACTATGTGGTTAAAGTACCATGACGCCAGGCCATGTAGGGACCAGATATGCTAATTAAAGTGTTTTGACTGACATTCCAGTGAGTCTCTCCTACATATTCCTCATCACTGTGGAACCATAAGCTGCCAGAAAGTCTTCTCCATGCAATACAGAGATGACAGTGTCACTGTCAAAGAAAAGTAATTGCAGGTGATGGATATACCAACTAGCGCCTAATCAACAATGATTCTCTTTTCATGCAAATGTCCCCAGCAATTAACAAGGGTGAGAAATACCAAAAATGCTGTCCTTTCTCAGGTTCCTCTGAAGACAGCAGAGCCCAAAGTTTTATCCCAATCCTGCCAGCTGTTCCAACTGCTCTCAACAAGCTAAAAACATTCTGTTCTACCAGCTAGCAGTGGGGAGGTTTCATCTCACTGGAGGAAGTGGCCAGTTGGGTTATGCCCAAGTCTGGTGTGGGTCTTCCTCCTCATGAGGCTCAAGTTACCTCGGCATGGCTCTGAGTCAGTGCAGAAGCACACAGTGCCTCAGAGCAGTGGCACTGCAGAATGAGGGGTGGTTTCCTTCATTGGCTACATCTTTGACAATCAGAGCAATCCTGTAGCTGCATTTTGGCAGCTGTGAACTAATTATTTCTGTCATTTCTTAATAGAATGAAGTCAAACTTTGAGGCCTGACTTTACTTCAGTCCTTACTTAGGCAAAGTAACCAACTGTAACCTGGATCAATGCATACACACTACAGACATTCCTATGCTAGCGCACAGTATCAATACACACCCATCTGCAGACTCCTGTGATTCACTGCCCAAAGAGAGAACAGCATTACCTACCATAGACGGTGATACGGAGATAAAGCTGGGAATTATTTTTCTCTATGAAGTTCTGTAGATACTGAGAGGCAGAGCTGCCTTTCCCGGCCAAAAGATCCATCGCTGCCTTCACCTGCTCCAATACGGTGCCCACCTCCTGCACCTGACCTGCTTCCTCAGCTGTGAGGACATCCAGCTTCCTCATATAGCAGATAATCTCCTCCAGGAACTGTGGTGAGATGGACCTCACCAACTGTTTCCGATAGCGGTTGATCCAAACACCTGGGAGGATGGGAGGAAACTGATGAGCATGAGGAGTCATTGACTATCTGGATCTCTTATGTGCTGAGGTTGTGACAAGACAAGGCAGTCAAAGTCCTTTGGAGGTCACATTGTCACACCACTATGACTGGGAAGCTGTATTGTATAAGCTGCTTGATCAAGGTAGAGACTGTAGAGACCCACAGTGTGATAATGAAAAGGATATGCAATCCAGAACAACACACACACAAAAATGGAAGTAACTAGCGGTTCAAAAGTATGATAGGCTTGTCCTGACAATGTTTCATTCTGAAGCCAGAATAGTACCAGTAAGAGGATCCAGAACCACTTGAATTGGCTAAGTAACTTTTTCCCGATTATTTTTTCAATTCTTGCTTTGTCATTTCTGCTTTGTGCATTAGAAATACGGAGATAGATAAATTGCATTATGGGTAATAAAATCCATCTTTGAATGAGAAAAATGGCTTAGAGGAACAGCGCAGGAAATCCATATTCTACCCATCTCAGTGGTATAAATCAGTTTGGTCCAAAATGGGATTTCACCAAAAACTCGTATCAAACACTTCTGGGCAAGACAGCAGGTCAGGAGTGGGCCAAAAGCCAAAATACCACAAAAAAATCACTGCGGGACAACGTCATTGCCAGTGGAAGAGTGGAGTGACTAATTTCTTACAAGAAATTATCGACTTCCTAAGATATCCAGCTCAGCTGAAAAGACTCCAGTCAACTTCAAGTAAGCCTTCCAATCTCAACACAACCTCCCAATGCTCAGAGGCTCTTTCTTCCCTGTTTCAGGACGCTCATTTTGAATGACTGGACAAGCTGGACAGTCATTGAGTTAGCACGCTGCCTGGAGTTATTCTGAACATCCCCTTCACACTTAAGCTGGAAATGGTGGAATAGAACATGGCATGCAGTTCCTTTAGCAGAGAAGAAAGGACTTAGAAGCAATATCTTTACAGTAGACCTTCCAACCCTGGTAGCAACAACCACAAACACACTGCACTGTTGCATGTCGGATATCTTTTAAACCAGAAACAGTGTAGGCATTAGGGCTATGCAAAGCTTTGGTAGCCCATTCAATTCAGTGGAGATTTGGCTCAATTTGGCAGCCGAATCTCCAAATCCAAATCAAATTGAGAGACCAATTAAAAGGTCCAAATAGAATTGGAAGCCTCTGAATCGATTCAGAAAAGATTCGGTGTCGATTCTGAGATTCGGCCATAGACTAAACAGGCAGCAATCCTCACCATGCTGGACACAGCTGCTGCCAGCTGGTAAGTCTGCTGTGGTGGGCAGAGGGGGGAGGGAATGCCCTCACAGCAAGGGAGGGATGGGGGCTTAGGCTGGGGCTGGGACAAGCTGCCCCACTGGGGTGGGGGGCCGCGGGACTTAGGGAGGGGGGCTCCCGCCACTGTGTGCTGCCATGTGCCACCAATCCAGGATGGCACTGGAGTGGGCGTGTGCCCCAGATCTGCAAAGGCCAGGCTGGGCTGGGCTGCGCTCTGGGAGGCTAGCCCCAGCCACTCGCCGGCAGACTGCACTCCGCTGGATGGGCAGAGCCAGGGTTGTGCTCCAGGCAGCTAGCCCGAGCCACAGCCCTGGCTCCACCCGTCCCGCAGAGTACAGTGGAGCAGGGGCTATGAGGGGCTGCAGCCACCCTGAAATTCCCAGTAGCCCCTGCCACCGGCCCCTCCCCGATCTGAGTGCATGTGCCCGCTGCCATGCTCTGCCGCTGCTTGCCCAGTCAGGGCAAAGCCGGGGCTTGTCCAGGAGGTGCAGGGAAGTTAAGTGAGTTGCAGGAGGGCATATCCCTCACTCCCAGCACCTTCTGCCACACTTCCAGAGTGCAACCCGGCCCAGCCTGCCCCACGCAGATCCAGGGCCACATGACCACTCCCATACCCTCCTGCACCAGTGGTGCATGGCGGTGCACAGTGGCACAAGCCCCGCTTCCCAAGTCCTGTGCCCCCCCTCCTTCCCCGCCCCAGCTGGGCAGCTTGACCCAGCCCCAGACCCAATCACTGCCTCACTGTGGGGGCATTGATCTGTCCCCCTCCCCCCCACGCCCCCCTCCGCTCACCACAACAAACTTACCAACCAGAGGCAGCTGTGTCCAGTGTAGTGAGGACTGCTGCTCGTCTGTTTAGGCTATAGCCAAATCTCCCAAGCAGTGCCGAATCTTTGGATCCTATTTGGCCGAATCGAATTGGGACAGCGATTCAAATCACTGAATTGAATCACTGTCCCTCTGAATCAGCTGAACCTAAATCCAAGCAAATACTCGCTGCTTCGCACAGGCCTAGTAGCCATATCTGTGGTTCTTCAGCTGGGCCAATTACTCTATCTCTGTGCCAATTACCCAACCTGCAACTGTCCCAGACATGTCTAAGGAGTAGGACTGTGCGAAGCTTCAGTCCCTGATTCAATTCAGTGGAGATTTGGCCTGATTCAGTGGCTGAATCTCCGAATCCGAATCAAATCAGAGGACCCTTTAATCTCTCTGAATCGAATTGGAACCCTCTGAAATGATTTGGAGAGATTCAGAAAGATTTGACAATTCGGGCATAGACACAGCTTTAAATGTTTTTTTCTACATACCTCTAGGTAGCAGGCAGCTCATGAATGCTGCGATGCCGGGGCACATGAAGCGTCCCACAGGAGCACTGAGGGGTTGGGGGGGGCACTTCCAGGTCCGCCGGAGAGTGCACAGGGAGGCACCCCCATGCTCCATCTGCTCCAGCATCACAGCATTTACGAGCCACACCTGGTACCTCAAGGTATGTAGAAAAAACATTTTAAGCTGTGTCTATGGCCAAATCGCTGATTCTCTGAATCAGCATTGAATCTTTAGATTCAGATTTGGCCAAATCGAATCAGGGACAGTGATCTGAATCAATTAATCAAATCACTGTCCCTGATTCGGTCTGAATCTGAATCTGGATCAAATTGCACACCCCTACTAGGAAGCTAGTTTAGAAGGCAGCAGCCCAGAGCAGCACAGCGTGCTTGGGGATGCTGTTAAGTTTACCGTGTAGGCTAGCCACCTACATGAAGTACACCAAGAAGAACCTTGTTAGAAAGGGACACAGCTCGTATCATGTTCAATAACAGGAATCACTGAAGCAATACCTTGTCTCCTTTTGTGGGCTTAGTCCAGTGACTCTCAGCCAGGGTGTCTGGGCACTTTGGGGTGCCACATAACCTTCTGAAGGGTGCTGCAGAGGTGTGAGGAGTTAAGTGCAGACTCAGGCTAGTCCCTGCCTCGCAGCTCACTTGCCCCCACTGCCCAGCCCCTCTGCAAGGAGGAAAGCTCTGTAATAAATTAGTTTTTGAAATAGGATGCTGCTCAATTAACAAAAATTATGGAGGGTGCCTTGAGTCAAACAAAGGATTCCTTGAGTCTAAAACCATTGATAATGACTGACCTAGTCCCTTGCCCCCATCCAAAACCTTTTACAGTAGCGCAAACAAGTGGAACAAAGGCTGAGAGAGACAGTATACCTTGTACTCCAGGACCTTCCACCATGACCTGCCACTCACCTTCCATCGGAGGTTTCCCGTGGCATCAGAGGCCTCTTGGGAATGATATCTTTCAGTTGTCAGCACTACAATTGTGGGGCAGTCCCCAGTGCCTTCCCCTTGACTCCACTCTTTGCCTCCTGGTCTCCTCTCCGTCTGTGTCACAGGAGATGGCACATCACTCAAGGTTCACTGCTGAATAAGGCATTTAGCCTTTTTCCATGTTTCTGATGGAAGGAGAAGAAAAAGCATCAGTGGCAATGTGGGAGTAAGCAAAGCTCAAACCCTGAGCTAACTGTTCTGTATCTGTGGATAAACAACAGGTATGTTTCCTTGCAGCCCACTGGGAAAATGTGGGAGGATAAATCTTTCAGGACAGAATGATCCTGCTGTGATGCATCTGAGCTACTTCCAGCTGAGTCAAGCTTGTGCAGCTCGTACTGACTCAGCTAACAGGAGAATTTCCTGTGAAACAGTTAGAGATATTGCTGATTGAAGGAACTTTGCTAAAAGTTTACAACGGAAAGCCTTCCTACAGCAACTGCCAGCAGAGAAAATGGCTGAGATTGTGGCTCACAGCTGTGTCACAATCCAGTGCCACATGCCACCAAGCCAGGATACTAATGTCCAGGACCATGATGCCACAACTCAGTGCTCATATGCTTGTGCCTGAATAGACCATATTAAGAACCCAATATCAACCTGTCAATGCTTTGTTGGGATTAAAATCCCAAATGTCACAGAGATTGTACCTGGTTGCGTTGCTAGGATGCTAGTGTACTAGCATCATACTCTAAACATCCAAACTCTTTATGATAACATTCAGTGCATATGCTATAGCATCCATGCCATGAATGTTATACCTGGGTCTTTCTTGACTGGACATCAAGTAACATTACTCATTTTCTGTACGACTCCCTCCAAATGTCTGAGTGACAACCCTTCACCTGTGGACTGCTGCCTGGACAGAGCATTGCTGGGGAGGGTTTAATTTTTTTGGAAAGGAGTTTCTGAGACCCAAAGCACAGATACAAAGTGATTCATTCTATTTTGAACTTTTTTAACTGAAGTGCAGAACCTCCACCCCACGTTTCTTAATTAGTAGCAAATGTCACAGTGCCCATTTCAGAGCTTGGTACTTACTCCATTTTTGACAGCACAAATGAATGATATTCGAATTATGGTAAGTAGCAGCCACCTATTTCATCTCACCTGGGTGCTACTGGATTGCTGCTAATTGGTTTCCTTTTTAAAAAGAGAAAACAGCCATTGAATTCATGAACTCCCCATACAGAGAGCAGTGGGAGGGCAGTGTCACTGACATGAGAGGAAAATGTCTGCTTGCTTGAAAAGACAAAGCAAAAGCAGGCTCTTTTTATCACTGTCTCACAGACCTTTGTATTCCCAAATGGAAATGCCAGAGGTTAGCTCCGGAGTTGGCAAAATGCGGCCCAGGAGCCAGATGCGGCCCGCCAGGCCATTCTATCTGGCCCGCGGAGCCCCTAAAAATTTTAGAAAATTAATATTTTTCTGCCCCTGGCTGCCTGTCATGCAGCCTTCGATGGCTTGCCGAAACTCAGTAAGTGGCCCTCCGCCCAAAATAATTGCCCGCACCTGGGTTAGCTGCTGTGCCTAGTTACCTGGACTGGACAGTGAGTTTGAGGATGAGTGCACAGGGAGCCCAGCTGCAGGTTGGATTTATACACACCAGCCTCTTCTTTCAGAGGGTTGGGTGGCAGGGGCAGTGTATCCTGCAACAGGAGGTCTTTGCACACCATTTTCATGGTGCATCTTTGCAAAGGAGCAGGGACAACTCATTTCTTCTGCACTTACAGAATAATTCAAAAGAAGTGCTGCACAGGGGAGCTTGGTGCATGCCTTGGCTGTGTGATACGATTTGGCCTTTTATGAGGCAGCTTCACATACTTTGCTGCCCATTCTCCTGTCCAGGGGTCAGGACACAGGGTTTCCTCTCCCTCTTCCCCAGTCAGGAAACTCAGAGGCTAGGGACAGAAGTTAAACATAAACCAGTTTAAGTGATCAGAAACTGGTTTAAAGCTGTAACAGAACAGAAGCTCAGTGTGGATAAACCAGCATCATAATGGCTGAAACTGGTTTAAGATGAACCTGATTGAATGTAGTATCAGATTTAACTGATTTGGGTCAAACCAGTTTACCAAACTTCTGTTCCAGACCCCGTCCTAGTTAAATCACGGTCCCCCAGCATGCTTTGTAGCCTTAGGCTAGGCTGTGCTCCAGACAGCAGAGCTGGCCCCACCCCTCTGCTCCCTAGCTGGACCGGTGAAGGCTGCCTGATGGGGCCCGGCAAGCCCAGTTGGTGATGCAGCCCAGTCTGCAAGGGGGGGTCTGCCCCCACCGGCAAACTCCAGCTGGGGCCTAGGGCAAGGGTTAAACACTCCTTCCCCTGCTCAGACTTACTGCTGGCTGCAACTGTGGACTACAAATCCCAAAGGGAGCTGGAAGCAAGAAGAGGAAGTGATAAGCAACCCTACCAAGTCCTGCTGCTGTAATTCTGGACTGTAAATCCCAGAGACCTCAGGGGCAGCAGGAAGAGGAAGTGAACACACAGCCAGAGAGCCATGCTCTAGCACCCCCCAGCTTCTGACCGGAGCCACTGCAGGCATGTGGCTGCAATTCTTGAATCAAAGGTAAGAAGAGTCTGTTCACTACTGTTTCACTTTAATCTGTGCAGTTTAGACTAACCTGCAAAGACTGAATTGATTCAGCCTTGGGCATTTTGACTGTCCATACCTAGCCAGAGGGTTTGGCTGCCCAAAATGGTAAAAGACCTCAGGAACCATGCAGATCTTGATAAATCAGACTTGCACAGGGCAAGCACATCCATATACAAGCCTGAACACTGCACAGTGGTTTTCAGTCCCTCTCTGTCTCTCTGGGCCTTTGTCAGTATAGTTCTTGCAGCCACCATGCTGGCTGTGTCTCTTCTATGGACTGCAGATCCTTGAATAGCATAAGGGGGTGACAGGTGGGTATCTCAATCTGTCACTCTAGCCTAATTCCAACCCCCGCTTTCTCCAGTCCCCCTGCAACACAAATAGATCCTGCGTTGCCAAGAGCCCCTACAAATAGGTTTCTATAGAGTGAAGTGAAAGAGGGTGAAGGATACTAAAAAGCCTCTGAACCTAGTTTCTCAAACTAGGATGTTCACAGAAATGTGCAAACTGTAATCACTTGCCTAAACCAATACCAGTTCATCAATAGAACAAAGCATTTTGAGTTGATCTCACTGTGACCTTCTGAGCAATCTAGCAGAACTGCTTTTTTGGAATTCTGTTTTGCAGGAAATATCAGTGTTGCATTTTAATTTCATTTAATTTTTGGAACAGAAAAAAAAATGGAGAAATATTAGTTGTTCTCTCCATGTGGAAAGTCCATCTTCATGCCAGCTGATGTCTTGCTCTTCTGTTCTATTTCTGAACTATCCAGTTTTTATTTTCCAGTGCTTTGAATACGACCCTATGTCTCAAAACATATTTTGAGGAATATGCTATCTTCTCTCCAAGAAGTTTTATTTATGGCCTCACAGTTTATCATTTTTCTCAGCTGACATAACAAACAAGGCTGTGATGTTGCCTTATCTCTTCTTTTTCTGCTCTAGAGCCAGTTTGTGTAATTCAGATACATGATCAAATTAAAAACAGCCTAGTGAGCAATTCTCTAGCTTATGTGCTTCTCTCTGCAGATATCTTGTTATTTCCAACCACTTTGGAAAGTTCAGTTAAATCTTTCTATGAAAAAAACATTGGGTTTCCCCTCTTGTCTCTTGTGGAAGATACATTGACTATAAATCAGAGCCTCCTGGCTGGATGCTGTGAGCTTTCCCCGTCTCTCCTCATGGCCATGGTGGAGGATGGATTCTCCTGCCTCAGGTAATTCACCCACGTTCCATGCTGTGATTTCCTACATCTGATACTATTTAAAAACATGTTGTTCCCTTCTAGGAAAGTGAATACTTCAAATTAGCAGGAGCAAATGAATGTTATCTAAACAAATAGGAGGCAATAAACAATGTCAGCAGTTTTTCCTACTCCCTATATATTTTTCTTGATCAAATACAGGCCTAGAGTATTCTGCTTCAGGTGGGTTTAGTCCAGAGTGCATTCCTCAAGTGTCAGTAAGTTTGTATGCATGTCCCTGCTCACTCTCTTGGTATTAGCTTTGTCAGTGCAGCTTTAGTCTCATACTCTGAACTTTGAGCCTGCAGTGCGATGCTGCGGCTAGTAAAGCGACCAAAACGCTGGCTTGCATCCATAGATGCTTCTCAAGCAAATCCCGGGACGTCATTCTCCCCTTGTACTCGGCCTTAGTGAGGCCGCAGCTGGAGTACTGCGTCCAGTTTTGGGCTCCACAATTCAAAAAGGATGTGGAGAAGCTTGAGAGAGTCCAGAGAAGAGCCATGCGCATGATCAGAGGTCAGGGAAGCAGACCCTACGATGACAGGCTGAGAGCCCTGGGGCTCTTTAGCCTGGAAAAGCGCAGGCTCAGGGGTGATCTGATGGCCACCTATAAGTTTATCAGGGGTGACCACCGGTATCTGGGGGAACGTTTGTTCACCAGAGCGCCCCAAGGGATGACGACTAGGTCGAACGGTCATAAACTACTACAAGACTGTTTCAGGCTGGACATAAGGAAGAATTTCTTTACTGTCCGAGCCCCCAAGGTCTGGAACAGCCTGCCACTGGAGGTGGTTCAAGCGCCTACATTGAACACCTTCAAGAGCAAACTGGATGCTTATCTTGCTGGGATCCTATGACCCCAGCTGACTTCCTGCCCTTTGGGCAGGGGGCTGGACTCGATGATCATCCGAGGTCCCTTCCAGCCCTAATGTCTATGAAATCTATGAACTTCCTTTCAGCTGCTTTATTCCACAGGAGTAGGACTCTAGGACAGATTGGAGCAGGAGTCCACTCCCTTTGGGTTAATCCTGAGTGGGAAATATGTGGAGTTGTTCCCAAAATAGGCTCCATCCTCACCTCCCCACCATAGTGCAGTGCAGGAAGCATGGCAGAAGCAGGGAGGAGTAGCCAGAGGCCATTGCTGCTGACCTGAAGGGGAGCCAGGAAGAGAATCCTCAGCTCCAACAGGGGCTCTCACCTTCCTACCCTGGGCTGCACCAAGAGTGAACTGGAAAATGAGGATTTGAGCAAGTGAGGTAACAGGTGCGGTCCCTGCCCCACAGAATCTCTCAAGAGCATCTAGGCAGAAAGGAACATGCAGCCTGCACTTTAGTAGTGTCCTATTGCATCAAAAGATACCTTGTCAGCACTGGGCAGGAGGCCTGGCTTATCGCTGTTCCCTCAGTGATGGGTTTTCCACACACAGGCACTTTCTGATGGGCAGTGTGGAGCCTGTTACGAGGACTGTAGGACCGATTCCTAAGGAACATCCACTCATGGCACAAACTCATCGGTGCAGCAGGCACCAAGTGACATGCTTTTCAGTCATTTCAAAACAGAAGTTAAGGACTGAACTGTGCTCACATCACTGGATGGGCTCTTCTCAGAACAGACAAGACCCACTGACAGGGGCTGTTATAACTATCAGTAACATTTATAGTACAGTAACACTGGAATGACACAGATGGGGCTCTGTTGAGTTTGGCACTGCACACACATAGTGCCTGCCTCAAAGACCCAACATAGCACATGGATAAGACAAACCAGTCCTTTGGAGAAAGTGGCAAGAGAACCAGTATGTAAAACAACAGGATGAGTTCAATTCTTAGTCAGAAGCACTATTTGCAGCTCATGTACACTATAAATACAAATTCTTATTTTCTTTCTACACGTAAGTGGCAACTTTCTAGGTGTGTTAGTGGAGTTTTTGGCACTTACGCACAGGTAGAGATTCTACTTCCCCTGTAGTGTGGACATGATCAGTCCCTGCATGCACACTTACATGTGCAGTAGCCTACATACTGCACAGGCAGGTACATAGCAGCATCTGCCTGTGCCTGTTGAAAAAGTTTAAGTGTGTCCAAGTCACAAAAATGTGGTCAGCCAGAAAACCATGACTAACAGGTGTTCAAAAGTGAAAGATGAGCAGCCTTGGTATTTTCCCTCAAGAGCTATGGCACTTGCCCAGAAAGCAGAAGACCTGGCTTCTAGACCCTCTTAGCCAGAGGGGGTGTGCATGTACCTACATTACTTTGACTTCACAGCACAGTGCCCTAACCACAAAGCCACACGTTGGACATTTTACAAGGTTCTTGGACAAGTGACCTAACCAGTCTTGGGGCTGATATATGGGAGAGCCTGCACTTATGCTGAAGTACACACAGGGGTGGATCTAGGATTTCCCAAAGGAGGGGGGCAGGAGCAGCAACCTGCACTACAGGGATGGCTGCACTCCTTGCTCCCACCCTCCTGCACCCCAGCCAGAATGGGCATACTTTTTTAAGTCCCTAAAGCAAGTGAAAATCTCCCCACCCTTCCTCTTCCTGCTCAGAGGCACACTCTGACTTTTCCTCTTCCCCTCCCCTCAGCTCCCCTGCCTGCAGCTGCTGCTTTCTCTGCTGCTCTGGCTCAGGGAAGCTCCAGAGCCAGCTGGACTGAGCAGGGCCTGGGCTCAGCTGGGGAAGGGACAGTGGCAACAGTGTGGCTGGAGTGAAGTTCCCCACACCCTGCCCCAAGCAGGCGTGGGAAGGAGAACCCCTATCTATCCCTGCTGTTGCTGTCTACATTCCCACCTGAGCCCAGCCCCTGTGCAGCAGGCAGGAACAGTTCTGGTGCTCCCCTGACCCCAAGACAGTGGGGAAAGTCAGGTGGGAGGAAAAGAGGAGGAGAGGAGGTGTGCCTTTGAGCTGGAAAGGGAAGGGAAGGAGGATTGTTGCATGTTTTAGGGACTCTAAAATGTCTCGGGAGGCTCCCATGGTGCAGTCCAATCCAAAAGGGGATGCAGCCATGCCACTGCACCCCTGAGTACATGCAGTGTGTAGCTGATTGAGCATGCCCAGTTTATGTGTGCACACTTATGTGTCCACAGTGCAGTCAGGACCAAAAATGCCCAGGGACACAATTAGAAAACTGCTGTTTGGTGCACAAAGGGAAAGAGCATTCTACCAGTTTCAGAAGGCGGTTTTCATGCTCTACTTCATCTGTGGCTATAAACCAAAGTTCCAGAACCACTGGGGCCTATGTCCAGACACCAACAAGCAATACTTACTACCCATTGACTTTTACATTCAGGTTAAATATGTGGCAAGGTAGTTGAAAGGCAACTGAGTCCTCCCTGATAATTATATTTGTTGCCATGATATAAACAGCTGGATTGTAGCTCTGAGTCCTGGGCCATTTAGAATAGGGTCAAAAGAAGCCATGTCACAGCAGGACTCTTGGGAGGAAGAGTAGGTGATTGACTCTGCAGTCCTTCAAGGATGAAGCATGAGCACTGTTTGCAAGGGAGCCGTGTATTACACCCTGGGTTTTGCTCAGCTCCGCTGCCTGCTGCAAAGTGCTGGTGGTTTAATGGCTGCAGCCTCTCTCCATCTCCTTGCTACCTCTAGAACAAGGAGGGCTGGTGATCTTTTCTGTAACAACAGCCATTCCCTGCTAAAGGACAGAAATAGAAGGTAGAAGGCTCCATGTATACTCTTGCCCATATTCTCATCCAGCCAAGGCTAGCCCCTTTCTCATCTGCATTTAGGCTTGGATATTGCATGGAGATTGCTCCAGTTTTATAAAGAAATTATAATAATCATGTTTAAAGTATATAACCTCAAGTAATGGTCTACCTTGGGAGGAATAATAAAAAATACAAATATAAAATGGGGTACACCTGGCTAGCTGGCAGCACTATGGGAAAAGACTTGGGAGTCTTGATAGATCACAGACTCAATATGAGTCTGCATTGTGATGCCCACACACACAAAGTGAATGCAGTTTTGGGCTGCATCAATAAAAACACTAGGTAAAAGACGAGGGAAGTGATAGTGCCTCTCCTCTCTACTCGACACTGGTTAGGCCTCATCTGGAGTAGTGTGTGCAGTTCTGGCCTCCACGGTTGCCTAGAAATGTGCTTGGGAGTGGGGGCCTTTTAATTAGAGCAGTTCCTGAACAGCTGCTCTAATTAAAATGGTTCACCATCATATGTATTAAGCCCCCACGTGTTTCAAAATGGCCACAAGGGCACTTTATGTAAACTTAGTTGAATAAACTTTAGATACAGTGCCCCCCTGGCCATTTTGAAATGCACAAGGGCTTAATGCATGCAACTGTGGGATGATGCACAGTGTTCTAATTAGACCACTCCAGTGAACTCAGTGAATCAAGTCTGCTCTGACGCGTTTTAATTAGAACATGAATGAGCACATCTATAGGCACCCCACATTTTAAAAAGGATGTGGAGAAGTTAGAGAGGGTCAAGAGGTGGGCAACTAAGATGATGAAGGGCTTGGAAAGCAAGTCATATAGGCTTGGAGATAGGCTTGTTCATGTTACCAGCACATATGGAAAAGTGCTGGTACTATGACTTAGACACTCATCATCTGTTCATAAACTTTAAGCAGATTTACGACAGTGCACAGACAGGACGTTGGAAACATAATGGTAGAATCTGGATTCCCTAGCAAGCTCATGAAAATGATTAGCCTGTGTCTTACAACACACAAAAGGGACAATTAAAAAGGATGGAAACTTCTTTGATGCCTTCAACATAGCACCTGGCCTGAGACAAAGTGTGATGCACTTTGCCCACTACTGTTCAACCCGGTGTTGGGACAAGTTGTCAGATTGGTGACTGAAATAAAAGAGGTCCAGCTTAGAGAATTGCACAATAACTTTGGGTGCACAGACAACCTGGGCATCATGTCCAACAGTGCTAAAGAACAGTAGAATGTAGGGACAGATCCAGGGGCACCCCCCTTTCAGACTGGACTGCACTGCTGGAGCCTCTAGGAACTTAAAAAAAGTCCCCAACATAGAAGAGATTCCCCCCATCTCCTTGGTGCTCACAGGCACGTCCCCTTCACTCCTTTCTCCTACTCCCCTGCCTGAGGCTGCTGCTGTCCCTGCAGCAAGGGATGCTTCAAAGCCGCTGCCTGTGGGCTTGGCTCAGCTGGGAACAGCAACCCTGGGAGGAGTGACCAGGAGTGGGGGTGAGCTCCCACTTCCCACACTTACTTCCAGGGGATTAGGAATGGCGTGGGAACCCAGCCCCCTGCCCAGCAACACTGCTGCTGCCGTCTCTGAGCCCAGCCTCCACACAGCCTGGCTGGAGTGGGCAGAAGCGGCTTTGAGGCTTCCCCCACCAGCAGCAGAGAGAGGTAGGAGAGTGGAGAGAGGGGATGGGAGAGGAGAGGATGCACCTATGAGCATGGAGGGGAAGAAGAGGATTTTTAAAAGGTCCCCTAAGGTGTCTGTCCTGTCCCCATTGATGGGTTGGAGGCAAGAGGCTCGGAGCAGGGGCGAAGCCATCCCTGTAAAACAGGTGGATGCTCTTGCACCCTGCTTTGCCAAAGCCTGGATCTGCCCCTGGTAGAAAGTATAACATTTTAGAATATACAGCCAAGAGAATAGGGCTTATAGTGAGCAGACTATATGGATGTCACGCACAAGAATAGAAATGGAAGAGCAAAATGAGACCTTTGTATGGGAAATAGTAACTTTCGAGAGGGTACAAGAATTCAAGTATCTTGGATCATTGTTGACCGACACCAACAAGATGGGCAGGGATATTACTGAAAAGATCCAGAGTGGGGATAAAACACTTCTTAATAGACTCATCGGGTCCAAGATACTGTCCAAAAGAATGAAATAGCAGCTATACAATACCACTGTTAGATATGCAATGATGTACAGGAATGAGACTTGGTGCATGATGCTGAAAGACTGACAGAAACTGATTTGCTTGAAAATAATATTCTCAGGAAGATAGCTGGACCAGTGTAAGATCCAGTGAGGGGAAAATGGAGGCAAGAACTAATGAAAATCTCTGAAACATCATGGAATTGCCCTTCATTACAGGTGTGGTGCTTACACAGCAGTTAGTATGGCTTGGCCATGTGGCGAGAGTGGAGGAATCTAGAAACATCAAAATCAAAATTATGATTATTCATCAACTGATATGAAGACATCCTCAAGGTAAGCCTCACCGGTGCTTGATGGACAACATAAGAAGAGACATGAAGGTACTTAATGTAGGAGAGGATTGGGAGGAGATAGCTCAGGATAGACAAGAAAAGAGGCACGTCATCCAGGAGGCCAAAGCACTACAGGTGCTGATCAGCCATTGGAAGTAATTCATATTTTAGTGTTTGCAGATGACAGGTGTTATGAAGTTAAAAGTCACTCATGTGAGGCTGGACCTTCTACCCTCTTTTCTGTTATTCTACAGGGTAGAGACAAGTCTTAACAGAACTGTTCCCTCTCTGGACAAACACCTTTACATACCTGGTAGTGCAGAGTAGGACTAGGATTTTTTATTTTGTGAAAAATTCCACAGTTTTGATTTTTTTTCATTCCACAGTGACTGGAATTACTGGCTGTTTGAACCCCAACTGTCCAGGCAACAACTTGGACAAATGTCATGCAGAAGAACAGGATAGGGAGTCAGTCAGGAAGGGCATTGACCACCCCACCCCTTTTAGAGAGAGTTTTGAAGATTGCCTAAGAGAGCTAAGGACCTAGGACCCTGGGCTCCTTACCCGTTGGGCAGGCGAGCTGGCAGAAAATCAGGCATGTTTGGAAACTGTCCTGCCTGAAATGATTCTTCTAGAAGTCAGCATGGTGTCTGTCAAAATTTCATCAAAACTGACATGTTCCTGTGGGACATTTTGCTTTTGACAAATCAGCATTTTCAAGCAGAGAAAAATATTCCATCCAAAAATTTCCAATGACCAGTAATGTCTACCTTTTAAATGGTGCTTCAGCTGTATGTCCTAGTTAAGAGAGTCCCTAATCACTAGGGAATAGCTAATGATCCTATTTGAATATTGTCAGTATTGAAATTAGATGTCACTTAATGGGATGTTTTGGCTAGCCCATGCTTAAACTGAGACACTGGCCCAGTTCACAAGTCTGTATCCTAAACAAGTGGATATCTTGCATACTCTGCATGCATATCCCATTCAAGATCTAAAGTTCAGGACTTGCATCCTTCTCTCTAATGAAACATCTAATGAGAACTTCTTGATCTTAAGAAGAATGCAGGTTCACATCCAGGTGGAAACTCTGCTACTTGGGTCTGTCTTCACTAAATGATACAGATATGTTGCCTGGGCATGCTAACACACATTAAAAAATAAACGCTGTGGGAGAATAGTTGCAGCATAGCTTTGTGGAAAGTGAAAGACAGGGACTACTTATTGTTCTCTAGTATCTCGCATGTGAAGTCTCACTTACCAACTTCCTGTAGTAATCTTGCTTTTGTTTGTATATATAGAAAAGGGATTTCTTTATGGTTGGGGGTACTTTTGTTAGTGCCCCCAACCATAAAGAAATCCTTTTTGTATCTTACTAAGAGGCTGAAGGCAGAGGATACATGACCCGAGGGTTCTTTCTTCCTGCCCCTAGTCTGTGGCTTCAATCCAGCACACAAGTCACCAGCAGCACTAAAATGCTGTCAGGTTGTGAGGCACAGGAATTGAAGAAACCACAGTCAATACAGCACTTGCAGCAGAGCAGTTTATTTGCTTACAGACTCCTCTGCAAACTCAGCAACACAATATGCACTTACTGGCTTATGGCTCATCTACAGATTTACCACTATAGGCTTGCTCTCCAGGGACCAGCATGCCGTGTTTTGCTTTGAAATTTGAAGCAGGTGTAGCCGTCACGAGGGAAAAAAATGCAACATTCTTTTCTCTCTCTCCTAAGGCAAGAAGAGTTGCTGCAGGTTCCACAGATACGGCAAAGCGTTGCTCAGCTTTAAAACTGAATAAAAGAGCCAAATTATAAACAGAGCAGTGCATGTAGTTGTACTGTGACCACATCTGCAAATTTATGCACAACTGCACATGGAAAGAGCTAGGTAAATAAAGCTCATACATTAGAGGCCTTTCTGCATGCATGCTTAATTTAGGTATACAAATGCATATCACAGATGTCAAAAAAGAAATTGGTCCCTCCTCGCTGTTTTACATCTAAGATATTTCCAGATAAAGGTACATACACAATTTTGATTTTGCATAAAGCGCCAAATATAAACCAGATGCCTCAAGATACAACCATGTTAACAGGGTTTCTCTCCCAGAAACGCCAGGGAAAATTTGCTTTAATCCTCCTTCCCCAGCACACCATGCTACAAGAGACTGAGGTGCCTGCATCACTCATCATGGCTTCTCAAGTGTACTTTATTGAAGGCCTATCCCTGCACAGCCACGTCCACAGCACCGTACTCTCCTTTCTCACCCTGGCACCCTGGATCAGCATTCACTCAGTGAACAGTGGCCTACCAGATCTTCACACCACTTCCTGTAGCATGATTTTCCCATGATGAATCTCAAAGACATGCTGAGCCGCTATGACTAGCAGCTGTTTGACTAGGGGACAGTGTGAGAAACACTCTAGGATGCTGGAGAATCCTGGTTGCTGGTTGGTTCAGATGGACTGGCTTACAATAATCTCCTAGTATTTCATGTTGAATTTCAGGGCTAACTACAGAATTGGGAGAAGGTCCTGCAAAACCTGTTGGATTCTTCATTACTACTAGGCACGCAATGCAGCCATGGCTGCTTTTACTACTTCTGGGGAAGCAGGAAATTAGACTCTTTTCTTGAAGAAGGGGACCTACCTCTGCAACTCCAGAGCAGACTACTGCAGTTCACTGTTTGTCAGTGTAGGTGACTGCCATGGGGCAGCCACAGCTCATACAGTAATGACCAGATGTCAAAATAAGATGTGAACATCCTACAACACTACTCTCTGAGCTTTGCTACCTGCTTACCCTTTTCCAGGTTGAACTTAAGTTCCTCCTCCTTACCTATAAAGCACTTACAGAGCTAGTTCTGAAGTTAGAACTCTTAAAATTGCCTACCCATTTAAAACACACCAAGGCACCTATGCTCAGTCAGTCTGGTCCACAATAAAATTCATATTGAATGCAGAGGACAATACATTTTAGCAGAAGGACCTTCCAGTGCAAATGGTACTAGCTTCCTTCCCAGATACATATGGTTCATTTCATGTGCTGCAACTATCCAGCAGTTCAGAAGGAAGCCTGAATTCTGCAGAAATATTGTCATTAATTATCAGGATATCAGAAGCCTCCTTCCAACTCAAGTACTGTGTATTAGGGCTGTGTTAAACACCATCTTTTGGTTTCAACGTCTGTTTTGCTGTTTAAAAGGAATGTGTTTTCTTTCGTTTCAAAGCACTGTTCCGTTTCATTTTGTCAAAACTGTTTCACTGTTTTGACGCGTTTCAACATTTTGCCCATAGGCTATACTGGGGAATCATGAAAATGCCTAAAACTTTTTCATTTATTGCCTGATTCAGGTGAAAATTGCAGGGATGGTAGCCACTTCTGAGAGCGTGAAGCCTGCCACGTTTCAAGGAGATTGAGGTGCAGTTTCCCAGAAACCTCTGCACCTAACTGTTTAAAGGAAAACTCCTGACACTTGCTGACAGCAGCAGCCTCCTCTCATCCAGTGCACAGATCTAGAGGCCCACACCCCCAGGAGGGCTGTGGGGCTGTGCCGGACTCCTCATGGGGGTGCGGGCCCCTGGATCTCTGCACCAGATGACAGGAGGCTGCCCTGCTGCCTCGGACCAGCGGTGTGCGCCGCCTGTGCCCAGCAGCAGGTAAAATTGATACTGCTGCCAGTCCTAGGCAGCAGAAGTAGCCTTGTCTCATCCAGCACACAGATTTGGGGGCTCGCATCCCCAGGAGGGCTGCCAGGCAGTGCTGGACTCCTCCCGGGGGTGCGGCCCCCTGGATCTGTGCACCGAATGACAGGAGGCTGCCCTGCCATACGCCTGGGCATAGTCCACACCCAGCGCCAGGGAATATTCATGCTGCCACCAGTTCCAGATGGCAGACACAGCTTCGTCTCATCCAGAGCACAGATCCGGAGGCCTGCAGCCCCACTGAGCTCAGCCCACTTAAAGGCCTACTTAAAGAAAATTGAAGGCCTACTTAAAGAAAATTCCTGATGGACTCATTTTGATTAGAACAAAACTTTGTGAATATCATGATTAGTATTAAGTTTTCCAGGTGCAGTCGTATTAGTTACTGCACTGTCTTTTATATGTTACAGTATGAAGGACTAGAATGTTTTTCAGCCTGTGGTCCACAGACCCCTGGGGGTCTGCAGACTATATGTAAGGCATAGGTGGGCAAAATTCAGCCTACCAAGTTATTGTGTCTGGCCCCCGGCTGCTCCCACAGCACTCTGCATGGGGCTGAGCCTGGATGGGGATCCAGGGCAACCCACACCATGCTCCAGCCCATGCCCCATGCCTGCAGGCAGCACTGCCCTGACCCCAGCCCTGCCCACCATACTGGGGAAAGCTGCAGCTGAGTGGCTCCTGTCCCAGCACACGAGGCTCCAGCTCTAGCTTCAGCTCCTAGCTGCCTTCTACCCACTCTGCCTACCCAGCGTGGTGAGCAGCCACCTGCGGGCAGCTGAGTGAGTGGAAGGCAGGTCTGCCAGGAAGCTGTACACACTGGCTGGGGCTGGGGCGAGGGTGGTGCTGTTGGTGTGTGCAGGGTGGGTATGGGCAGAAGGACCGCACAGGCTGCCTGAGGCGGGAGCAGGTGGAGCTTGGTCCCCTGCAGAGCACCACAGGGGCAGCCACAAGCCGGATGGGGGAGGGGAGGACCACACCTGCACATGCACTGCACCACCTGATGAGGTCCGCACATGCAACTTGCCCCCTCCCCCCCCCCCCCCAAATCCCTTAATCCCCCCCACCTCCAGTCGGCTCCCAGGACCTAGCAGGCAGGCAGTCCCCCCCACACATGAGCACTCACCCCACCATCTCCTCCCACATTCCCACAACCACCCCCTAACACCCCCCACACCCAATATACAAGAGTAGAACTTTATTTTGAGCTATTATGCAATCACTTCTATATACACTAGTCAAAAAAAACCCATAAGACAAGATTTTTTAAATAAAATTAAAGTATGTTATAGTAGATGTTTTATTTTAAGTACATGATTTGTTTTTTTTATCTATAATTTGTTAAAATGATATCTTCTGAAAGATTTTGTGTGTGCAGCCTTTGACAGCTAACCCGAACTCATTAAGTTGTCCACCAGCAGAAATAATTGCTCACCTCTGGTCTAAGGGGGCCACAAAAGATGACTAAGATCAATCAGAAGTACATGAATACGCACACTTAAATTTCAAAGAGGTCCATACTTCCATTCAAATTGTTTTAGGGGTCTAGAAATGAAAAAAGTTTGAAAACCACTGGACTAGAACACTTGTGAGAATAAATCCCATAGGATTTTTCCTAGAAGGGGGCTATAACCCTCAATATCTTGGCCAAAGCCTACTTCAGATAAGCACACTGTGTTTCTTTTAATCAGGAACAGAGGAATTTCCACATCTAATCAGGAGATTGTTCAGAAAGTTCAGTATTCTTCTTTGATAGTGGCCAGTGATATATGCTTAATTAGGAACATGCAAGAAACCCCAAGATGGAAGAACCTATCTAGAGTGGAAGTGTATTCCTATCCCCCACTTCTTAGTTGTTAGATTGTGCCCTGAAAATTATCTTATATAAATAATGCATATACTTTATCATTTCTATATAATCTGTTATTCTTATTTATATATAATAGGACATAAGTATGTGCGCATGTAATATATATATATATATATAATTAGAAATATGTTATTAATATAATAAATATATTAATATAATAAAAGATGTTGTTAATATAATGAACATATTAACTCATCTAATGTAAGCCTGGCTATTCTCATTATCAATATTGTCTTACATTATTATTTAACAGTATAACATACATTATAACATATGGACACATAATGCTCGTATGAATGCCTTTTTTTTAAATCCTATTAAGTTCTTAGCAGCAGCAATAGGCATGGGAATGATTCATTCTGAAAGAGTATGACTCTTGCCTCAGACTGCTGTGAACTCTAAAATGGTCTGTACCTCCTGGGTGGCATTTCAGATTCCTATAGAAGTGACTGACGTGTGTAGAGTGGTTTGGGATATTTAAATAGAAGCCATGGATAAATATCCATCACTAACCTTAGCACAAGGGTAGCTGTTCACGTTCAAGTTTATTAGGGAAATAACACTGTATCAAAGCTGGAGAATTACCATTTTGTTCCTTACTGTATCATTATATCGAACAGCTATGAGATGTGATCCACAGATGCTTTTCCGTGGGCAGCCGTTAGCCAGGATGTGAGTGACATTGTACCTATTGCATATTCCCTGTTTTATAGATTGATTGCGGCTGGACTGGAAGAAGATAGGCAGGCACTGCAGACTGCAGTTGGCCTCTTGTGGATCTGCAAAGGCATGGCAGGGATGAAAGGAGTCTTTGACTTTGGGCACGCCAGTGCAGGGACAGTCACAGATGCTATCCCTGTAGAGAAGGTGAGCATAACTGGGATCAAAATCTAACCTGATTCACAGAACTAAAGGAGGTGGCTTCTCTCTGGTACAGGGTCTGCCATAGCAACCATCTGGGTAATACAGTTCCACCATGCCTTCAGTGCGGGGCCTTCATTTAATACTGCATTTCACTCCATAAACATCACATCATGGGGTTTTATGATGATCACTTCGTGATTGCACCAGAAATTTCACCGATTTACAGGTGAACAGCACCAGAGACATGTGACCAATTTTTTTTTCATTGCCCTGATGCAACCCTACCTAAGTTTGGGCAAAATTCTCCTTTCACTTACATCACTGTAAATGATCAGGGATCATTTTGTAGACTGGAATCTGCTAGAAAGACCCAAAGATTCCTAGCTAGAATGTCTTGCTCTTCAGCTCACAGTCATGCCAACTGCCAAATGTGGTATCAGGAAGGGATTTTCCCTCTGTGTCAGATTGATGCAGACCACATAGGTTTTTGCCTTCAACCCCAGGTGAGGGGTTGAAGCAACAGTTTTCGGGATTCCTTAAGGTAAGGGTAGCCTATGGGCAAAGGGAAATGGACTTCATGGCCCAGGAAGCCCCTTCCACTCCTATGTTATTACATTCCTACTGATTTCCACCTGGCATCTGAAAGTAAGGCTGGGTTTATTTTTGCATCAAAATTATTGCTGACTTAAAGCAACCTACATTTAATTAGCTATGATCTTGTTGTATAAACCAGGCAAGAGTCCAGCTTCTTGTGTTGGTTCCCCAAAGCTGAACAGGAGTGAAGAACAATACAAACATATTTGCCATGACTTAGAAGATTTGGCTTGGAGTATAAAAAGGGCCCATTTCCAATGTCAGCTGATGTAAATCAGAAGTAGCTCAACTGAAGTCTGTGGCCTCATCCTGCAATGAGAAGAGAATGCTGTTAGCTTTCTTGTTTCCAAGAAGGCTAACAGCATACTGGGTTGCATTAGTAGGAGCTTTGCCAGGAGATCGAGGGAAATAATTATTATGCTTTATTCTGCAATGTTGAGGCTACATCTGGAGTACTATGTCCAGTTTTGGGCCCCCCACTATAGAAAGGATGTGGACAATTTGGAGAGAGTTCAGTGGAGACCAGTGAAAATGGTTCAGGGACTGGAGCACATGACTTATGAGGAGAGGCTGAGGGACCTTGGTTTATTTTGTCTGCAGAAGAGAAGACTAAGAGGGGATTTGATAGCAGCCTTCAACTACCTGAAGCGGGGTTCCATAGAGGATAGAGCTAAACTGTTCTTCATGGTGACAGAACAAGAAGCAATGGCCTCAAGTTGCAGCAAGGGAGGTTTAAGTTGGCTATGAGGAAGAACTTTCTCCTTGGAGATTTATAAGGCCCAGCTTGACAAAACCTTGGCTGGGATGGTCTAGTTGGGGATGGTCCTGTCTTGAGCAGGGGGTTGGACTAGATGACTTCCTAAGGTCCTAATTGTCTATGATTCTATGAATCAGTCCATGAGGTGAGGAGGATGAGTCAGCAGGTTCTTTTTTAGCTCATTCTGCTAACATGAGTTTTAGTGCTGCATTTGCTGTAGCAGATGGGGCTGTAAATGTCACAGTGAATATAGTATCTGACAATTTTTTGCTGTTATCTGGTTACAAGTCATTTGCAAACTGATCCTCATTTCTGCAGATAAAGAATATGTCATTGAATTGATTATAGAAAAAAAATTCTTACTTGTTAAGTATTCACAAACAGATTGATTAGACTACATTTAATTAATGGTTAGCAATGACAACTTTTGCAACAGATAAAACTCCCTCATTTGGAATTACATGAACATCTTATGCAAAATATTTACTGAGATAATTTGCATATTTGGAAATAATTTTTATGACTATTTTAGCTTTAAGCTTTTTTTGTGGATTTAGCTCTGGTGAAAAGCTTGAGACTGGAAAATAAAGTCTCTGAGGCAAAACTGCAGAGCAGGTTTCCCATTCAAACTGTTTAGCCAACATACCTCTATCCTAGCCTAGGTAGATTTTCGTAGGGGTTGTAAGAATCGTTCCGCCTCTAAAACCCACATATCTTAGCAAAGTGCAAAGTGTCATATCTCGGCAGTCATATAGGACCTGGAACTGAGACTAAAGGACACCAAATATCCCTGCTCAGCTGGACTGGATTCAGATTGGCAACATACAGGCCCCTTGAGTAATGCAGCCCATTATCTGAGACATTCAGTCCCTGAATAGTTTTTTTTTATTTGATTTACATGCTATCCTTCCCAACTGAGGCTCCCGTTAGATTACAAAAGGGAGAAAAAATAACTTATAAAACATGAAAAATACTTATAGGAAAGGAGAAAATATAAAACAGAATTCCACAAAGCAAAATCCCAGCCTAGCTTTGCTGGCTTAATTTTTACTAAAGATTTGCCTGACAGGTATATCTCATTACATCTCAAAAACCGATTGTGTAAAAAAAAAAAAAAAAAAGTCAAAGGTACAAAGTCAAGCATTCATAAAAGTTTAAACGGTAGAATTAGATTTGTTCAGGCATTTGTAACTCCTATGTTTATATGTTTTCCAGTTATGTTACAGCTTTGCATCACACAATCATCTGCTATTTTTAAGCATGTATTGTCAATAGGGTGTGAACACAAACCTGGAGATTCACAACACACACCTTAATCACTTGAACAGAGGAAATAAACTGTCCATCAAAGAAAACTAAATTCGGTAGCTTTTAGAATACGTGGACTGGCCCCTAAAAAGGGCTATGTTAGGCTCCTTATTAACAGTTTTTGTAATTATTTGTGAGAGAACAGAAAAACATTGGTTATCGGGGTTCATTCTTTCTATTACTAGCTCTGGAAAGGAAGCATGAACAACTACAGTAGTTAGAATCAAAGTTACACATAGTATAGGGTTGGCACAGTAAATTGGCAAAGTTGTGTGACTATTGAATGAGGCTTGGATGTCCTTTTAGTTGCCTTGTTTGTAAAACATGAGACTGATTCTTGCCATCTCTCAAGTAGTGTAATGTACTACACAAAATAACATTTATAACAGTTCAGGGAAGAAGTCAAGATTCATAGGGCAGAATGCTATTCCAGTTTAGATGCTCGAAGGGCACCTACGTAGCCACATAACCACTGTTCACTGTTCCACTTATGCACAGCTTGTGATCCTGTTTCACATGCAGTGTAAACACACACACACACAAATGTCCACATGGCTACTGAGTATGCACAGTAGGATAAGCTCTGGCCAGGCAGAGACATGGTGCCAAATGCACATACCTGAGTATAAGCCATGAATTGTCACTGCCCCAAGGGAAAAAATGGGAGAACCTACTATGTTTTAACTCAAGGCTGTCTAACTCACGACCTGTTGGCCAGAGAGTTAACTTGTGGTCTAGAGGCTATTTCTAGCTTCCATTGAGTGCTAGGGTCTCCGGGCTTCCCCTGCATCCACTGGCTGCAGGTCCATCTCACCCAAGAGCCTGTATTTCACATTGGTAGAGAGTGGATGCTTAAGGAAGGAGTATTTATGCAGGCTTTGCCCAGACTAATCTGTTCCCTGCCCCTCTTTAGAGCTATCAGTGTTCAGAAGCCAAACGAGTTGTAATTTGAAGCTGCACACCTAACTCTCCTATTTAATGCACACTGGTGGGAATATCCCCCAAGAATTTGTCCAATCTTCTTTTGAACTTGATTCAATGATCACCCTCTACAATATCTTTTGGCAATGATTTCCATATGTTAATTACCAGCTGTGTAAAAACTAACTTGCTTTAGTTTTTGTTAAAACCATTTCCTAATAATTTCACTGCATGTCCCTTCACCCTACTATTGTAGAGATAGTAAACAGGAAATTCTTATTTACTTTCTCCATACAACTTATGATTTTATAGAGCTCTGTGACATCCCCTGTCACAGAGCCATTTTTTCAAGCTGAAAAATCTATTTAATCTTTCCTCCTGCAGAATCACAAAAATATAGGTCTGGAAGGGACCTCAGAAGTCATCTAGTCCAACTCCCTGCCTGAGGCAAGATCATTCCTATCCAAACCATCCTATATAAGTCCACTGTCTAACTTATAGCAAAACTACACAGTCAGCCCTGATGAAACCACAAGCATAACCCTCTGACCTGCCACAGGTAAAGCAGAAGGATCATGGTAGCCACTGTCCCGATGCTGTAAAGGTTGTTAAAATATGCTCATGAGATCCAAGAAAGCGGACCGCACCCCCCGCTACAGGAGAAAGCAAAAAACCCGTACCAAACTGCCCATGGCGTAAAACTCCTTCCTGAACCCAAATATGGCTATTGGTCTGACCTTGAGTGGAGGGGCAAGACCAGCTAGCCAAGAATATCCAAGTTTAAGTCCCAGCAGGAGTGCTGGCACACTCCAGTCAAAATCTCTGGCCTTGCCTGCAGCCAACACCTAATGCTTCTGAGGAAGATGAAAAAAAACCCGATGCATATAGCAGCAGGAGGGGGGTGGAAATCCTTCTGAGCCTTTCCATATCCCTGATCATCCTCATTGTCCTTTTCTGTACCTTTTCTACCTCTTCTGTATCCTTTCAGAGGCAGAGAGGCAAGAACTGAAGACAGTTTTGAGGTGTGGGCATACCACGGGCATGGTGGTATAATGATACTTTCTGGGGGTTTTTTCAATTCCCTTCTTAACCATTCTTAACCTCCTATGAGTACAGGCAGTCCTTGACTTACAATGTTTCCAGTTACAACATTTTGCACTTACAACGTTTATAAATTCTGTTTCAACTTTATGACGTCAGTTTCGACTTACAACGCTTGATCCGATGAGACGCCACGCCAGCAAACAAGTTCACTACGTCACTCATCTCCCTGGAGAACATCTGTCCAAACTTTCTCGGATACTTTTTTTAAGAAAGCAGACAAGACTCTAGAAAAACCTGCAGCCAAGACTCCTGAGAAGAGTCCAGCCAAGAACCCTTCAAAAAGTCCAGCAAAGTCACCTCAAAGAAATCCTTCCAAATCAATATGATTGCTATTTACAATATAAATACACTAATGTAGCTATATTACTCATCTAGAATTGATCAAGTACAAAATTCTGGGGTATTTTTGGTGAAAATAGGGTATCAGGCCTTGGTTTAGGAACCAATCCCCCATTTATAACATTGTTTCTTAGGAGAAAATTGGTTCCGAGTTACAACGTTTCAGTTTAAGATGCAGTTTTCAGGAACCAATTGTGTTATAAGTCCGAGGACTGCCTGTATTTGCCTTTTTGACTGCTGCTGAACATCAGTCTTATGTTTTCAGAGGACTATTCACAGTAATGCCAAAATCCCTTCCCTGAGTAGTAATAGCTCGCATAGAGTCCATTGTTCTGTATGTGCATCTCAGATTATTTTTTCCCTATGTGCATCACTGCACATATCAGCATTAAACTTCATCAACCATTTTGGTGCCCATTCACTCAGTTTTACAGGGTCCCTCTACAGTTCTTCACAGCTCACTTTGTTTTTTACCACCCTGAATAATTTGATGTCATCTGCAAACTTGGCCACCTCACAATTCACACCCCCCTTTCAAAATCATTTAGGAGTAAATTAAACAGTACAGGCCCCAACACAGATTCATAGATTCATAGATGTTAGGGTCGGAAGGGACCTCAATAGATCATCAAGTCCGACCCCCTGCATAAGCAGGAAAGAGTGCTGGGTCTGGATGACCCCAGCTAGATACTCGTCTAACCTCCTCTTGAAGACCCCCAGGGTAGTGGAGAGCACCACCTCCCTTGGGAGCCCGTTCCAGACCTTGGCCACTCGAACTGTGAAGAAGTTCTTCCTAATGTCCAGTCTAAATCTGCTCTCTGCTAGCTTGTGGCCATTGTTTCTTGTAACCCCCGGGGGCACCTTGGTGAATAAATCCTCACCAATTCCCTTCTGTGCCCCCATGATGAACTTACAGGCAGCCACAAGGTTGCCTCTCAACCTTCTCTTGCGGCGGCTGAAAAGGTCCAGTTTCTCTAGTCTCTCCTCGTAGGGCTTGGTCTGCAAGCCCTTGACCATACGAGTTGCCCTTCGCTGTACCCTCTCCAGGTTATCTGCATCCTTCTTGAAGTGTGGCGCCCAGAATTGCACGCAGTACTCCAACTGCGGTCTGACCAACACCCTATAGAGGGGAAGAATCACCTCCCTGGACCTATTCGTCATGCATCTGCTGATGCACGATAAAGTGCCATTGGCTTTTCTGATGGCTTCGTCACACTGCCGGCTCATGTTCATCTTGGAGTCCACTAGGACTCCAAGATCCCTCTCCACCTCTGTGCCACCCAGCAGGTCATTCCCTAGGCTGTAGGTGTGCTGGACATTTTTCCTCCCTAGGTGCAGCACTTTGCATTTCTCCTTGTTGAACTGCATCCTGTTGTTTTCTGCCCACTTGTCCAACCTATCCAGGTCTGCCTGCAGCTGTTCCCTGCCCTCCGGCGTGTCCACTTCTCCCCATAGCTTTGTGTCATCTGCAAACTTGGACAGAGTACATTTGACTCCCTCGTCCAAGTCGCTGATGAAGACATTAAAGAGTATCGGTCCAAGGACCGAGCCCTGCGGGACCCCACTGCCCACACCCTTCCAGGTCGAGACCGACCCATCCACCACGACTCTTCGGGTGCGACCCTCTAGCCAATTCACCACCCACCGGACTGTGCAGTCATCCACATCACAGCCTCTTAACTTGTTCACCAGTATGGGGTGGGATACCGTATCGAAGGCCTTCCTGAAGTCTAAGTATACGACATCCACCAGTCCAGGCATTTCGTAACCTGGTCATAGAAAGAGACTAGGTTGGTCAGGCACGATCTGCCCGCCACAAACCCATGCTGGTTTCCCCTCAGCATAATTTGCCCTGCCGGGCTCTCACAAATGTGAGCCTTGATAATTTTTTCAAAGACTTTACCAAGGATGGAGGTGAGACTGACCGGCCTATAGTTGCCTGGGTCTTGGAGAATCCCACTTCTTACCTCCCTTCACTGTGAGAAGTGATCATTTATATCTACAACTTTATATCTAAATTTTCTTAAGCCAGTTCCTAATCCAAAAGCAGGCCTTGTGTCTTATGCCGTGACAGCCTGGTTTCCTTAAGAGCCTTTGGTGCTCACTTTAGATCCACTGTTTATGAAGCCTCACAATGTCCCACTGAGATCAACCAATGGAGAAAGTGACGTGTTCATTCTCTCCCAATTTGAGACCACATTTCCTCATCAAGCCTCCCTTCCTAAATTCAATTGGTAAAACCAATTTATGTTGCGAAAGCACATCACAGCTTTTAAATTATGTTAATGTAGTTCCCTTTCATCCAAAATATAACAAAAAAATAATAATATTTTTAAATGTTTACAAATATATTTATTCCTAGGCTGACAATGGTAGGGAGTGGTCTTTCCTTATATCACAGTGAGAATAATGTCAGAGAAATTCCTGTATTCATCCCTTAGATAGAAGGGATGATTTAGCCTGTGTAGGACCTGCTGGGATGTCTGATCATGATCACTGTACAAAGTAGTAAGTAGAGCTGACTAAGCTATGGAAAAACAAATACACAAAGGCATTTGTAAATAAATGGGCTGAGTTTTCTTCACTGGTATTTGTGAGGTTTCATTTGCATTATTTTTAAGGATCCTGACATGAGCTGGATGTTTATGAAAGTGTTTTTGAATCCCCAAAACTTCACCAATATTAGCAGGAACAATTATTCATCCAAAACCATATGCATTCAATTATTGTCACTATTCTGCTTCAGTCAATTCAGGAAGTGAGCATTAAAAACAGTGTCACATGAGTTAGGAGGTGGGTCACAAAACATGAATAACAACCAGCAAATTCTAGAAGTGAGCAGTTCACAAACAATTTATGTGCTAAAAACTGTACATCCAAACAATAAATCTCAAGGAAATGAGGAGCAGTTTGTGGATAATTCCAAAAAAAAAAAAAAAGAAAAGGCTAAACTCACAGAGAAATGTATCTGTGGGTGCATTTACATCCCTGCTCGCATTCAGAATTAAAACAGTGTATTTACTGAGAGAGTTATGGTGCCCCCAAGGACAAAATTTTTCAATAAGCATTTAATTCAAAAGCAAATCCATTTTCCCTACTATTTACTACCTTCCCCTGCGATGCATCTTTAGCTCTCTGGATATTTGCAGGAAAATTGAGAACCAGACCCTGCTGGTTATTCCCCAAGCAATGGGTGTCATAGTAGTCTGCTAGCCATATCTCAGTTGGCTGCAGCCTTAAAAGTGATTTGGGCCTAATTATTACTGAACTGTCACGGCACCCAGCCAAGCTGCACCCAGTGATGGCCTGTCAAAGCTCCACTCCTTGCTCAGCTTTCCAAAGTTTTAAATTAAAATGTGCCTGTTTGAATTCACACCAGTCAAAGCACAAAAGCCAGTTATGAATTCTCAAGACAGAAATTTTTCAGGCAGCTTCTTAGGAAACATGTATATATCCTTGCACTTAGGAGACATGCATACATTCTGGCACTGTGATCTCATTGGGTTCCCACAAGTTAGCAACGTTAAGCTTGGTTAGTATGCACGAGAGACTGGAACAGCTAGATGCCACATTATGTACTGGTGCTGTGTTGATAGACAGCAGTACTGAACCAAGCCTCTTCTACCCCAAAGCTTTGTGGTGAAAAAAAGTACTGGGCACTTGCAGTCACTAATGATCCCAGGACACTCCATAGACGAATAGGATTAACCCTTACATCCTAACTAAATTCTAACTTAAGTGAGTTCACATTGGGCACATCTACACGTGCAATCAATGCGCCTGAATTTTCTGCACGGAAAATTCAGGTGCATTAAACTGTGCGCAGGAGCACATCTACATGTGCACCCACGTTGGGAACAAATTGAGCCCAACAGGAGCAGCCTAGTCTAGTGCTGCTCCTGCCCTGATCTTCCCCCACTGCAGCAGCCAGGGAGAGTTCCAGATTCTGGCCACAGCTGCCCAGGTGCCAGCCCCAGGTTGGCAGGAGGCATGGGGGCAGCCCCAGGCTGGTAGTGAGCATGGGAGGGTCAGCCTTAGGGTGGCAGGGGACTCTGGGGGCAGCCTCAGGCTGGAAGGAGGCTCTGGGGGGGTGGGGAGGTGCAAGCTGTCCCCAGGCGCAGGTACCGGTCCAAGCGGCATGGAGCTCAGGACTAGCCCCAAGCTCTGGGGAGCTGACCTGGAGCTTCCCCCAGAGCCAGGGCCAGCTCACCCCCCTACTCCCCCCCACCTCCCCACTGGAGCTCTAGGCTAAACTCCAAGCTCTGCGCTGCTTGGAGCTTCCCCCAGAGCCAAGGTAATCTTCTCCCCCACCCCTAAGCCAAGCAGCAGTTGTGGCTCCCTGCAGCCTGGGTTGAGCAGGAGCAATTTGCTCCCAGGTCATCATCTACACATGCGTTCAGGCAAATTAATGTAATGTAAAGCACCATTAGCTAGTACCTGTATCTATTAGTACTAGCCAAGGGTGCTTTACATTAATCCACCTAGCAGTAATTACCATGCGCGTGTAGACAGTGATGCTTTAGACACACCCATTGGGTACCTAAAATCCCTGTGCAATACTACCTGGGTAAAGTGCTAAAGCTGCTGGGGTGCTGTGCACTGTTAAATAGTTGCCATGTTCTTGTTTAATGTTCTTTTCATTTTGGGGCTATCTGACAAGATCCCTGTGGCTCTGCTTTGTATGTTAAATGTTTAGGGATCCTTCAGGAGGAAAATGCCTACAAAAACAAAACATAATATTTCAGTGGTTCTCAGTTTTTTTAGACTCAAGCACCCCTTGATAGATTCAAGGCAGACCTTGGAAAATAGCAGCTTTCCAGGTCTGAAGAACTCAGACCACAGCAGATCAGAAGGTTTTTAACACTATCAATTCTTATCGGAAACCTCTGGATTTATCTTGTGAATCGTCTTTGCACATCTGACAGTGCTAAAATCAGTTGACAGCCCACAGCACACTTGAAAGGTTCTCGAGGCACTCCAGGGTGCCATGGCATCCCAGCTGAGAATCACTTTATTATTATTTATTCTTAAATGCTAGTTTATCATCTCAGTGCCTGTAGCCCATAAAAAATTTTGGACGTTACCAAAAAAAGGGACTTTGGATACAGCTTATAAAAAACAAATGCCAATATATCTTAAACTACTGAAGGTTTCAAGACTCACAGCCATTTCTTTGGTGGCTGAGAGCCTTGTTTAGTTGCAGCCACTCCTGATAGGGTTTGAAGCTTGTAGCATACATGCTCTGTAGCACATACTTGTATGTAGTTCTATTTCACTCTGTTTTATTTTCGGTTTATTTTAGTTTTAAAAAACAGAACAGGATGAAATGTTGAACTGTCATTAAAATAAAAGTACTGTATGGCAAATGCTTAAACAGTCAGTGCTGACACAGAAAACATATGGATAAGGAGCACTTATAAAGCCACAAAAAAACTAAAGAAATTGAGTCTTGAGGTTGGCTGTATTCAGACATGATGGGACAAGAGTAGAACTACAGTAGAGTGAATGACACTTTTATGCTACACTGGTCTGTGTTTGTCTTAAACAGTCAGAGCTCTTCCTGGGACCTTCTCCTGCTTGATCATTTCCTATTTGTACTATAGAAGCAAAAATCTCTGAAGTTATCCAGGGGTCATGGGCTAGTCAGACTATGATGTTCCAGTACAGTTCAACCACAGTCATTGTCTCACACCAGCAGGGTTTTCCCAAGTTCTCATAACCCACTTGTCTCCTTTTAACTATTCTGATGGTCCCATGACACAACTGCTACCCCCTTGCTACTGCAGGTTTTCTTGGATCAAAAGCTATTCCATCCCAATAGAAGAATTCCATGTTGGGTTGCCTATGGCAGTCCATACTAGCCGCAGGGAAAAATCTGGAAACCCATAGCATATCTCCTCTTATCCCCAGTAAGGTGCCATGTAAAGTGTTTCCTTCTTTCTTTTGATCCCACAAAATTGTTTCCTTTCATGAAGAGAAAATAAGGATATAAAGGGACCCCACCAAAATCTTACCTCAATTTTCTGCAGTTTTCCTCAAATCTTTCTGTGGTAGAGAAAAGAGGAGATACCACATCCTTAGCCTCACAGCCAATGACTGTCTCAGTATCCAAGCTACTCCATCAAATCTGCTGTTCTCTTCAAGGTGAGCACATGTATTTTGAGACCATTTCCTCCATGCAACTTTAATTTATCTGCCTAGACACTCAAGTCAAGAAAGAAAACTGAAGGTATGAGCCTCCATGTTTACTGAAACCTCCTCTACCCCAGTGGACCACAAGAGCGTTCTTCAGAGGACTCGAAAGACTTCTTTGTGGAGAGCAGGGACTGTCCTAGACCAATGTGAGGCTGATATAACTGAACACAAGGCAATTATATTCACAGTGGAAGTGAATTTTGCGAACTGCCTTTCTTCACCTCGTTGCTGCTGCTGTTCCAGATGAATTGCTTTCTTTCTCTCTTTCAGTTTTGCTGCTCACCTCTTCCTGTGCTGTCGGTCTTACTTGATCTTCCTTCCTGTCAATTTCAAAAGCTGCCAGACTGCAGCATATGCAAATTTGTGCTAGTGTCTACTGAGAAACTGGTGGCCCCAAATCAGTAGATAATTGCCACAGGCATCCTACTCCCCAGCTAGGAGATGCATACAGTCATCGTGCCCTCATATCAGCAAAAGAGATGATGATGCTCTGATGCTTGTCATCTCAACATGGCATAACCATTTCCTTGCAGTGGAGTCCACAGTCATTTCAACACTTTTCAAACCAGAATAAATTTTCCTGTTTTGTGAACAGCAGCACTGTGAATTCACCTTAAAATTGGAAAATAATGCTGTGTTTTCTTCTACTTCATACAGCTTCACCGAAAGCAAATATTGTAGAAGTTAGATTAAAACTGGGTTAAAATCTAATAAAATAAAATGGAATGCAATCTGCTGCTGTGAAACTGTGTTAGTTCTGGAAGGCCCACAGGAATAAACACTGATGTTTTTAATAGAAAATGCAACAGTTGTGTCTTGAAAACCTTGAGTGAGCCAACAGGGGCAGGTACAACCTGTCCAGAGATACTTCTTTGTACTGCTGAGTGTTATTCCATAATTATCAATATGTCATTGAATGGACTGACCTGAGGTTTGCCACCCACTCATATGTCACAAAGAGAATACTGGTATTAAGATCCAGACATCATTTCTGTTTCTCATCCATACGGTCACAACACCACAATAATTGCTAGAGGTTATCTGGAAGAGGAAGGGTGAGAATAAGTTCCTATGTTTTATCTGTGGTCTTCCATAGAAATGGTTTTGATCATCCACTTGTAATTAGGTTCCACTGATGTATGTTGCTTTGGAAAAAGTGTAATTTTCAGATCCTAGGGCCTGGACTGGCACCTAAAAGAATTATCACTTTATGTAAAAACTGAGCATGTTTGTTCAGTAGTTATGGAGAGATAAAAGACAGGGAGCCCCACAACAACATTTTTGCCAAATAACTTGTCAGAGAGTAGTTGCATTTTAATGCTGCGGTTAAAGGTCAAAAATGCTTCCTTTGAATGAATGCAGATGCAGAGAAGTGGTTACCAGCACAGTAATGATTAGGTTCACTTCATGTAAGTATTACAATGTTCTGTGCCATGTTTGAGTGAAGTAAAAGAAAAAAATTGCATCTAAAAGTATTTTATATTGAGTTGCGCAATCACATTCTGCTGTAACTAAATGAATGATACGAACACACAGCAAGTTTGTGTAGGTAGCAGTCGGTCAGGAGAGAGCAAAGTGAAGAGGAGAGTGAAATATAAGCAAATGAAAACATCACATCCTGTTATGACACTTACTTGATTGGGAAGAATTTGAAACTAGCAGGCTGTCCTATTAAGGCAGCAACTACTGTGTAACAGTGAAGCTGTGTTAGAAAAGCCTGCAATATTAGTGCAGCTCTAGCCTTAAAGATCCAAAAGGTCCCTATACTACTTTAAAAAAAATATGCTTCTTATTATTTCCCATAAGTTCTCTAATTATACCACGTGTTTTGCTTTATTTTAGATTGGCACATCTACACAAGATGCTTTCCTGTACGGTACATTAATCTCCTGCACAGTAAAGTGTCACCATCTAGATGTACAGGCAGTTACTGTGCAGTAAATTAGTCTACTGCATGGTTAGTTTACTACCTGCAAATGCAGATAGTAAATTAACTGTGCGGTAGTTACTGTGTGATAGCGCACATGTACATGCTGACTGGGAGCAAGTTTGCCCCAATCAGTCCCACCACCAGGGGCCCACCTTCAGGCTTCCTGCAGGGGCATGGGGCTTGGAGTTTCTCCTGCCCTGGGGCTGGGGCAGCTCTTTGCCTGACCCAGTCTGGCCTTTAAACCCCTGGTGTGCCCCCAGGGCTTGTGCCACCTGCTGCCTGCCTCTGGCCATCAGGTCCCACAGCAGTGGCCCTGTGCCAGTTACAGCAGCCTCATGGACCCCTAGAGCCAGCCCCACCACCTGCCCTGCCTCCCATGTACCGTGCCCCTGTGCTGCAGGCACATGCCCAGGCCCGGCAGCGCCCAGACTCTCAGCCAGAGCCCCTGAGGACCATCAAGGGAGCCACACTGGCATCCTCTCATACACCACACACCATGGGCGGTACATATTGAGGGCTATAGATTGTATAGAAAGGACAGGTCAGGGAAGAAAGGGGGGGGGGGGGGGTTGCACTTTATGTCAGTGAGCAATATACATCAACCCTCATCAAGACAGAATCCGAGGCTGAGGAAGTAGAAGGATTGTGGGTTAGGCTACATGGGGGGCAAGGAGAAAGGGATTTGGTGGTAGGGGTCTCTTACAGACCCCCACACCAAGGGGAAGAAATAGATGCAGGGCTCCTGAGGCAACTCTCGGAGACCATAAAAGCTAAAGAGGCGGTAGTCATGGGGGACCTAAACTACCCAGACATCTGCTGGGAGACGCAGACAGCAAGGTCCCATCGCTCACGCAGGTTTCTAACTTGTGTACAGGACCTCCACCTGACACAGGAGGTGTATGGTCCCACTAGGGGGAATGCCATACTGGATCTGGTATTGGCAACGGGAGATGACATGATAGGGGACCTCCAGATCGGTAGCTATCTGGGAGACAGTGATCACCTTATAATAGAATTCACCATAAGACGGCGAGTGGGTAAGGTAACTAGTAGGGTAAAAGTGCTAGACTTTAGGAAAGCTGATCTCATTGCACTCAGGCGATTAGTCAAGGAAGCACTGCAGAGTAGGAGTTTTGATGGGATGGGTGCCCAAGAAGGGTGGCTGTGCCTAAAGGAAATGATCCTTTGGGCACAAAGCAGACAATCCCCGAGCGAGGCAAAAGAGGGAAAGGGGCCAGGAGGCTTCCATGGCTGACCAGAGAAATCCAGGGCAGCCTAAGGGCCGAAAGGGGAGCACATAAAAAGTGGAAACAGGGTGAGATCACTAAAGATGAATATACCTCCTCTGCTCGTGCTTGTAGGGAGGCAGTTAGGCGGGCCAAAGCTACCATGGAGCTGAGGATGGCAACCCAAGTAAAGGACAACAAGAAATTGTTTTTTAGATATATAGGGAGTAAAAGGAAGGCCCAGGGAGGAATAGGACCCCTGCTAAATGGGCAGAAGCAATTGGTGACAGACAGGGGGGACAAGGCTGAACTCCTCAACGAGTTCTTTGCCTCAGTGTTCCTAAGCGAGGGGCACGACAAGTCTCTCACTGGGGTTGTAGAGAGGCAGCAGCAAGGCGCCAGACTTCCATACGTAGATCCTGAGGTGGTGCAGAGTCACTTGGAAGAACTGGATGCCTTTAAGTGGGCAGGCCCGGATGGGCTCCATCCGAGGGTGCTGAAGGCACTGGCCGACATCATTGCAGAGCCACTGGTGGGAATATTCGAATGCTCGTGGCGCACAGGCCAAGTCCCGGAGGACTGGAAAAGGGCTAACGTGGTCCCCATTTTCAAAAAGGGGAGGAAGGAGGACCCGGGCAACTATAGGCCGGTCAGTCTCACCTCCATCCTTGGTAAAGTCTTTGAAAAAATTATCAAGGCTCACATTTGTGAGAGCCCGGCAGGACAAATTATGCTGAGGGGAAACCAGCATGGGTTTGTGGCGGGCAGATCGTGCCTGACCAGCCTAGTCTCTTTCTATGACCAGGTTACGAAACGCCTGGACACAGGAGGAGGGGTGGATGTCGTATACTTGGACTTCAGGAAGGCCTTCGATACGGTATCCCACCCCATACTGGTGAACAAATTAAGAGGCTGTGATGTGGATGACTGCACAGTCCGGTGGGTGGCGAATTGGCTAGAGGGTCGCACCCAAAGAGTCGTGGTAGATGGGTCGGTCTCGACCTGGAAGGGTGTGGGCAGTGGGGTCCCGCAGGGTTCGGTCCTTGGACCGATACTCTTTAATGTCTTCATCAGCGACTTGGACGTGGGAGTGAAATGTACTCTGTCCAAGTTTGCAGATGACACAAAGCTATGGGGAGAAGTGGACACGCCGGAGGGCAGGGAACAGCTGCAGGCAGACCTGGATAGGCTGGACAAGTGGGCAGAAAACAACAGGATGCAGTTCAACAAGGAGAAATGCAAAGTGCTGCACCTAGGGAGGAAAAATGTCCAGCACACCTACAGCCTAGGGAATGACCTGCTGGGTGGCACAGAGGTGGAAAGGGATCTTGGAGTCCTAGTTGAACATGAGCCGGCAGTGTGACGAAGCCATCAGAAAAGCCAATGGCACTTTATCGTGCATCAGCAGATGCATGACAAATAGGTCCAGGGAGGTGATACTTCCCCTCTATAGGGCGTTGGTCAGACCGCAGTTGGAGTACTGCGTGCAATTCTGGGCGCCACACTTCAAGAAGGATGCGGATAACCTGGAGAGGGTCCAGCGAAGGGCAACTCGTATGGTCAAGGGCCTGCAGACCAAGCCCTACGAGGAGAGACTAGAGAAACTGGACCTTTTCAGCCTCCGCAAGAGAAGGTTGAGAGGCAACCTTGTGGCTGCCTATAAGTTCATCACAGGGGCACAGAAGGGAATTGGTGAGGATTTATTCACCAAGGCGCCCCCGGGGGTTACAAGAAACAATGGCCACAAGCTAACAGAGAGCAGATTTAGACTGGACATTAGGAAGAACTTCTTCACAGTTCGAGTGGCCAAGGTCTGGAACGGGCTCCCAAGGGAGGTGGTGCTCTCCCCTACCCTGGGGGTCTTCAAGAGGAGGTTAGACGAGTATCTAGCTGGGGTCATCTAGACCCAGCACTCTTTCCTGCTTATGCAGGGGGTCGGACTTGATGATCTATTGAGGTCCCTTCCGACCCTAACATCTATGAATCTATGAATCTATGTCCCAGGGCCCCAGCTGGTCCCAGGGAAAGACTGCGGACTTCATCGCGCTATGGGGCGATGCCAAGGTCCAGAGCCAGTTTGCCCAGCATGGGTGCTTCAACACCCACATCTATGAGGCTCTGGTGGGCCACATACAGGAGTGTGGGCACAAATGGGCAGCACAGCAGTGCTGCATAAAGGGCAAGGCCCTGTGGGCATAGTAGTTCCACATCACTGACCACAACTGCCAGTAAGGGCTGCATACAGGACCATGCCCTTTACACTGCAGCCGGACCACATCCTTGGTCCCCAGGACCCTGGATGGAGCCACACCATATTCTCCAGCACAGGTGGCCTGCCAGAGCCTCTGCCACAGTCTGGCAGTGAGGACTCTTCCGTGTGGGAAGCCTCTCAGGACACCAGGTGCAGGTCCCTGCCCGCTCCCCACCCCTGGCATTGTCCAGCAGCTCTGGGAGCCTGGGCCAGTGACTGCCATGCCAACTCCAGGTGTGCATCCCCACTCAGGAGAACAGGCCGGAAGTGGCAGCAGCCACTATGATGAGCTCCAGCTCGTCCCTGGAGGGGGTCCCTGCCTGGGCAGCTACGCACCATGCCCTTATATGCCTGCATGCTGACAGGAGCCACACATTGTTGCTGCCCGAGAATACAAACTTGGGTTGCCAGTCATGCCTGCCATGCCCATCTGGGGTGGGAGGGCCAGGGGGGAAGGCGGTGATTTGGCCACCTGGGCCTACATCAGCTCTCCTGTCCAGTTCTCCCACTTCATTGAGCAGCCAGCGCCCTCTCAGCTAGGCAGCTAGGGGCCTGTCACATTCAGAGAAACTTGTCAATGGCAGTGGTGATCTTTTCCTTGGCTGCAGGGGTCAGGGGCTTGTAGTGTAGACATACATACCCCTCCAGGAGATGCCACACATTGCGGGGAAGCGCAGGCTTGTCCAGGCCACTGTCAAAGCTCAGGGTCCCATACCAGGTTCCCAGGTGGATCTGGGACACCATGGTAATCATCAGCAGCAGGATGTAATGGGTCAGGCACCCCTCAGTATGCTCAAACAGCTTGTCACAGTGTGATTAGGAGACTCTCAGCAGGGGCACACTCGGGGCGCAGGCCACATACAGGGGGGCCCTGGCCCAGGCAGCCTCTCTGGAGAGGACTGCCAGAGCGGGGATGTTACCAGCTCATCCCAGCTGGGCAGGAGTCCCTTGCTCTCCATCCTGGCCAGTGCAGGGCTGGTGCCACAGGAGGAGACTGCCCAGCCAGCAGGAGGAGAAGGCAGGGATTAGATCTGGAGCAGCCATGGCAGCTGCTGCCAGGAGCCAGCCCTGGCCCAGCCTGGGGAGGGGACGGAGACATGGGCGACCAGTGCCTCCCAAGTCTGGGTGGGCACCAGATTGCTGACAGGGGGGTCCAGCATTGGCTGATAGTCAACTGGGGGTGGTCCCCCAGAAGCTGATTGCCAAGCCCAGTACCACCAGCAGCGAAACCAGAAGTGCACTTCTGCTGGCAGTTCTGGTTTTGCAGCTGGTGCTTCCAGGAGGTGCACGGCCAGTCTCAGGGGGTGCATGTGCACCTGCGTGCACCCCCTACATGTTGCCAATGGGCGGAGAAGGCAGTCTGCCTGTGGCAAGCACCAAGGCTGCCTGCTCCCATGGAGGGAGTGGGGACAGAGGGTTCAGCTGGCAGCCACCTGTGACAGGGCCCACCCTGATCACTTAGCATGGTCCTTGTGCACGTGCACGTTCACAATCCCTGATCCGAGGTCAGGTAGTGCACAGCCCCTTGGTATAGTGCATATTATTTCTGAAATGTTGTAAATTCACAAAAAGCCTGGCTTTGCAGGTCCAGCAGCTGCATACAGGGAAGAGGCATCCACTGCCTCCAAGGATACACCTTCCGAGTCACCGCCACCTTTGGCCAGTGCCCTCCGCATATGCCACCTTCACCAGTGGCAGATGCAAGACTGGTCCCTGTTTCATGACTGACTGGTCACTGTGGCAGAGGAGCAGCTGGCAGACTCATTGGCCTGGAGCACTGAGGACGTCATGCAGGACCAAGATTGGGCTGAGTGCAAGTGGGAGAGGGACTGCGAAGACTGGGCATTCAGGAACAAGCTCCTGGCCCTCAAGGACAGGCCCATTGCCCTCCTCAAGAGGATGCTGGAGACCCAGGAGCAGCAGGTTGCCATGGTGCCCAGGGCAGTGGAGGACACAGAGGACCGCCAGGTACTGGACACTATCCTGGCCCCGGTGGTCTCCTTTGTGCCACCTGCTGCCCAGCCCCCAGCCCTGGTCCCACCTGCTCTCTAGCAGCTGCCCACCACCCAGCAGCAAGCCCCACAGTGGGCTTGGGGTGAGGTGCAGTAGCATGTTCAGTGGCTAGGGCCCCCTGCTTCTGCACCCCCTGCCTCTGCACCCATGCACCCAAAAGGTCCCTGAGCAGATGCCCACAGCAGAGCCAGCACCATATGCAGGCCCTGCTGGCCCTGGTCCCATCCTGGAGGAGGGGGAGCTGGCCATGCAGGCAGAGCACTGGCCACTCTCGTCTCAGAGGGAGCCCACCGCCTGCCAGCCTCACCACAGGGTCGGCACCCATAGTGGTAAGGCCAGAGGCTGATTTGCTGGATGTCTGTCCCTGGGCTCCACCTCATAGGTGCCTTCACCCCACTGTCCCCCACCCTGGCAGGGTACACAGAGTACAATGTACATAGTTTGCAAGGGGAAGAGGGTGCTTTGTTGGTGGGGTTGGTGATGTAGTCTGTTGTTCAGGAGGGAGGGTGGGACAGGTACTGTGTTTGTAAAGGGAAATAAAGACTTTGGCTGAAAACTGTCCACAGTGAGCAAGGTGCTGGGTGTACATGGAGGGCCTTGAGTGGCCAGGTGACCTACAGCAGAGGGTGCAGAAGGTGTTCCACAAGTACCGCTCGCACCCAGTGCCCTGGCCCCTGCTGCTGAATGTGTGGCTTAGCCAGGGCCTTGGTGTCACTGTCACCACAGCTGGCACTCCCGCTGCCAGGCATCCTTTGCTTGCTGCACCTCCTCCACCCACATCTCATGGAACAGGTCCCACCAGGCCTCACAGATGTTATGCAGCACACAGGCTGCTATGATGACTTGGGGAATGCTGGGCTCCACAACCTTGAGGCAGGAGGTGAGGGTGCCCCAGCATCCCTCCAGGCAGCCAATGCACAGCTCCAGCTCAGGCACCTGTTGAAACGTGGTTGGTGGGGGTTGAACTGGCAGGTGTATGGCTGCATGATCCAGGGCAGAAGTGGGTAAGTGGAGTCCCTGCTGAGGAGGGGTGGGACAGACACCTTGCCCAGATGGAGGTCCAGAACACTTGAAGCAAAGCGCCTGCTCTCCACCAGAGCTGGCAGGGTGGAGTTCCAGAACACCCGGGCATCATGGGCACTGTCAGCCCCACCAGCGCTGACATTAGTGAAGGCATCCTGGTGGTCCATGACAGCCCGAAGCATGACCGACTAGAAGCCCTGCCAGGTGTAGTATGGGTGATCACCCCAGGAGGGGAGCGGGGGGGGGTGCGGTAAGTAACAGGGATGTAGATCCCATCTAGGGCCCTGATACACTGCAGGAAGCCCAGGGCGTGGAATCCTGCCACCATCTCCAGGGGGTCATTGATCCAGAGCACAGTGTGGCCCAGCACATCTTGGAGGGTGCCACAGACCCCAGGATGGCCTCCCCAGAGGTCGTCTTTCCCATCCCAAAGAAGTGGTCAACATACCACAAACTGGCGGGTGAGATGAGCTTGAGGAGGGTGATGCCCAACCAGGTCTCTGTGGGGAATGGTGGTAGGCTGCCACTCCAGGTGTTATGCAGCTGGTTGAAGAGCTCCTGGAATGTGGCCTGAGTCATCCAGAAGGAGTCCATCCACTGTTTGTCATCCCAGGTGCTCTGGATGACATGGAGCCACAAGTCCTGGCTGGCCAGGTGAGCCCACAGGCAGCAAGGCTGAAGCCCTAGGAGCTCATGGACGGCATTTGTGGTGGCATCCATGTGCGTGTCATTGGCATCCCTACCAGAATCCGGGAAGCAGCCCATGGGCAGGGGGCCACAGGTGGAGCTGTAAGCCTGGCCTCACAGCTGTGCAGCATAATGGGGCAGACAGGGTCCAGGCTGACCTAGGCCAGGTGGCGGTCACTGCAGCAGTGATGCATGGTGAGCACAGTGACAAATAGAAGCCCACGGCATGAGTCATTGCTGCTGGGGCCTGGGGTGGTACAGCCATCATACATTGGGCACAGGCTCTGCAGACAAAGTGGCAGAGAGTTGTGCCAGCACACTGCAGGCTACTCCAGGCCTGAAAAGCATGTGACCAGGGAACACCATGTGGGACTGTCTTTTAAAGAGTGCCCCTGGCACCCAGGCAGTTGTGGCTGGAGCCTTCAGCTCCCTGTGGCTGCTGCAAGGGGGTAGTGCAGGGCAGGAGGAGGCCTGGAGCAAGCTATTCCCATAAGCAGCAAATCTGCCCCCAAAAGGCTGCATGTGTAGATGCCTGCCCAGGGCATCACTTTGGTTTCTTCCCCACTTAGAATTTCCTCCTCTCCCTGCCTGCAGCAGCTCAGTTTAATTTCTAGAGGATCACTTCAGTAAACAGCACTGTTGCTTCCTTTCAGCAGTTTGCATATCCTGACCAATCACATATGATTGCAATGTATATGAAGTCCACCTGCAGCAGCAAGACATATATGTATCAGAAGTATGATAAAAATTGCTGCTTGGTTTTCTTTTTCTGAACCTGACCAAGAGAACATGAAAGGGCTTTTAAACCAAAAATGAAATTCAATCTGCCTCTGCCAATTCTGCATACCATACTAATTCTTTGTCCTTCTTCACTGCCTGTCATTAAAAAATCTCAAAAAGCTTAACATTAATCAGTTAAACATTGTGAACCCTCTGTCCTATGATATAGGGAATAATTAGTAATGATCAAATGGAAGGTTAAGTGATTTGCCTGAGACTAGGTACAGACATTAAAAAACCCCAACATAGAACTGATCTAAGTTATGTGGTTTTCTGTTAGCAGTGTAGTTTAGATTGGTAGCAAACAGAATATACATTTGCCTTTGGTTGGCAGGTGGCAAATCTAAGACTGGGTTCCACCCTTTTTAAACCAGTCTGTGTGCTGAACTTCTGTTCTGTCATAGGTATAGACCAGTTTCCAATCACCTATACTGGTAAAAGTGTAATGTCTGTACCTGGCCTGAGTATATACATGGAATGAAATGGAAGACCTAAATTAAAGATAGGAGTTCTTACTACCAGTCTCTCCTGCTCTGTCTGCAAAGCTGCAGCGTGGGCACATCTACACGAGACACTACAGTGCCATAGTGACAAGCTAGGACGATGTAGCTTGTTGCTACAGCAATGTAGCATCGGCAGGAACAAACCGTGATGCTGCTGCTACTGTGCATAGCTCATTGCTACTGCACAGTAGGGTTGGAAACCACTCTTGCAGCACTGGGACTGCACAGTACCAGCAGTTACTGCTCAGTACTAAATGACTGCAGTAACAACTGCACAGTTGGGTGCATGTATAGATGCTCCCTGTGTGTGATATAGTTTCAAAAGGAATGTGTAGGTCTGTGATGCTGTGATGTTGTTATGTGTCTGGTTTCTTTCTCAGCAAGTCTCAGGTATACTATAAGCTTTGTATTATCCCCTTGGTATACCAAAATCCAAAGAAAATAATGTGTCTTATTTTGTCAGCTTCCCTATAAGCTGTAGCTAATGGTGTCCCACTCAAAAATTAACCCAGGTATACAAAACCATATCTAACAAATACACCTACACTCTTTCCCCACTGGTGTATAATGAGCCCTTCAAATACTGCATTTCTTCCTCTCTTTCCTGGTTCCCCCAGCACAGCAGGAAGTCAGAATTACTCATTCATCTGAACTAATGAATTATTTATTTGTAGATGCACTGTCTGTCCATTAAATACTCTAGGGACTATTTACTTAATTTAAAAAATAAATACCCAACACACTGACCAAATTCAATCCTAACAAAACTCCATCAAAGTGGTCTAGATACATTCTTCATTTCCTGGTCATATTGATTCTTGCTCCATTACCATTCAATATATTTCTGAATGATCTGGAATAAGATATAAAATCATTGCTGCAGAAATTTGCAAGTAACACCAAAATTGTTAGAGCAGTAAACAATGCTGAGGACAGGTCAGGTATACGGATCAACCTAAATCATTTGGCAAGATAGGCTCATTTGAATATTTGTTTTAACACAGCTAAATGCAGTCATGTATGTAGAAATAAAAAACAGAAGCTACACTTACATGATGGAAAACTGCATCCTGGAATGCTGTGACTCTGAAAAGGATTGAAGGTTTGTGGTAGATAACAAATTGAGCACAAACTTCCAGAGAGCAAGATCAGGCAGGAGGCTGTAAGACAAAAGAGAAATGGTATTGCCTTGGTGGGACTGCTTTTGGAATAATCTATCCAGGTGTGGTGCCAACACTTAAAAAACAATATTGAAATTTGGAAAGGATTCACAAAACAGCTTCAAAATGAGTTGAAGCTGGAAAACATGTCTGAGAGGGAATGTCCAAAGAATCTAAGGAGTCTAAACAAATCTATTAAATTCATCCAGGGGAAGGTTAAGAGGAGATTTGATGATGACTGTGGCACAAAGTATATATTGCCCATGGTGTGCAGGCTGGACCTGGTACTGCAGGCAACACAGGGGGCAGGTCCAAAGCATCATGTGCAACCCACACCCCCATACCAGCCCTGTGTGCTGTGTGAACAGCAAGCCTTGGGGCCAAGTCATGCTGTCTTCAGTGTGTGGGGCTGGACAGACTGTATGTGTTGTGTGCCACACTGGGGGCTGGCACGGGGGGCAGGCAGGGCAGCCATGGGGGGGGCTGGGGGAGCGGGCCGGAATTGGGGGCAGCTCTGGGGAGTGGGGGAGCAGGCATGGGATGGGGGCCTGGCAGGGGTCCCCACCATGGTCCTCTCCTCCTCATCCAGCCCCCCCTCCTCCACCCCCTACTTATCAACTCGGAGTCCAGGTCCAGCTCCCTACTGCAGCAGGCAGGGACTAACCGAATTGCCAACGCTCTCCGAATCTTTTCCAAATTGATTCAGAGAGCTTCAAATTGTTTCGGATGTTTTAACTGGTCCCCTGATTCAATTTGGATTTAGAGATTCGGCCACCAAACTAGACCGAATCTCCTCTGAATCAAATCAGCACCTGAAGCTTCACACAGCCCTATTAGATAGCACCAGTCCATGTTTGGGCAGGCATGCTGGATTGGAGTGTAGAGTCAGGCCAGAATGCATCCACATCAGAAGGCGTAGGATCAGGCTTGTGCATAACTGGGACCAGCACATGACTGGGCGGCTGGGGTGTGGTGGAATCAGACTGGTGCACGGACTGGCACTTCCATCATGTGGGGTCAAGCTGGTGTGCTGCAATATCCAGTGTACAGGTCAGGGTTGGTGCATAGCCACATCTAGAACATGGTATTGGGCTGACACACAAGGTTGGGCTGGCATGCAGCCATATCTGAAGTACAGGACCAGGGCAGTGCACAGGATTGCACCTATGGACTGACCTCACATGATGAATGTGCATGGGGTCTAGCCCATAGATCAACCCCATGCCACTCATCTGGCCTGTAGGGCCAGAATATTGGGCACTACTAAACTAGATGATCATATTGGTCCTTGCTGACTTTAAAATCCACAAATCTGTTAACTTCTGTGTCTCCCAGTTTCCTCATCTCTAAAATGGTGCTAATATTTGTAACTACCTCACTAAAGGATTGTACAGCTTAACTCATCAATGCTAAAAAAATGCTTTGACATCTTGGAATGAAACATGCTATATTGGCATAAAGTGTATTGTTTATTTTTTATTATTATCATCATAACTGTTAGTAGTGATACTATTCAACCCAGAAAATGGATTCTTTGTCTTTTATTTGTAGTACAGACCTCTTTTACAGATTGTATCACAAATTATGACAGACTGCGCACAGGATGCAGGAAACCACAGGTCTCTGGGGCAGGAGTGCTCAGCGTCACTTACTATAAAAGGAGAGAGACCTAAATCCGCCAGTGTATGTTTTTCAAGTAGCTAAAATGCACTAGTTCTCCCTTGCCATATTAAATGAATGCATGGAAATATCAGGTGGAGGTACCAAGAACAATTCCCTTGGTCACCAATCCAGCAATGTCCTTACAGTGTCCTGTTATATCCGCTGTGTGTAAACAGGGTAGATTTTCTCTTTGCACTCAACCACTGATCAGAAACTGAAGTCTTAAGGGAATGATGAATGCTTTTTGTGTTCTGTTCATACCCTCACTCTATTAACAGCCCTGTTTTTCAAGAAGTGAGATGCAGGTCTTTGGTTTCCACGTTGCCATTACCACACACAATTTCAGTCACCATCATCTGCAATTGTAATTAAATATTTTTGTCATGTGTGATGGGCTAAAATATGCTATATCCTAAAACCTGTGGACTTAAGCATTCCCTGTCCATTATGTTGAACATATAAGAGCATCAAAAAGAGGTAGAAATGACCTCCACCTCTAGAAATCCAGGACATTCTGTTCTGGGAGTTGTTTAGTTCAAGCAGCAAAGGCACTGATACATGCTTCATCAAGTCAGCAGCTGAAGGGTTAATTGTCTCTGAGTCTCCTGCACATGGTTCAGTTTAGAACACCAGATTACAAGAATAATTTGAGGGCATTAGACAGACCCTGGTCCCCCAACAGATGGTTAGCTATACTCTGACTGCATCTCTTGAGTGAGTTATAGAATACAAGACAGCAGGAAAATTCATTTGAAAATATATGGAAACAGTCTATGGACAGTAATGATGGATCAGGGATTAATGTATAAAAGCATGTAGCATAATGACATTTCTTAGATGAAATGTCTTTTGTTAAGGCTTGGGCTTAGATTCTGTACTGTACCTTCTTTAAGATACAGCACAAAAGGCACAGCCTAGAAGATGGGAGGTATCGTTTGTGCACAGTTTGTGCCCTTTGTTATTTAAAAATGAAATTAATAAATAATTCCTAGATGAACAAGAACATGGGTTTCTTGCTGTGCACCTGTTATAGTTCCTATAAATGAGCAAATAATTGCTTCCTGGATTAGCCTAGTGCATCAGAACTGCTACCAAGAAGAGTGAATTTTCTGAAGTTGGCTAGTGTTGTTCAATATCTGTGTCTCTTTGGAAACCTCTTTTCTTTTTTTCCATTTAATAATAATGTAGAGTTCTGTTAAGGAAATCCAAGAAGGGGGACTTTGCCTTTCTTCAGTACATGATACTTACCTTTTGCAGCAGAGGCAGGCTTTCATTTTTGCGGATCCCATGCAAAGGTTAAGTACCAGGCTTCTACTCTCTACTACACAACCATGCTAATAGCAGCTGTGAAACTGATAGATGCCAATCGGTTTCACGGTTGCTAATGCAGCCTGCCCTCTGAGCAACTCCAGGCCTCATGTACATAGCACCTACCCAAGCCACGAGTAGTTGTTTCTTGTTTATTAGAACATCATAGCTCTGCACTATGTGAGGACAGAACCTTGCTGGATTATGGAGTCTACACACAGAAGGACTAGTAAGGAATGGTTTTAGTATATAGCAGCACATGATTGCAATTCTTCATTAATATTATTTTATGCCTGTTGTGGATACTTTCATATCACATCTATGTTCTTCTGGCTGTAATACAGTCACTTTAATTCTAATGAAAAATATCCTTCCTTATTGAAGCTCAGAGAATATTAATGCCACAGTATTAGGAATATTTAATATTACAATTCTTGCTAGTTTCCTAGTGCCTGGAGATTTTTCTTTACCTTCTTAAAGAGGCCTCATATTCTGGGAACCAAGACATTTTTGAGGCGCTCATCCCACAAAAATTAAGTCCTCAAGAAAATAAAATTCAAGCAAATTTTAAGAGGAGGTTTAACAATGAAATACTGATAATATAGAAATGACCAAACAGTCTAGATAAAGCATACCCAGCAAATTACTGAAAATGATAAAACAATAAAATGCTTATTCAACCTCCACAAGTGAAATCTGGCCTGCAGGTGACACATTTGATACCCTGACCAAAAGAAATAATAGCCTTATTAATATTTGAAAGAAACAAATAATACATTTTCTACATTCTGAAGTCTTTAAAGACCTCTAACAGGTGGCCAGCAGTGCTCAGAATTCACAAACTAAGGTTTTAAGAAGCATTAACTTTGGCTCATCTGCAGATGGGCAGATCAGCAAGACCCATAGTTCAAGGTTGAAAAGCAACATTCCAAAGTGGACCTGGATTTTTATACTGGCCCAATTTCAACAATTTACTAATTTCAACAACTTACTAAACAAGGCTGGCAAATATAGAAATGTTCCTAATAGGTTATATCCTAGTTAATATCAATATGCCTATTGTAATCCCTTATTTCAATGATATATTTTGTCCTAAACCAGTTCTGACTGGTATAAAACCACCAAACAAACTCTAAGCAGCCTTCAGGCAACAATATCTGACCTACCTTTCTCATACCTTCTACTCTTCTTGCCTATGATACTCTCTTGCCTCTCTTATGTAAACTCTGGGAAAGTGGATGCAAGCAAACTTTATATACTATGTCATCGTTAAGCAGCTTAGACCAGTCTACAATACACTCTCACATCTTTTTTCTTTCACTCAGGTAAAACATCTTGGATACTTTCAAGACTTAGTAATGATAATATAGACTAAGTTGGTTGCTGGGTACAAGCTTAAAGCATCTCTAGAATTATTTAGGAACAGCAAGAGTACTTTACTATTATAATATATTTAAGATTAATTGTTCATTTTACTTCATAATTTTACTTATTTTCTTCAGTTAGAAGCTGTACCTGAAAAGATCTTTTTTGACTTTATCGTCTTTTGGGCAGACATTTATACAATGATTCTCAGCCATGGAATGTCATAAGATCCTTCTAAGGATGCTGTTCGATATTAGCACGATTAGGTGTGGAAAAACCTACATAAGGTAAGCCCAGAAATTTCAAATAGAAATCCATGGTGTCAAAAATATTCTGACCCATTATGGTCTTTCTGAGTTCTTTGCAGCAACAGAGTAGCTCTTGTTTTTTGTAGTCAAAGCAGTGAAAGCTAAGAGCTGGCCTTTTCAGAGGGGTGCTTTGAGTCTAACAAGGTTGAGGACCACTGACATACATTTGCTTTGCTATCCAAAGTCTGACTTGTGATGGCTACTTTATTACAGTAGTGATGGTACAAGAGAACAGGGATTATCTAGAACTGGGGCACTATTATGTAACTCAGGAGCCTAAGGTTAAATTCCTTGAGATGTCATGGGCTTCCTATATAATCCTGAATAGCTCATTTAGGGCCCCTGTGCCTGTTTCCAGTCTATAAAATGTACTTTCCTACACTACAGGGACATTGTAAAGACAAATCAGAACAGATAAACAGCTTTGCCATAGGTAAAGTTGGGCACTCTCTTCTGCACACCCAACTCAAGAAGAGGAACCAGGCAGTTCAGTTCAGCCAGTAGGGCACACTGAGTCATCTGAGGACCTAATGCTGATGGAGCTGAGCTGCAAGAACCCTCTTCCTGAGTGGGGTGGGCAGCCAGGAATGCCTACTGCATCCTGCAGCTAAGGGTTTAACTGAGAAGCCACACATTTTTTGTCCCCCTGTCCCATTACAGCTACTTGTTTCTTCCCTGTGAAAACACTAACTGACATTTTCAAGAAAAGTTCTTTTTTACTTCATTCCACTTTCAAAAAGAAGGTACCCAGCTTATTTGGGTGTGTGTTATATGTAAGAAAATACGTTGCATAAGATTTGCAAACCCTAGGGAAGTCACGGACAGCTTAGCACACAAGGGGTTCCTCAAATGCATAGGAGCAATGGGTGGAACACATATTCCCATGCTTTGCCCCCCTTCCCCTCCATGGTCCTGAAATTCATTAATAGGAAATCATTCTTTGTTATGCTGCAAAGTCTAACTGAGCTGCTGGTAAATTTACAATTGTTAACACAGGGTGCACTGGAAAAGTGCATGATGCAGGAATTTTTAGCAACACCTATTTGTTCTTCCTAATGGGTGGAGAGAGGGGTAGGTGGCCAGGATGGCTACTAGCAGTAAGATTAATGTAGTGAGCTTCTTCTCATTCTTTCAGATCTTGCCTACTGAGCAGAGCACCAGGCATCCCCCAACAACTACCACCATGGTCACCTTGTCTAGGACACATTATTCAGAGGCTTCAAGGAAAGTGCCTGAAGGTGCTAATCTGGTGGGTGGTTTTGGGATCTGAGAGTTCTTCACATAAACATGAACTTGAAGTAGAGAACTGCATTCATTACTTCTGTCCAAAAGGTTCCTCTGTTTCTAATGGATGCAGGAAGGTTGTGATTATTCCATGTGCTTTTTTTATTTGAAAACATTGAGTGCCCGGGCCTATGGGGCTGCATAGATTTTCTGCTACACATGCTCTCCAGCTTGTTTACCAGAACCTTGTGCACCTAAGCCCTTAGACTCTCAGGCCCTCTGGGACCTCCATTATACATGCTTTCCAGCTTGTGAAATTTTAAGCTTGTGAAATTTGCAAGCTTTCACCTTGACAGCAGTACAAACTAGGGGTGTGTGAAATTTCAACGAGTGTTTCATTTTGACACTGTTTCAACTCGTTTTGAGCTCAAAACAGCAAAATCGAAATGAAATGAAATGAAATGAAAGGCTTTGAAACATCCTCAAAATGAAACGATGGCACTCAAAACCTTTCAAAAGTTTTGAAAGGTTTGGAGTTTCAAAGCTGGGCTTCCTTGCAGGGAAGCAGAAACTAAAGAGAGGAAGGGGGAAGTGGAGGAAGGGCAGCTCTGATATTGACATGTATAGCTGGCCAGTGACTGTGATCCTTCCCTGAGGTCCCTTCCAATCCCAGTGCTCTGGGGGAGGAATGGAAAAACAGCATAAAAAGCACTGTTTGAACTGAGCTTTGTCTGTGCCTTGGGGTCAGTTACTGAGCTGTGTCTTCCAGCAGCTCATCAGCATCAGGGAAATGCTATCTATCACTTCCTACTTGCTAGCCTGTTACTAGCAAGTGGGATCTGATAACTTTTGCTTTCCTAATACCCTTTTATTATTATATTCTGAGATGCAGCCTCTTTACTACAACTAGCAGGCATGAAGTTTCTAGTTCTACTGACAGCAAGGAGAAGGGAGCAGTGCCTGAGTGCCATAGCAAGAGTAATTCTGGGGAGGGAGGGGGAATCATCTGAGTTTGTGCTCCACACCCCTCAAGTTTCCCCTAGAGCCAGGTCTCTTTCCCCAGAAAGCACTTTGGAGGAGGTTGAGGTAGAGGTTGTAGAGGCAAGTGGCTCAGCTGAGTCCACCCCTCCAGTTGTTGTGCCTCTGCCTGCTGAGGAGGGGGAAAAGGCAGCATCCACACATGCACCCGCACCCCAGAAGCAAGTGGGTAGTGTAGTCTGGGATCATTTTGAGCTGGCAGATGATCCCACATACGCTGTCTGCCTGCACTGCCGAACCAAAACCAGCCGGGGCAAGGGAACAAAACACATGAGCACCATGGGAATGCTGATGCATTTCCATAGGCACCACCTTCTTGCCCTTGCTCCTCCTCAGCCTGGCACCAGAGGGAGCATGCCCAAAAAGAAGTCCCCCTCTCTCTCCAAAGCCCCCATGTCCTGAAAGCAGAGGCAGGCCACCCTGGAACAGTGGGGGAAAGGCGGACAGAAAGGGGGGCATGTTACAAAGGCAAGCAAGATCACCCACAGCATTGGGGAGATACTTGCTGTGGATGGCCAGCCCTTCTTCTTAGTTAAGCAGGCAGGGTCCAAGAAGCTCATGGTGCTTGTGGCCCCATCATACCAAGTGCCTGTACACACCACCTTCAGCAGGACGGTAATGCCCTCTCTGTATGAGGCATGCAGAGAGTACTTGAGGGAGGAGCTGCTCAAGGCAGGTCTGCAGGTAGCCTTACACTTCACCTCGGACATCTGAAGCAGCTGGGGTGGAGATCATGCCTACCTCTCCCTCACAGGGCACTGGTGTGACTAGTCAGGCTGTTGGTGGGCTCTCCCCCCATGCGGAAACTGAGATCATGGGGACCATGAACTGCATGGTGAAGGGGTAGCTCATTGGGCAGCGCAAGCTCATCTGCGGGCTCATGGTCACTGACAATGGGGCCAATATAGTCAAGGTGGTGTGAGATGCCAACTTAGTTGGCATCCGCTGTGTGGCACACAAGTTCCACCTCACTGTCAGGGAGGGGGACAGGGCTGCCAGTGACGGCACCAGCACCACCAGCAAACTAATTTCCAAATGCAAGAAGGTGGCGGGCTACTTCCACTGGAGCATCAAAGGGGGCAATATGCTGCAGGAGAAACAGGCAGAACTGAACATCCCGCAGCACAAAATCATGCAGGATGTGGAGACTTGGTGGAACTCCACATACCTAATGCTTGAGAGGCTGGTGGAGTAACAGAAGGCTATCCATGAGATGGCCTTGCTCAGGAAGATTGGGATCAATGGCCCCCTTAACAGAGCTGAGTGGGATACCATCTCCCAGGTCTTGGTGGTCCTCAAGCCCTTCCTCGAGGCCACCAAGAATCTCAGTGCTGGCGATGCCCTCCTTAGCCAGGTGATCCCCCTAGTGAGGGAACTTCAGAACCAAATGGAGAAGTTCCAGGGGATCGATGTTCCTGGCTGAAGCAAGCCACTTTCATCACACATGCAGGCACTGGTGAGGCAGCTGAAGGAAGGCATCAGGAAATGGCTTGATCCTTTGAGGTCCAGTACAGTCCACATGCTGGCCACCATGTGTGACCCAAGGGTGAAAGGCAGCATATGCAACAGCCAAACCCTGGATCAGTGGATGGAGGTGCTGGTGAAGAGAGTCAGGGAGGCAGAAAAGCGGAGGCAGGGGGACATGGAAGAGGGGGATCCACTGTCCTGTGCCAGCACGCCATCCACCAGCCCATCTCCTCCTCCACCACAAGTGCTGCCAATGTGGGCCAAGGGCATGGCTTCCACGGTGGGGTCCAGAGGCACCAAACCCCACCATCAGGCAGGTAGCACTCAGGGCTGGGTGGCTGCCTATCTCATCGAGGATGTGGAGCCACTGCTGTGCGACCCCTTGGCCTACTGGGCAAGCTGCAGCCAGATGTGGCCAGATCTGGCCATAGTTGTCCAGGAACACCTGTCCTGTCTACTGACCAGTGTTCCAAGCAAGAGGGTGTTCAGCATTGCTGGGCATGTAATGACACCCCACCATACCTCCTTGGATCATGGTTTGGTGGAGCAGCTGGTGTTCCTGAAGGTGAAACTCCCACTCCTGCAGTTCCCTAAGCTCCACATGCAGACAGAGTGAGTGCTACCCTCTTCACTCCATCTGTACTTCTTTTTTTTTTTTTTTCACCCTTGGGTTTCATTACCATTTAGTGCCCTGCTCTCAGAGTTGGAGGGGACTCTGACTGTATCACCAGTCAGCAAGGGAAGAACATGTCCCTGCTGAGCTCCCATGCCAGGACAAATTTGGAGGTATGAGCAGAGGCTGTGGGGAAGGAGGAGGCCCCAGGTCCTGGGCATAACCACTAAAATTGCACCCTGCCAGGGTCAGGAGGCCTGGTGGGACTGCCGGTGGTGTGGCAACTCCAGTAAATGCCAGGACCAAGGATTTCCCTGGTGAAAGGCTGGTAGGAAGTGCCTTATAGCCTCCAGCCACCACACTCATGCACAGTCCTGGCTGTGGAAAGCCCAGACTCATCACATCTTTGACAGGCCTGAGGCTTGCTGGTTACAGTGGAATTGTAAGGCTCCAGGTGAGCTCAGCTTAGGTGCCTAGGATGCAAGCTTTTGGGTTGAAAAACCCTTCCTCAGGCTGAGAAAGCACTAGCAGTTTTTGTGTGTGCTCTTCCTGGATGGAAGGAATAGTAAAGAAGCCAGAGGCTGGCATGCAATGCAGACAAGAAAGCCAGTCAGTGAAAATGGATATGGAGGCGTCAGGGGGTGAGGGATAGACTAGGGTTGACGGGGAAGGGGGATGTAGCAGGTAAAAGTGGAGAGGTACCTGGGGAGTCAGATGTCCAGCAGGTTGCAGTGTGTCAGAATTCCACTGTCTATACTGAATCCATGAGTTTCTGTACCTAGGAGGTTGATGAAGTGCAGTTCATAGGCTCATCTGTGAAAAGTGGTTTGTAAATTCCCTTTGAGGATCGGGCCTGAGAGATTGGAGACAAGTAGTTGGGTGTTCTTGTCTTTGATAGGTTTTCAGTGTGTGCTCATTCTGGTGCGCAGTTGTTGCTTGGTGTCTCCTATGTATTTTCAATCAGGGCACCAAGTGCCCTGATGGAGATATGTATTGTGAAGATAGCTCCATACTGGAGATATTGTTGACAGGTTTTGCATGTCTTGTCATGGCATAGTCTGGATCCATTTGGTGTGTTTTGGGCTGTAGGAAGTTGACTTCTGGTGATGAGGTTAGTGAGGTGCTTGTTTGAATTTACAAACGACTTTTCACGGACGAGTCTATGAACTGCATTTCATCAACAACCTATGTAGAACAACAAAAAGACTTTGGAAGCTGGGATGGAACCTGTGAAGTAGATCAAATGCAAAAATAGCTAGCAATGCAAGCTTGGGATGGAAGGACTTGGACATAACTGTATGGTCTGCAGGCCAGGTCAAGCTCAGAGATGGGGTGGTGATCTTCCCTACTTAAGTTTGGAGATCCTGATGGATAGTGTGGTACCAAAGCCGGACGGCTTGGAGGTGAGAAGGATCAAAGCAGCTAGGTTTTTATTGTGTTCTGTCCAGTGTAAAGGGCAGGTGGATCAGATCTTGGTGCCCACAGACCTCCCTTCCAAAACAGTGAGATTTGTAGATGCACAAATGTTGCAAATGGAAAATGGCACAGAGGTCACCGAGAGGCCAGCATTACTTGTGAGCTGTGGCGAAGTCTGCAATAAAGTGGCCCTTGGTTCCTCCATAAAGACAGGGAATATGAGGAGCAGGAGAGACTCTGGATGGGTATTGCTCTTTGGATGGTGTTGCAATTGGCTAACAGATCCTATGGAGTGAAGTGCTTATAAGCACAAGTCCCAACAGTGGGTTTAGGCATATACCTGTTACCTACTACTTATAGAACTGCTGAAATCCCAAGGGCATCCTGTTGAGTAGATCAGGGTCCAAAAAAGCTGAGATTGCATAGAAAACCCCCAAACAAGCAGAAGACTTCTAGTTGTGAAATAGCAGTGACTCCTCGTGGTAGTAAAGCAATATCCTCTGATGGAAAAGAAAAAGGAGCAACAATCCTTAGCTCTGATCCCCAGAGAGCAGCCTTGGGTGAGTTTCCTTTCTCAGTGGACTGGGCTAGGTTTCCCCTGGTTCGGTTTGCCAGTGACAGAGAGACTGAACTGTTTGGGGTCTCAGTTCATGTTTAATAGTTAAGGCATGAGTTTGTCCCCTTTTCCCATGTAATAAAACCCATTGTAAGTGAACATCGCTTGCAAGTGGGGAAGTTTGCTCATTTTAGAACGTCCCGTTAAAATTTATTTTCCCAGGTGTCTGGGTGGGGGCCTAAGCCAGATTTAAAAAAATGGCTTTAAATCGCTGAATTTGAACCCAAGCCTTGTTACTGCTGTCCAGTGCTGTCCAGTGCCTGGCATAAAGGTTATTCCAATTTCTTCATGTGCTTCTACCTTTCATCTTGGTATGCTTGGCAGGCAAATCCACAAGTTCATTCAGCATCTCCCATACACTGCTTGCCTTTGAACCTTCCAATTTGCAAGTGTTCATTCACAGCATGGAAAAAGGACATCAAGAACTATGAAGTGAGGGATGTTGGGAGGCTCCATTCCTGTCCTCCCAAAACACCCACATCCATGCCCACCATGTGTATCCACCATTCAAAATGTCTCCACTTATCACATGCTACTGCCTACATTATTCCAGCCTCTTTTCCCCAATTAAATATGCCCTCT